>NW_028274823.1:58790606-59093636 GCF_037043125.1 Eumetopias jubatus | reverse complement strand
ATTCACATCTCCGAGATCAAGAGTCACATGCTCTACTGATTGAGCCATCCACATGTACCAAAGATCAATCTTCTCTATCTCTGCCTTTCACTTTTAGAGTATCTAGCAGCCAGTAACCAGAGGCTAGGAAAATAGAGAAAAATCAATCCACTTCCTCAAAGAATATACCATTTCGTGGGATGAATGTGAGCCTAACAGTAAAATAAATATAATACAAATAAAAGCGGGGGTACAGGAGAAAGATCATATTTGTTAGCAGTCACCAAGGAAGGAGGTCATTGAACTGTCCTTTGACATGGGCCAAGGCAAACCCACATACATATCCACACACACACATAGAAGGACACTCAATCTGTTCAAGAAGCAAAGAATAGTCCAGTTTGCCTATCTCAAGATCCTTGACCCCTCTCCATGACTCCCCAACACTTGCATGGCAGACCATTGACCAATAATGTTAGAGAAGTAGGTCAAGGTTATATCATGAACAGGTTTCATCTTTGGCTAAATAGTTTAGACTTAGTTCAGTGGATAATAAGAAGCTGATGACAGCTCTGTTTTAGAAAAGTTGATCTGGAAGAGATGAATAGAATGTTTGGGAAAGCAGATACTGAGAGATCTTTAATAAGGAAGATAGTCAGGAAGCTTTTGCAATAATCCAGGCAAGAGGGTGGTGGCAGCATGAAAACATAGTGACCTAAAAAGAAATGGATGGGGCACTTGGCTGGCTCAGTCTGAAGAGTATGGGACTCTTGGGCTTGGGGTTGTGAGTTTGAGCCCCACATTGGGTGTAGACATTCCTTAAATAGATAAAACTTTAAACAAAATAAGAATAAAAGGAAATGGATGAAAGAACAGTCAAAGCTGCTGCAGGGGCACCTGGGTGGCTCAGTCGTTAAGCATCTGCCTTCGGCTCAGGTCATGATCCCAGGGTCCTGGGACTGAGCCCTACATTGAGCCCTATCCCTGTTCAGCGGGAAGCCTCTTCTCCCTCTCCCACTCCCCCTGCTTGTATTCCCTCTTTTGATGTCTCTCTCTCTCTGTGTTAAATAAATAAATAAAATGGTTAAAAGAAATTTAAAAATTTGCTGCAAACTTTTTCACTAGAGTGATTAATGGACTTGATGGTATCATCAACAGAATAGGGAAGACAGAAAGAGGGAGTGGTTTAAGGCACAGAAAGGGGTTAGAAATGTTAGTACAAACAGTAAAGATGAAAAACAAAAACAATAGCAACAAAAAGCCAAAATAATTTTTAAATAAACACTGTCTAGGTGTACCTGGGTGGCAAAGTTGGCTAAGCAGTCCATGCTTGATTTCACCTCAGGTCGTGATCTCAGGGTTATGGGATCAACAGGCAGGCTGTTGCAGGCTGAGGCAGGCTCCACGCTAAGGGCAGGGTGTACTTGGGATTCTCACCCTTTCCCTCTCCCTCCTCCTCTGCCCCTCCATCGCTGGCATGCACCCTCCCTCTCTCTACAATAAATAGATAAAATCTTAAAAAAAAAACAAAACACCAAAACTGTAAAGATGATGAAAACATGTAAAGTGCCAAAGAACAAAGTTTGTTTTGTTTTTAAGTAAGCTCTACCCTCAAAGAGGGGTTTGAACTCACGACTCTGAAATCAAGAGTAGCATGCTCTACTGACTGAGCCAGCCAGATGTCCCCTGCAAAGGACAAAGTTTTGGCAAAGCTTTTTTTTTTTAAGATTTTATTTATTTATTTTGGGGGGGGGAGAGCGTATGAGAGGGGAGGAGGGGCAGAAGAAGAAGGAGAAGCAGACTCCTGCTGAGCAGGAAGCCTGATGCAGGCCTCAGTCCTAGGACCCTGGGATCATGACCTGAGCTGAAGATAGACGCTTGAGCGACTAAGCCAACCAAGCACCCCAATGCTTTTTTTTTTTAATATGGACAATATATGAATACCATATAGATCATATATAACAATAACTACCTAAAAAGCCTTCTTCGTGGGGTGCCTGGGTGGCTCTGTTTGTTAAGCTTCCAACTCTTAATTTCTACTCAGGTTGTGATCTCAGGGTCCTGAGATCAAGCCATGCCTAGGGCTCTGTGTTGGGCATGGGGCCTGCTTCAGATTCTCTTTCTGTCTCTCCCTCTGCCTCTCCCCACCTGCTTGCACTCAATCTCCCTCTCTCTCTAAAAAAAAAAATAAAAAATAAAAAGCCATCTTTGAAAACGTCCCCATCCCCACATGTACCCCCACATTTCGTGAAACAGGGAGGAATCAGTGTGCCATTTTAAGATGATTCATTTATTTATTAGAGAGAGACAGAGAAAGAGTTGGGGGGAGAGGGGATTGTGGCCTGCAGCAGGAGAGGGACAGAAGCAGACTCCCCGCTAAACACAGAGCCTAAGAGGGGCCTCAATCTCAGGACCCTGAGATCATCACCTAAACCAAAATCAATTAACCAACTGAGCCACCCAGGCACCCCTCAGTGTGCCATTTTAATAAACATTGTCATGGATCTTAGCTATCTTTAAGTCTTCTATTAAGTAGTATTTTAGACCACAGATCATTAACTTTTATTTACTTATATTTATCAGGAATAAGCATCATAGGGATGTCAGGGTGGCTCAGTCAGTTAAAGGTCTGCCTTCAGCTCAGATCATGATCCCAGGGGCCTAGGATCAATTCCTGCATCGGGCTCCCTGCTCATTGGGAAGTCTGCTTCTCCCTTTTTCTCTACTTCTGCCTGTCCCCCTGCTCATGTTCTCTTGCTCTCTCTCTCTCTCTCTCTGCCAATAAACAAACAAAATCTAAAAAAAAAAAAGGAATAAGCGTCATTTATCACAGATGCCTCATTAATTTCAATAACTTTGGAGTTATAGATAACTTACCCTATATATAACATAAGATCTTTGCTTCTTTAGTATAGAACTTATCCATATACAAAATTTAAAATATTTTATTTTATTTTTTTTAAGTTTTATTTATTTAAGTCATCTCTACACCCCATGTGGGGTTTGAACTCATGACCCCAAGATCAAAAGTTGCATGCTCCTCTGACTTAGCCGGATGCTATGCAACTTCACATGAAATTGGACATCTGCATTTTCTTTTATATACATACAAAGTGTGGTATTTTAGGGGCACCTGGGTGGCTCATTCAATTAAGGGTTTGACTCTTGATTTCAGCTCTGGTCATGATCTTGGGGTTGTGAGATTAAGCCCTGTGTCGGTTCTGAGCTGAGTGTGGAGGCTGCTTAAGATTCTCTCTCTCCCTCTCCTGCCCCTCTCAACTCTCATTCTCACTCTCTCTCTCTCTCTCTGTAAAAAATAAATAAATAGGGACACCTGTGTGGCTTAGTCGGTTAAGCACCCGCCTTCAGCTCAGGTCATGATCCCAGGGTCCTGGGATGGAGCCCCATGTGGGCCTCCCTGCTCAGTGGGGAGTCTGCTTCTCCTTCTCCCTCTGCCTGTTATTCCCTCTGCTTGTGCTATCTCTGTCTCTCTCAAATAAATAAATATATAAAATCTTTTAAAAAAAAGAAATTACATGAGATAAACATAATTCTTACTATTTCCAACTCTAGAAATAAATATATATTCTGAATTTATGATATCAGATTTCCATGGCTAAGATGCAATAAGCAGTTAGGAAAAGTTTGCGAACATAAGGTAAAGGTAGATAAGGAAAGCAGGAATTTTAGGAAATTGCCTCAGATTTCACTTTTATTTTGACTTAAGACATCCTGTATTTAAAAAATGAAAACTGACATTTTCTAGGTCAAGTCTTTTACTAGAGCCCATCAAATCTGCACATTAATTTTTTCAATTTGAGTATAGTTGTTGCACATTAATTTCTAACAACACAGCAGAGTAAGAAAGAACAAAAGCAAAAAAAAGAAGAGAACAAAAGCATGGAATGCTTGCTTCTCTACTTAATAGACAAATGATCTTAAGGACTTACTAAATATCTGATCTTCAGTTTCTAATCTTTAAAATGTGAGTGACACCCCCACACCCAATATGATATGAATATCAAATGAGATCATTGAGCCATAGGAACTCCCACAGTGCTCAGCACATAGTAGGTGCTATATTTCTCTCACTTCTGTAGGATGTGCACTCCTGGACCTGCAGAACACATCATTATTCATTCAGGCATTATACATTTACTGTCTACCTACTGTGTTTGAAAGCATTATGTTATATGACCAAGATATAAAAGTTAATAAGACAAAATTTCTACAAAGTCTTTTGTAAGAGAGCAAGCAGCTACAAAAAAGTAAGTACAATTTGTTGGAATTAGGGGTGTGCATGGAGTACTATGAGGTAGAAAGAGGGGAGAGACCAATTCTATAAGAGGAGTGGGGAAATTAGGAAAGAAAGAGGCAAGCTGAGCCTTGAAAAATGAGTAAGAGTTTTCCAGGCAGTTGTAGGAGAAAAAATATTTCAGAAGAGGATCTGAATCATCTCAATGTTGTTACAATTAGATATAGCAATGAACTAGAAATTGTTAACAGGACTGACCTAATTTATTCTTTCGTTCATTCAGTAGGTATTTCTTATACAGATGATAGGCATCATAGATACAATAGGTACAATAGATACAATAAAACTTGGTCCATCTTGATCATGGGGTGGTAAGTTTGAGCCCCATGTTGGGTGTAGAGATAACTTAAAAATAAAAGCTTAAGAGGACGCCTGGGTGGCTCAGTCGATTAAGCGGTTGCCTTCTGCTCAGGTCATGATCTCGGGGTCCAGGAATCGAGCCCCGCATCGCACTCTCTGCTCAGTGGGGAGCCCGCTTCTCCCTCTGCCTCTCCCCCAGCCTGTAATCACTCTCTCTCTCTCTGACAAATAAATAAATAAAATCTTTTTAAAAATAAAAATAAAAACAAAAACAAAACAAACCTAGTCCATGCCCTTCAGGGAACTTATACTCTAGTGGGAAAGACAAATCTTAATCAAATAATCACAGAAATTCATGTAAGATTGAAACTGAGATAAATGCTTTTAAGAGGAAGCTTAGTGCATGGTGATTAAGACCATAAAACAGGAATTTGACCTAAACAAGAAGTTTAGAAAAGGCTTCTTTAAAGAAATGATGCTTGAGCCCAGAGGTGAAGGATGATGTCTAGGGCTTAGCTGAGGAAGGGAATAAGAAAAAGCATTCTAGAAAAAGGAAACAGAGCCTCTGGTGGGAGAGTTTGGTGGTTTCAATGTCTGATCACTATCTCAAATGCATTACTGCACTATGTCCTTTAAGGGTCAGGAATTCAGATGCCTTCCAGGGATCAGGCAGGTCACTTACAATGATAAATGTATAAGATGATAGAGGGAGCTGCTACATGGGAGAAGTGTCAAAGTGTTTGTTCCGGGGCGCCTGGGTGGCTCAGTTGGTTAAGCGACTGCCTTCGGCTCAGGTCATGATCCTGGAGTCCCAAGATCGAGTCCCACATCAGGCTCCCTGCTCAGCGGGAGTCTGCTTCTCCCTCTGACCCTCTTCCCTCTCGTGCTCTCTATCTCTCATATAAATAAATAAAATCTTTAAAAAAAAGTGTTTGTTCAGCCTAAAATGAAACTTGTCTGCAAATGAAATTTATTGGTTTACAAGAACAGAAATATTGGTTTGCAAGCCACTGTGGCTGGAGTAGGAAGAACCAGGAGGTTTGTGATATAAGATGAGATACAGAAATAGGTCAAATCTTTTTTTTTTTTTAATATTTTATTTATTTGACAGAGAGAGACACAGCGAGAGAGGGAACACAAGCAGGGGGAGCGGGAGAGGGAGAAGCAGGCTTCCCGCTGAGCAGGGAGCCCGATGCGGGGCTCAATCCCAAGAACCCTGGGATCATGACCTGAGCCGAAGGCAGACGCTTAACGACTGAGCCACCTAGGCGCCCCCAGAAATAGGTCAAATCTTATAGCCACTAGCAACCTTGTAGCCACCGTGGAGGTCTTGTCATCATCCTAAAAGCAACATGAAGGGGCGCCTGGATGTCTCAGTCGTTAAGCGTCTGCATTCCGCTCAAGTCATGATCCCATCATCCTGGGATCGAGCCCCGCATCGGGCTCCCTGCTCAGCGGGAAGCCTGCTTCTCCCTCTCCCTCTCCCACTCCCCCTGCTTGTGTTCCCTCTCTTGCTGTGTCTCTCTCTGTCAAATAAATAAATAAAATCTAAAAAAAAAAGGAACATGGAGCCAAAGTGTTAAGCTGTGGTTGACATGGTCAGGTGTACATTTCAAAAAGATCCCTGCCCATGGCTTGGATAATGGAATAGGGACAAAAGTAGTTATGATTAGACTATTGCAAGATGTGGCACTTGGTCTAGAGTAAAGGCCATAGGGATGGAGGGAAATGGATGGATTGGAGCGACACTGAAGTGATAAAATGGGTGAGACTTGGCAGTGGATTCAATAAGGGCAATGGGGAGAGGGAGATGTCAAGGATAATTCCTAGATTCCTGTTAACATAAACATATGGATTCACAGAGGCAGGGAGCCCTGGAAGAGGGTCAGTTCATTATTGGTTTAGAGCAAGATGGAAGGACAGAGGAAAGGATGAGTTGCTTGGTTGGAACATTGAGTTTGCAGAGGCCCTGGAGCATCCAAGTGGAGATATTACACAGTTGACTGGGCTGAAGATATAATATTAGTAAATCAAGGCTAAGAACAAAATGAGAACCCAGAATTCAGTCGTGGTTAATTGCAACACTTAATAGCTAGCTAGAGAAAGATGGCAGAGGAGACAAAGAAGTAGCTACAGATGTAGAGGGAAAAACAAGAGTTATAGAAGCCAATGGAAAAGAGTGTTTTAAGAATAATATAGTATTGGGTGATGAGTACTGAGTAACATATGGAATTGTTGAAGCACTGAAACTGATATAACACTGCATGTTAACTATGCTGGAGTTAAAATTTAAAAATAAATAAATAAAAATAAAGACAAAAAAACTTAAGTGATTAGAACGTTAAAAAAGAGAGAGAGAATAATATAGTATTGGAAATACTGAGTTTAGGGACACCTAGCTGGCTCAGGCAGTAGAGCACATGACTCTTGATGTCAGGGTCATGGGTTCAAGCCCCATGTTGGGCGTGGAGCCTATTAAAAAAAAAAAAAGAAGTTGAGTTTAAAGGTCTGTGAAGGATCCAAGTTGAAATAATCTGGAACAAAAAATGGACTCTAAGGGGCTCCTGGGTGGCTCAGTTGGTTAAGCATCTGCCTTCGGCTCAGGTCATGATCCCAGGGTACTGGAATCAAGCCCCACATCATCCTCCCTGCTCGGCGGAGACCTGCTTCTCCCTCTACCTGCTGCTCCCTCTGCTGGTGCTCTCTCGCTCTGTCAAGTAAATAAATAAATAAAATCTTTTTTTAAAAAATGGACTTTACGTTTAGAGAGATAAACTTGGAGGTTTGCAGCATTCAAGTTGCAATTTGAAGCCGAACTTATTTAGGGAGCAGAGTTTTGTGTGTTTTTTTTAAGATTTTATTTATCTATTTGACAGAGATATAGACAGTGAGAAAAGGAACACAAGCAGGGGGAGTGGGAGAGGGAGAAGCAGGCTTCCCACTGGGCATGGAGCCCCATGCGAGGCTTGATCCCCAGGACCCTGGGATCATGACCTGAGCCGAAGGCAGACGCTTAACGACTGAGACACCCAGGCGCCCCGGGAGCAGAGTTTTAATGTGTAAAGATAGTACTTGTACTCCATCACAGTAGCAATTACTATTCACACACTTAAGCAATAGTAACACTGATGGATTTACTTACTGTTTTTCCACCCAAAAGGTAAAAACACTTTGGAGATATTATCCAATTGCTTCTGTCAGTCAGTATTTGGCCTGTCAGCAATATTTATTGAAGGTATTACAGTATGAGGTCCTATACAAAGATAAAATCCAAAAGAAATAGAAGATAACAATCATACCCTGGGGGCGCCTGAGTGGCTCAGTCGTTAAATGTCTGCCTTCGTCTCAGGTCATGATCCCTGGGTCCTGGAATCGAGCCCCACATCAGGCTCTCTGCTCAGCGGGAAGCCTGCTTCTCCCTCTCCCAGTCCCTCTGCTTGTGTTCCCTCTCTTGCTGTTTCTTTCTCTGTCAAATAAATAAAATCTTTAAAAAAACAAAAACAATCTTACCCTGAAGGTAAGGGAAAAGATATGGGAAAGAGACCTACAGGGCCCCTGCTTTGTGTGGGCCTGTTGTAGGTGCTTTACCCTTACTGTCATGTTTAAGGTATTGTGACACCATGAAGCTTATCACGAAATTAGTCTTGCAGCACCTGGGTAGCTTTGGTCGGTTAGGCATCCGACTCTTTATTTTGGCTCAGATCATGATTTTGGGGTTGTGGGATCGAGCCCACCATCGGGCTCTATGCTCAGAGCAGAGTCTGCTTGTCCCTCTCCCTCTGTTCTTCCCCCAGTTCACTCTCTCTCTTTCTCTCTCTCTCAAATAAGTAAATGAACAAAATCTTAAAAAAAAAAGAAATTAGTCTCAGTTGTGCAAACATAGAATTGTTGGATTGCAGCCATAGAGTTTAGATCGGACCTCAGAGAGGTATTTAACAACAACAACAACAAAAATTTTAACATTTAGTTATTTATTTTAGGGAGAAAGTGAGAGGGCATGCATGTGGGGTGGGGAGAGGCAGAGGGAGAGAATCTTCAAGCCGACTCCCCACTGAGCCCAGAGCCCTATGCAGGGCTCGATCTCATGACCCATGAGATCATGACCTGAGATGAAACCAAAAGTCAGACGCTCAACCTACTGAGCCATCCATGCGCCCCAACAAAAATTTCTCGAGCCATTTGGTGTCCTCTATGAGCCAGGTACTGAGCTAAGCACGGGGTATAAGATAAGCCCCTTGCAGGACATATGGTTTAGTAAGTGGAGCGGAGTGTGTGAGAGGTGCTATGACAGAGATGTGGAAATGCTGCAGAAGCAGTATCGAAGGAGCTGTGACACTCCTAATTCTGCCTGGGTCGTTTCGTGAGGCTTCACAAAGAGCTCTGGGAGCTGGGTTCTGAGGGAGGAGGAGAAGTTTGCCAGATTGACAAGAATAAGAGTAAGAAAGAGGAAGGAGAGACAGAACAGGAGGGCAGACATTCCAGGCAGACCTGTATCTGTTCCAACCTTCCATCCCTTCTATTCACAAAGCCAGAGAAAATGTGTTTGTTAGGAGAGACTCACCCTGTAATTAAGATAGCTTTGAATGAATTCTCACTGGGGAGGAAGAAAATGTCCAGAAATAGTTCAGGCAGTTGCTTTTAAAGTGCCTAATAGGGGCGCCTGGGTGGCTCAGTTGGTTAAGCGTCTGCCTTCAGCTCAAGTCATGATCCCAGGATCCCGTGACCCACAGGTCAGTCTCCCTGCTCAGCTGGGAGCTGGCTTCTCCCTCTCCCTCTGCCCCTCCTCCCTGCTCAGGCTCTCGCTTTTGCTCTCTTTCAAATAAATAAATAAAAATCTTAAAAAAAAAACCTGCCTAATAAGTGGAGGTCACCACGTGTGACACAGAGAAACATTAGCATGGAGCAGGCCCCAGGATGCTTCAGGTAAAAATGAAAGGAAAATAGATCAGGAATATTGCCCATGGCTTCTGAGGTGAGAGATTAGGGGCTGGAGTTACAAAGCAAAATATTCTGGGCTGGATTCAGCTTTGGAAGTCTTCTGCTGGATCAGAAGTCCTAAAGTACTTGCAGTGCTGAGAGAACTCTGAAGAAGAGAGAGAAGATGGTGACAGCATTTTGGCTGGACATGTAAGACAAGAACCAGGATGGCCTACACGTGTCACAGAATTCCAGGATGGAGGCATGTCAAAAGTAATGGTGGGGGGAAGGAGCATGAAGCTGTGCTGGGAATGTGACTTTGAGAGAGTGGGTCAGCAGGCTCAGGAATAAATAGATGTTATAGGAACAAGAAGCAGCAAGAAATAGAATTTGTCATGGAGAGAAATGGCGCTGAAGTTAGATGGGAGAGCAAGATCAGGTAAAGGGGTGACCTGGGCATGCTAAATATAAAGACCTCTAGAATGCAGAGAAGATGGAGCAGTGAAGAAGAGACTGAAGATGCTAGAAAGAAGCGCCCTTAAAATAGTAAAAACAGCTTAAAGTAGCATGGACACTATGGGCTCCAGAGCAAAATTACAGAGTAGCCATATAACAGGAAAGAAACTTCAGCAAAGGAAGGAAATATTACTGCTGATGAAGGGTGTGAAAGGTAAGTAAGAAATCTATTGCTTGGGGCGCCTGGGTGGCTCAGTTGGTTGGGCTTCTGCCTTCGGCTCCCGTCGTGATCCCAGGGTCCTGGGATCAAGCCCTGCAATGAGCTCCTTGTTACAGGCTCCCTCCTCCGTGGGGAGCCTGCTTCTCCTTCTCCCTCTGCTGCTTCCCCTGCTTGTGCTCTCTTATGCTGTCAAATAAATAAATAAAATCTAAAAAAAAAAAGAAAGAAAAAGAAATCTGTTGCTTGAAGGTCCCACTTGACAGCTTCGGCCATGAGCAGCTTTAGTGGTGAGGAAAATGAAGGGTTAGAACAGGTCCCATGGCAGAAAGAGGCTAAAAATTTCCCCAAACAGGGAGTGCTGAGGAGCAATAAAGACTTCAGGCCGATTTAGGTCTTAAGATACTGAAGCTGGCTAAGGCACTAAGAGAATTCTGCTGCTTGCAAGCAGCAGAGAAAATGGATGCTGGGAATATAGAGGTCAAGGGAGGGTGCTTCCAAGTTGAGTTTGGGAGAGGTTAAGAGAACAATTGAATTAGTGGATTGAAAAGGTAACCCAGGACATTGTTGGACAAGGCATAAAAGGAGAAAATGGCCTAATCTTGTCATAAGTAGGGAAGGAGCTTGCACCAAAACAGGCTGACTTTGACCACATTCAGATAGCTCTCCATTGGAAGTCTGGTCCTTTTGGAAGCTGTCCATAATATAAAAGATCTTGTTTCATCATCATATGTCTTCATGCTTTACAATTACTGTGAAGACATGCCAATCCTACTTCCTTTCAAAACAATTCTGGAAATACCAGGGTTTTTTTTGGTTTTTGGTTTTTTTCCTTCAGAATACCAATTTGATTTCCTTTCTTCTACCTTCTTCACTGAAATGTCTTTTGGTTTGTACCTACCATGTGTTGTACAGACCCTGTGTATTCTTGACAGTCTTTGAATTCAATTTAGAAACTTGAGAGAGAAAAAGGTTGTAGGTCTGTGTCTGCCATTAAATGGACCAATAAGGGTGCCTGGGTGGCTCAGTCGGTTAATCGACTGCCTTCGGCTCAGGTCATGATCCTGGAGTCCCGGGATCGAGTCCCACATCGGGCTCCCTGCTCAGCAGGGAGTCTGCTTCTCCCTCTGACCCTTCCCCCTCTCATGTGCTCTCTCTCTCTCTCTCATTCTCGCTCTCTCAAATAAATAAATAAATAAAATCTTTAAAAATAAATAAATAAATGGACCAATAAATGCCCTAAATTCCTGCAAACTTGCTCAGTGCTAATTCTCTGGTAATTCCCTTGAGTCTTTTCTACTCTAAGTTTTTCTTGCTCTCTTGAACTTCTGGCAGAATTGACAGCATAAATGTTTTTCAATTTTTTTTTTTAAGATTTAGTTATTTGAGGGTGCCTGGTGGCTCAGTTGTTAAGCGTCTGCCTTCAGCTCAGGTCATGATCCCAGGGTCCTGGGATCGAGTCCCATATCGGGCTCCTTGCTCGGCAGGAGGCCTGCTTCTCCCTCTTCCACTCCCCCTACTTGTGTTCCTGCTCTCGTGCTCTCTCTCTCTCTCTCTCTGTCAAATAAATAAATAGAATCTTTAAAAAAAAAAGATTTAGTTATTTGAGAGAGAGAGGGAGTGCAAACGACCTAGTGAGCATGAGCAGGAAGAGAGAGAATCCCCTCTGGTGACCATCAGTTTGTTCTCCATAGTTAAGAGTTTGTTTCTTGGTTTCTCTCTCTCTCTTTTTTTTTAATTTTGCTCATTTATTTTGTTTCTTAAATTCCACATATGAATGAAATCGTATGGTATTTGTCTTTCTCTGACTGACTTATTTCACTTAGCGTTATACTCTCTAAATCCAACCGTATTGCAAATGGCAAGATTTCATTCTTTATTATGGCTGAATAATATTCCTGTGTGTGTGTGTGTGTGTGTGTGTCATATCTTCTTTATCCATTCTTTTTTTAATTTTTTTAAAGATTTTATTTATTTATTTGAGAGAGAAAGAGAAAGTGCACATGAGCAGGGGGAGGGGCAGAGGGAGAGGGAGAGGGAGAAGCAGATTCCCCACTAAGCATGAAGCCCCTAAGGCAGGGCTTGTCCCAGGACCCTGGGATCATGACCTGAGCTGAAGACAGACACTTAACCAACGAGCCACCCAGGTACCCCTTCTTTATCCACTCTTCTGTCAGTGGACGCTTAGGCTGTTTCCATAATTTGCCTATTGTAAATAATGCAGTAAACATAGTGGTGTATGTATCATTACAAATTAGTGCTTTCATATTCTTTGGGTAAATATCCAGTAGTAGAATTACTGGATCATATGGTGATTCTATTTTTAATTTTTTGAGGAAACTCCATACTGTTTTTCTCAGTGGCTGTACCAGGATGCCTTCCCACCAACAGTGTAAGAGGGTTCCTTTTTCTCCACATCATCGCCAGCACTGGTTTCTTGTGTTTTTTTATTTTAGCCATTCTGACAGATGTGAGGTGATATCTCATTGTGATTTTGATTTGCATTTCCCTGATGTTGACTGATGTTGAACATGTTTTCATGTGTCTATTGGCTATCTGTGTATCTTCTTTGGAGAAATGTCTGTTCAAGTCTTCCGCCCATATTTTCACTATTATTATTTTTTTTTTTTTTGGTGTTGAGTTGTATTAGTTCTTTATATATTTTGGATACTAACCCTTTATTGGATATATCATTTGCAAATATCTTCTCCCAGTTAGTAGGTTGTCTTTTAGTTTAGTTGATTTTTTTAAAAATTATTTTTATTTTTATTTATTCATTTTTTTTAAGCAGGCTCCATGCCCAATATGAGGCTTGAACTCAGGACCCTAAGATCAAGATTCACATGCTTGGGGGGTGCCTGGGTGGCTCAGTTGGTTAAGCAACTGCCTTCGGCTCAGGTCATGATCCTGGAGTCCCGGGATCGAGTCCCACATCGGGCTTCCTGCTCAGCAGGGAGTCTGCTTCTCCCTCTGACCCTCTTCCCTCTCGTGCTTTCTATCTCTCATTCTCTCTCTCCCTGAAATAAATAAATAAAATTTAAAAAAAATTAAAAAAAAAAAAAAGATTCACATGCTTGGGTGCCTGAGTGGCTCAGCCGGTTGAGTCTGCCTTCGGCTGGAGTCGTGATCCCGGGGCCCTGGGATCGAGCCCCGACGTCTCCCTGGTCGGCGGGGAGTCTGCTTCTCCTTCTCCCCCTGCCCCTTCCCCAGCCTGTGCTGTCTCTCGCTCACTCTCTCTCTCAAATAAATGGGTAAAATCTTAAAAAAACAAGAGTCAGGGGCGCCTGGGTGGCTCAGTCATTAAGCATCTGTCTTCGGCTCGGGTCATGATACCGGGGTCCTGGGATTGAGCCCCGCATTGGGCTCCCTGCTCGGTGGGAAGCCTGCTTCTCCCTCTCCCACTCCCCCTGCTTGTGTTCCTGCTGCTCTCGCTCTCTCTCTCTCTCTGTCAGATAAATAAATAAAATGTTAAAAAAAAAAAGAAACAACTTAAAAAAAAAAACAAAAACAAGAGTCACATGCTTTACCAACTGAGCCAGCCTGGGTGGCTCAGTTGGTTAAGCATCTGCCTTCAGCTCAAGTCATGATCTCAGGGCTCCTTGCTCAGCAGGGAGTCTGCTTCTTCCTCTCCCTCTGCTGCTCCCCCTGCTTGTGCTCTCTCTTTCTCTGTGTGTCAAATAAATAAATAAAATCTTTATTATTTTTTTAAAGATTTTATTTATTTATTTGAGAGAGAGAGAGAGAAACAGCATGAGAGGGGAGAAGGTCAGAGGGAGGAAGCAGGCTCCCCGCTGAGCCAGGAGCCTGATGTGGGACTCAATCCCAGGACTCCGGGATCATGACCTGAGCTGAAGGCAGTCGCTTAACCAACTGAGCACCCAGGCGCCCAATAAATAAAATCTTTAAAAATAAAAAAGAAAACAGAACAAAGGTGAAAAGATTATCATGAAAGAGCAATATCCTGGCATTTGTCAATTAACTGAAATGATTAACTTTAAAAAGTATTGAAATGGGAAAATCACACAAAGATATAGAAAAATGTCCATGGTGGGACACTTGTGTGGCTCTGTCGGTTAAATGTCTGCCTTCAGCTCTGGCTCTGGTCATGATCCCAGGGTCCTGGGATTGAGCCCCTCATGGTGGGGGCGGGGGGGGGGTCCTTGCTCAGCGGGGAGTCTGCTTCTCTTCTGCCCGCCACTCCCCCCTGCTTGTGCTCTCTCTCTCTCTCTGAAGAGACAGTATTGCCAAATTTAAAAATTTTTGCCAATCAAGATTATATTCTTTAGGAAAGAAACTGTATGTGTGTGTGCGTGTGTGTGTGTGCGCGCACGTGTGTGTGTGTGTGTGTGTGTGTGTGTGTGTGTGTTTGAGGAGAGTATATTTTTTTTCCTAGGGCACTGCTTAAGGTAAATTAGTAAGCAGGTAAGATGAAATTAGTTATATCTTGGGGCGCCTGGGTGGCTCAATCAGTTAAGCCTCTGCCTTCGGTACAGGTCATGATCCCAGAGTCCTGGGATCACTTTCTTTTCTTCTTCTTGGGTAGACACTTAATGTTATTGACTAGTTCCTCATGAGTTGATTAACCTTTTAGTTTCTGTTAAAAACATCAGACCCCTTTTCTGATAGGTTCAGATGGACCTGATGATGTTTGGTGAGATGTTTAAGACACAGATACCAATGTGGATGTAAATATCATGTACATGTGGAGGTGCCTGCCGGCTCAGTTTGTCATGTCTGACTCTTGATCTCAGCTCAGGTCTTGATCTCATGATCGTGAGTTCAAGCCCTGCATTGGGTAAATAAATAAAAAAATAATAAATACAATCTGCATGCTGATGACTCTCAAATGTGTTTTTCCAAATGAAACCTCTTTTCCAAATTCAAAATTGTCCCAGACTTGGCCAATGGGAGTGATCTATACTTTTTTTGACATATAGAGTTTCCAATGTTATACTGTTGTGAAACGCAGTGAAATTGTTGTGTTGCCATAAACACAATCTCACCTATAGGGCCTTTGCCCTTGATTTTTCCTACACATAAAATCACCTCCAGTTCCCTCCCTTATCTTTTTCAGATCTACTCAAGGAACTCATTGCCGTATTTAAAAGTGCAACTTTAGGGGCATGATCCCAGGGTCCTGGGATGGAGTCCCAAGTCTGCTTCTCCCTCTGCGTCTCTCCAACCTGCACCCCCCCACTCCCTCCGCCGCCACTCTCTCTCACAAATAAATAAATAATCTTTTAAAAATTGCAACTTTCCTCAGCACTCCCTGTCCCCTTCCCTGCTTTTCTTCTCTTCCCTCTAACCATCACCATCTGACACACTATATATATTCTGCTTATTTGCCTTCTTTATTTTAGGCCCTACCCACCACTCCATGATGGAATGCAAGCTCCACAAGGGCAGAAGTCTCATTTTGCTATTGCTCTTTTCTCAAAGTTTAGAACTGTGCCTGACACATAGTATGGATTCAACTAACATTTATGGAATGAAGGGAATGAGCATTGCCATCGACATTTTTTAAAAAGATTTTATTTGTCAGGGAGAGAGAGAGAGAGAGCACAAGCAGGGGGAGTGGCAGGCAGAGGGAGAAGCTGACTCCCCGCTGAGCAAGGACCACCCCCCCAATGCAGGACTCCATCCCAGGACCCAGGGATCATGACCAGAGCCAGAGTCGAAGGTAGACATTTAACTGGCAGAGCCACTCAGGTGTCCCACCATGGACATTTTTCTACATCTTTGTGTGATTTTCCCATTTCAACACTTTTTAAAGTTAATCATTTCAGTTAATTGACAAATGCCAAGATATTGCTCTTTCATGATAATCTTTTCACCTTTGTTCTGTTTTCTTATTTATTTATTTATTTTTAAAGATTTTATTTATTTATTTGACACAGAGAAAGAGAGAGCACAAGCAGGGGGAGCAGCAGAGGGAGAGGGAGAAGCAGACTCCCCGCTGAGCAGGGAGCCCTGAGATCATGACTTGAGCTGAAGGCAGACGCTTAACCGATAGAGCCACCCAGGTGCCCCCATTCTTTCTTTTTAGATGTTCTTTCTTTTTTGTTTTTTATGGAGATCAAGTTATGAGTCAAACTCTCCCAACATTCTTTTCTTTCTTTTTTTTTTTTTAAGATTTTATTTATTTATTTGACAGAGAGAGAGACAGAGAGAGGGAACACAAGCAGGGGCGGTGGGAGAGGGAGAAGCAGGCTTCCCATGGAGCAGGGAGCCCGATGCAGGGCTCGATTCCAGGACCCTGGAACCATGACCCGAGCCGAAGGCAAACACTTAACGACTGAGCCACCCAGGCGCCCCCAACATTCTTTTCATCTAGGTCCTAGGAGATTGTTTCTGACAAGGTATTAATAATTAGGCTTTTGGAAACATTGAGAAAAGTCCATTACTGCAGATAAGATTCATTTCAAATGGCACATGTTTTTACTTTCTGCAACTAAGGTAGTTGTCTGACTGTAGCCCTGAAAACACTGTAGTGCAGTCATTAGTTTGTTCTGCTTGCCAACCAGGATTTGTGTTCCTTCTGTTTAAGAAGCAAATTTTATTCATCTCTGTATACCTATATCCTAACTTAAGAATAAATTTGAATGAATCAATCTGTGAGAAAGGTTGAAAGTTTAGGAATCTTTCTCAAAGGAACAATCTGGTTATGCTTATTAAAGCAAGTATACCAAAGAATAAAAATTATGTGAATTGGGTTAGAATGGTGTTGAAGGTAATGATAGGATGAGTCTTTCTCTCCAGCTGAAGTTTTGACGTGGGAGGAATGACAGTTCCATGAACATCACTTTCCTTACATCTGTGAGCCCATGAAAGATCTGGATTCCCTTGTCTGTGTCATGACTGTCCGCTGGAAGAAGCAATAGCTGTCCAACATTTAGGGAGAAATTCCAATGCACCACTCAGTCTTAATCTGGCATAACGCCACTGGTTATTCCTTCTAATGTTAAAAACTTACTTCTTCTGGTACCTTCATTGCTTCATGCATAAAGTGAATATGACCACCCTCAATGTACAAGGGCCAAATAGCCAGCAAAAAATGTAATGATGACCTTTTCAGACATCAAGCGTAGAGTCAAGGGAACCCAACCCTCCTCCAGCCTCTCTTTGGTGTTGAGGACAGTTTACCATCATCTGCAACCCAGATATTGCTCAACTGTGTCATCTCTGATCTGGCATTCCCTTGATCTATCTATAAACATTCAATTTAGAAACCCTAAAATTTGTCTCTCAGCCCAAGAGCCCCTCGGAAAAAAAGATAATGACAAGAAACCCTTGACACCTCTCTTCGGGTCCAATACTCCCTTTTGACCTTTAAAGAAGAAAAAAAAAAGGGTGTTATGAGAGAGGAGGGCGAAGGGGAGGAGTAAGGGTCGAGAGGGGAGTCCAGCTCCAGTTTGGGGAAATCCAGCTCGCATTTTGACTCTAGCTCAGTGGTGCAGGGTCCAGCAAAGGCAGAGCCCCTGCTTCACTCCCTGAGGTCTGTCCTGGGGAGACACTACTGCTCCGGGGGGCTGACCTGGCGGGGAGTGGCAGCGCAATCCGCTCCTGCACCGCTTTGTGCGTGCAGCCGCCAGTCCCTCGGCTCCCGGGTCTGCCCCCTGGGACAACCCCCTGCCCCGCCCCAGTCATGCAATTCTACCTGCCTCTGCTCTGTGGACCTTTGGGAAGCTGCCGCCCACCCCGGGGGCTCGAGCCCTGACCCTGCCAGGCTGCCGGTAGGTGTCCGCCCTGGGCCCACTCACGCTCCTCGCGCCCGCCGGGGCCCTGGGCTTCCAAGTTGTGGGGACCGGCGCGAGTTGGAAAGTTTGCCCGAGGGCTGGTGCGGGCTGGGAGCCGGGGGCACGCGCTCTGCCCTCCGAGCCAGAACGGGCCGGTGGTGAGCTCGGGCCGGGGCAGAGGGCAGGGGTGAGGGGACCCTCACGCGGAGGCCGGAAGGGGGTGCGAGGGGCGGTACTCGGCTGGGGCTGGGATGAAGGCCAGAGCTGGGCGTCCGCGCGTCCTCCGGGTCCGCAGGGGTGGGCCCACTCCCCGCGGCGACCCCCTGCCCTGAGCCGCTCGGGGAGCTTTTGTTGCGGGTGGTAAACAATGCCCCCGGCCGGAGGACTCGGCCGCCTGCCCCCGAGGCCCAGCTGCGGCGCGGGATGGGGGGGAGCGGAGGCGGGGGCGCCGTGGGCTCGGACCTCGGGCGCCGCTACAGCCCGGGCTGGGGGAGGGCAAGTGTGCCTTTGGGGATCCCTGAAGGTGCCGGCGACCCATGCGCCTCTTCGGAGAGTTGGAAGTCCGGCGCCTCAAGATGAGAAGTTAGGGCAAGTTGCGGGTGGGGAGCCCGTCCTGTCGCATAATCAAGCGCACCCCCAAACGGATTTTCTCCCTCCCCCACGCTTGTGTAGGGGATAGATTCGTTGGGAAACATTTGGCACTTCCCTCCCTGAGCATTTCGGGGAGGGGACTCCAAGGTATTAGGGGAGTCTGACCCGAGGTGACCTGGAGTTACACAGATCGGGGAAGAAGGGAATAGGGAATAGAATTAATGTTCTGTCAAAATGGCTTTTTAAAAACCTCTTAGGAGCGCCACCAGGTCGCCGAGCGCGCTGGCGTTGCCGTCGCGTCAGCCCCACTGGCGGGATCCGGGAACCGGGAGGTGCGCCGAGCTGGGTGCTGCGGACCCGGGGAGGGGCCGGATTCCGGCCAGAGCCTGCGGCCAGGGCCGCCAGCCCTTCACATGTCGGGGAGGGAAGGGGCTAGATCTCTCTCCCTCTCCCTCTCTCCTCTCTTCCCCTTCCTCCCTCTCACCCAGACGCCCAACTGGTTGAGCTGCTGGAGGGGCTGTATGCAGTCCATACAGTTGCACAAAAAGTGGTCAGGAAGTTGCCGGCCGGCTCCAGTAGCCTTTCCACATGAATGGGGAACCCAGATTGCGCATTTCTGACCCACTAAAAATGTATGTATTACCAAGAGAAGAAAAACTGCTTGAACTAGGAGGCTTTCCCCTGCCCCCAGCTCGTCCTCTTCCCAAATTAACCATTTTGCATCAGTCACTCATGTGCCACTTCTCCCCGGTTCCACTCGCCGGTACCACATGAGCTGCACAATACATGGTAATGGACAGTTTATGAAGAAATAAAGTGTAAGTGCTTCGAGACTTGAAGCGAGTGAAAGATACGGTGCACAGTCTAGTGTCGGCGGGGTGCGCTGCGCGCCGCACGGGGATGGGTTGAAGGGCGGCGCTGTCGGGCAGCAGCCTCAGGTCGGCCCTGAACCCAAATGTCCTCACTTGCCCGTCTCCCAACAATATTTAGTAAAATAAATTTATAAAGACGATGGCTTCTTTAGGCCTCAGGATGCCAAACACACACGTATGTATGTATGTATGTATGCAAATATATATGTATATGTATGTGTGTGTGTGTGTATGTGTGTATATATATATATATATATATATATATATATATATATATACTTGTTAACCAGTTAGGGCAGGAGTAATTTAGGGCATATCGGGAATTTATGACCACAGTTAAACAAGGGTGGTACACGCAGGTAGGTGCATAGATAAATGTTTGGAGGTTAGTCCGTATAGTTTCCAAGAACTAAAAGACTTCAGTACTGTGATTTTGGGTGTGTTTCCTGATTTTAATCGGTTTTAGGTTACACTGGTTAAAATCCTCCCTTCCCTCCCTGGTTAAGAGATCTTGAATAGGTTGGTTGGTAGCCTCTGACAGTGTTTAAAGCCATATTATGATTTCAGCTAAACTTGAGAATCAAGATATAGGGGAGTTATTGGCACATACTCTCCTTTTTTCTTTGCAAAGATTAGTAGCTGAGATTTACAATCTTCAACCACCATTTAACCATTTTAATGAGAGTTAACTATCGTGTTCAGCTCTGGTTTTCCAGAATTGATGGGTCGGAGGTTTGGATCACCACTGTTCCTGCTCTTTGTTTCTCTTCCCTCTCCGGTCTTCTTTATCTGGTTTGTCCATCCCCTCCCCCACTCTCTTTGCATCTATCTTTCTTTCCCTGCACACTTAAATTTCTTTTTTCCCCTCTAGGTCTACCTTTAGTCTTCAGCATTTTGATCCCAGTTGGGTTTTTTTTTTTTATTCAACCTGTATTACCGTAAATTTCTTCCTCTTAACTCTGTCTTTTGCTCCCTCTCCCCTTTAGACTTTTCTTCCTTAGGCTTTTTACTATTCCCCTTGTATTTTATGTTTTTCTTGTTTTTGGAAGAGTCGTTCTATCTCCATTTTAACTTCTCCCTTCCCTTTTCTGTGGCCTTCTTAGGCCCCCCCTTTTTTTTTCTTGCTCTCTGCAGGGCAGCAGGGGTGTTTTACATATGGAAGGAGCCTTTGACTAAATCTGCTGGTATTCTAGTGAGTTTCCTTGAACAGCCTTTCCTTGTGCGGAGGGCTCTCACACTTCCTGTGCTTGAAGACTATCTAGGAACTGCAAGCAGCCGCCCACCTCCTCTTCCTTTAAATGTAGAACTTAATTGCTGGACGAAGCTAAGTCAGGGTGCCTTTTTAAAAGAAATGTTTTACATCTTCTATTTCTCAGTCAAGTGCAACAGGCTTTAAATTCTAAGGAGCTGAATGGAGTGACCATGAAATCAGAACCTCTTTTGCTTCTAGCCCTACAGATGAATTCACTCACCACATTTTTGGCCACTGCTGGTAGTGGGAAGGGTTGCAATATAATTTTAAATTGACATGCGGCTGTATGGTTACATCAGTTCAGCCACTTCCTACACAGGGGACTTTGGGAGATCCAGAAGGAGGGTTGTAGGTGGGAGAGGATTTTCTGACGAGGTTCTGTCAACATTGTCCTTTATAGACAACTGATACAGTTTAGGAAGTAAGCTTTTTATTTTCTAGGCAAAGGAATTACTTCATTAATTACAAAAAAAGGCCCTCTGTAGGGAAAGGTTGAATACTTAGTAAGCTCAAATAATAGTGACGAAAATACCTGACCCTATTTGTTGACCAGTTTGGTTAGGTAAGTTTAAGTTACTTGTGAATAATTAGCAGATCCTTACACAGGCAATGTTTATCATATTCACCTTGGGGTCTACTCCTGCCACTTCTTCAACTTTAGGCTGGCGGCATGTCTTTTCATGTTTCAAATGATATGTTGGCCTTTTATCTCCTGGCTTATAATGTTTGAATCTCATATGCTTTAGTACCCTATATCACAAGGACATTTTAGGAAAAAGAATTTTTATTTTTGGTGCCCTCTGGTGAAAAGACTTGCTAACTAATGTTTTGCATCCCACAGTGGTTGGGTTTTCTGTTTGTTTCATTTTGTTTTCTCTTCCAGGAAAATAAGAACCACAGAATAGTATCAATTAATTGCAAATAATTAGGGCCTATGGTATATGTTTAATAACAGGAACACTATTCTCTTATTTTCTGCTCTGATCATATTATCCTACGGGGGATAAGGGGAGATGGAGCATTTAATAATGTTTATAGATTAATAAGGAAAATAAATATCAGTAGATCTATGGGGATAATTCCATATTTAAATACGGACCTGTTTAATAGAATGGACTACATTGGTTTTTTTTTCTTCCCACAAATTTCAAAAAAAAAAAAAAAGCTTGCTGCCTCTCCTCCCAGAGTTCAGCCCTGGGGATAACTTAGTTTATCACAAAAGAAGGTCACATTTCATCAGTGGAGCCAAGGGTGATAAAATTAGGATCTTGTGGGAGCCCTTATTTTGTTTCTGATTGTCTATTTCTTTGGCTGGGTGGTACCCAGTGGTTTCTCCCCTGCAGTTGGGTTTTTCAGGGGTCATTGGCCTCTTTCACGATCTCATAAAAAGGCTGTTACCATTTAAAGAGGCCACATCTTCCCAATCCATGTTGCTCATACCTTTTCCATTTCCTTGGCAGGCTCTTTTTCAGGAGATAAGATTTGAATGGTAAACATTATCTTAATTACAAGTCTGAATTTCTAAAGCACTTTAATTTAAAAATATAAAAGAATATATGAGACAGAGATCAATTTATAAACTACTCTCAAAGGCAGATCCCATGACACCTTCTGGCATATCCAGATTACTTGCCTACATATGTGAATTTTAATTTCGTGGCTGATTGCAATACCTAGATTATATGCTCCTAATAATTTTTTAGCAATGTAATCTTGATACAAGAGATAAATCAAGCTTATACCGATATTGTTGAATTTCTAAAGAATGGAAAGGATTGCTTTTTGCTATCTGAAAAAAACATCCTTATAAAGACTGCTGACTTTCTGGAGATTAGAATTGGAATGTCTTTTTTTTTTTATCTAAAAATACTGGTACAAAAAGCAGTGGTCTTTGGAGAAAATATCCTACAGTTTTTCACAGCCAAAAAGTTAGTGCAAGCCAAAAACTTTTTTTTCTTTTTTTAAGAAAAGGGGGAAGCGGTAAGCTTAGTTGCCAAGAACTCAAGTCAAGTATTCTCTGGTCTAGTGTTTGTGTTTAGCACAGATTTATCAGACTTATTTTTCTTGTGGTTAATGTTGTCACTAATGTCTATTTAAAAAGTCTGTCTTAAAGGCACAATGCTTTGACTCTAAATGTTGTGCTCTGGGATCTTTTATTATAGTGCCTGGCTTACAATGTGTTAGGTGATAACAGAAACCAAAGAACTAGATCTTGTTTTGCAGAATATGGCAGACTGTGGGTTAAACTGTTTCGATAATAATGATAACCACTCTTTAGCTCATTTTCTCTTATTATTTTTTGTATTTCAGAAGTATAAGCAGCCTTTATTTTTTTACCTCCCATTTATTATTGAACACCTATTATATGCCAGCCCTGTGCTAAGTGTTCACACATGTCATCTCATTTTATTCTCGTGGTAACCCAGTGAGGTCAGTACTATTATGCTTCCTATTCGATTACACGTAAGGAAACTGAAGTGTAGAGGGACTGAGGAATATATCAGAATCACATGACTAGTAATGTTTCTGAGCTGGAAACTGAACCCAAGTCTGCCTACTTACAAAGTTCTTCTTACCTTACCTTCCCTGCTCCCTCCTCAACCTCAGATATCACTAGGAAGCCACTAGGCTTTCCCCGTAGGAGCCCAGTGATTCCTCAAAACAACCTCATTTCAGATGTAGAAACTTTGACTCAATTAAATAGGTTCTGGAAGGACATAGCTGGTGATCACAGATTCAAACTCACAGCTTTCTGATGGACACATCTCTAACTACTAAACCAACCAGTGCATCCCAGGATTACCTGGATCAGATAAGTACAACAAAAACAAATCAATTTGAAGAATGATAGAGGGCTGTTCAAGTTTTTACTTTGCCAAGTAATAACAGTATAAAATAAACCTATTGCTCCCTTTTGACAAAAGAAAGGACTTCTATTACTTTTTTAAAGAAAGGACATTTTTTAAAGGTTTTATTTATTTATTATTTTTAAAAGATTTTATTTACTTGAGAGAGAGAGAGAGAGAGAGAGAGAGAGCGCGCGAGAGCACGAATGGGGGGAGGGGCAGAGGGAGAGGAAGAAGCCAACTCCCTGCTGAGTGGGGATTCCTGGGAGACCAGCAGGGGAGGTAGGGGGTGGGCCTTAATCCCAGGACCCTGGATCATGACCTGAGCTGAAGTGAGAGACTTATCCCACTGAGCCACTCAGGCGCCCCTATTTATTTATTTGAGAGAGAGCAAGTGAGCCTGAGTGTGAGCGGGGGGAGGGGCAGAAGGAGAAGAGAGAGAGAATCCCAATCAGACTCCACCTCAACTCGGAGCCCAGTGGTGGGGCTCCATCCCCTGACCTGAGATCATGACCCAAGCTGACCCCCCAGTGGAAGTCAGGAGCGGGTTGCTCAATCGACTAAGCGACCTAGGCACCCCAAAAAAGAGAGAAAGAGAGAAAACTGGAAGGCTTAACTTCAGAGTAAAGAAGAGTTGTTTATTATTATTATTATTTTTTAAGATTTTATTTATTTGAGAAAGAGAGAGAGATAGCGAGAGAGAGCACTGCAGAGGGGAGAGAGAGGGAGAGGGAGAAGCAGGCTCCCCGCTGAGCAGGGAGCCCGACTCGGGGCTCAATCCCAGGACATCAGGATCATGACCTGAGCCAAAAGCAGTTGCTTAACTGACTGAGCCACCCAGGTGCCCCAAGAAGAGTTGTTTAAAATGAATAAATTCAACTTTATGAAAAACTTGATACTGCCTGTTTTTTTCTGATTTTGTCACAGACTGTTGACCGCGGGTTACAGATCAGTTTTTGGTAACTATCCTACACCATGCTTTCTAACAAATCCAACAACCTGTCAACTGTTAAAGAATCCTCACCCACTCGGTTGTACCCCTCTTGATTCTGTGATCTTTAGAGAGTATGATACATCTCGTATGGTGAGCTTTACTCTTGTTCATAGTTTGGTTTTATTCTGCATTAGGGTAAGCAATCTGAGGAGACCAAAGATAATTAATGATGGCTTAGTCAGTCCGCTTTCATTTTCTTTTCTCTTGCTTACCTTCCAAATAATAGTTGCTTGCCTAGAATGCTTTACCATTCTAATTATCTCATTTTCTCTTTATTTCCAATTTCCTTGCCTAGGCATTCATCATGAGACTTTTGGGACCCTTGGTAGAAGGGATTTTAGAACCAGCAGTCTTTGGATTAAGTCGGGTGAAAGAGAAAAGAGGGACATCATTTCTGGGTGTGGGCAGTGCCCACCACAATGCCTTCCTTATACATAGTAGGTACTCAACAGATATTTGTTGGACCCGTGAGTCTTATTTGTAACCTAATCTGTCAATACTAACTTCTCAGATTTTATGCTATTTTTGTGTGCATGTGTAAAGCTCAAAATTTGTAGACTGTCAATTGGAATGTGGTATTAATATTATTGGATCTCCAAGTAGAGTTTCTTGAATTATAATAAGCCTCTTCTTCCCCTGGTTTTACCAGCTTTACTGTCCAGCACATGACACCTTTGCCTGTGTGGTGATGTGCTGAGGAAAGAGAACTTTTTAAGTACCCAGATTTGTAAAGATTAGAATTTGATTTTTAAACTACATGTAACTACAGCAGTTGTGTTTTCTAATATAGAATAACCCCCATGCTTACTCTGTGCATAGAACTTCATCAACTAAAGCAGTTGTCACAGTAATTAAAGGAGCTTCATTTGTGAATCCAGGGTTTAAAGGGTTTTTGAGTATCTTTTGTGTTTATTGTGTTTTTCTTTTGCAGTAAACATTCTCAGTGCCCTAATTTTGATTAATAATTATTAGTAGATGTGCTGTTTCAAATGGGAGAATACATAAGAAAAAGACTCACTCCCAATGTTTTTTTGTTGTTTCAGACCAAAATCTTGTGTCACTGAGTTCAACCATGGTGCATCCAGATTCTCCTCAGAAGTGAGGCTTTCCAAAGGACCAATGACTCTGTTCCCTGTGCCCTTTCATTTTTTCCTACTCTGTAGCTATGTCTCGATCCCGCCATGCAAGGCCTTCCAGATTAGTCAGGAGGGAAGATCTGAACAGAAAGAAAAGCACCCAGCTGAAGAAGACATCTAAGGCAGCCAACAAAAATGTGGCATCAGTCAAGACTGTGAGCCCCGGAAAATTAAAACAATTAATTCAAGAAAGAGATGTTAAGAAAAAAATAGAACCCAAACCACCTATGCCAGTCAGAAGCCTTCTGACAAGAGCTGGAGCAGCACGAATGAATTTGGATAGGACTGAGGTTCTTTTTCAGAACCCAGAATCCTTAACTTGCAATGGGTTTACAATGGCTCTCCGAAGCACCTCTCTTAGCAGGCGACTCTCCCAACCTCCAGTGATCATAGCCAAACCCAAGAAAGTTCCACCTCCTAAAAATTTAGAAAAGCAACATGGATGTGATTATAATGTAGTTGCTGACATGGGAGTAAAACACTCAGAAAATGAATCAGTTCCAACACAAGTTCCCCTAATTGCTCCTGATGTAGAGAATCTAATTGGTGTTCAGAATGCAACTTTAATTAAAGGTGAGAGCCAAGACACAACCCAGTCTTGGTCCCAAAGGGTGGAGGATTCCAAAATAAATATTTCCACTCAGAGTGACCCTGCAGTAGAGATCCTTTCTGGGTCATCGGAAGAGACATGTGGTGGTGAAGGACTGTTCTCTAAAGAGACATTGAATGCTATCAGTGACTCCCCTAGACTGTTTGCTCAGGACACTCTGTGTGCTCCTTTGCTCCAAAGAGCAGCCCTCAAGGTTACTTACGAAGGAAACTCCAGCATTCAGTTAGAAGATTTGGGTTCACGAGTAGAATCTCTTAAGCTATCTGATGCTTACCTGGATCCCATCAAAAGTGAACGTAATTGCTACCCCACCTCAAGCTTTAATAAGGTTATACCTGAATTGGACCTTAGAAACTGTTTGTCCATTGGTGGGTCAATATATCCTACCTCATTAATAAAACTCCTCTTGGCAAGCTCAGAACAAGAAACTCTTGGTGCTAAACCAGATCATCAAGAGGCACTCAAAGCTATCCCAGAGCAACAGGAAATTCCTGATACCACCCCTATCATAGGACAGGCTTTTAGTGCTATCCCACATCGATGGGAAGTTCCTGGTGATAACATAATTCATGGGGAGGCTCTGGATGAGACCGCAGACCCACCAGTGATGCCTGGTGCTATTCCAGTCCAAGGAGAGGTCTTCGGTGCTATCCTAGACCAGCAAATCCTCAGAATGGGTGGTGGTACTGCCTCAGACCCACCTATCTTTCTTCCTGCTCCTCTAAACCCAATTGCTACCTATAATGCTCTCCCAGAATGGCTTGAGCCCCAGAGCACTGTTTCATATGGGCTTGAGGTCCAGGGCGCTGTGCAGATTTTGCCTTTGGGCTCAGGTCACACTCCTCAGCCATCATCAAACTCAGAGATAAGTTCGGTACCTCCAATAATGACTATTAGCAATATAGAAAATGAGAAGCAGGTTCATATAAGCTTTCTGCCAGCCAACACTCAGGGGGTCCCAAGAGCCCCTGAGCGAGGACTCGTCCATGCTTCCCAGGGCATTACCCAACTTTCCCAGGCTGGTGCCAGCACATTGGAAGGAGGGAGCTCCCAGATCAGCATGACCAGTGTGGTTGACATCAACACCACAGTGGTGTCTAGGCCAGTGTCAGTCGCCAGTACCTCCTCTTCTCCTTCCTATACAACTTTGCTACCTACTTTGGAAAAGAAGAAACGAAAGCGCTGTGGGGTCTGTGAGCCCTGCCAGCAGAAGACCAATTGTGGTGAATGTACTTACTGCAAGAACAGAAAGAACAGCCATCAAATCTGTAAGAAAAGGAAATGTGAAGAGCTGAAAAAGAAACCATCCGTCCTTGTGCCTTTGGAGGTGAGTAAACCCCCATGGGCTGCGAGATGCCCATGAGGCTCTGTAGAGTGATCTGTGCAGAGACTAGGTGATTCAATATTACATCCTTTTACTCTGGTAACATTTTATATTATCTATAGGAGTTTGTGGATCAACCCGAAATATGTCTTGTGCAGTGAGTGATATATTAGCTTATTTTTAGAATTTGTCTCAGAAAACTAGAACATAAAAGTTTTTCCATTACAGGATTTGATGGAGACAGGGAAATGACATGAAGTGTGGTTTTGCAAAGATTTCCACTATGCCTTATTTTGGCTAGTTGTGTGTCTTTTGGAAGTTACAGATTTAACTTAAATTTAAATTAAGAGTGGAACAAAATCATTAACTCCCTTGCAGCTTGAGGAACCAGTGGAATTAAACTTCTATTCTTTTGAAAGAATAAAACTGTCTCTATCCTTAATTTTGAAACTTTGCCTTGGAAGGTAAATAAAGCTTTCATCTTAACTTTTGGCAAGTGATGTCCACCTGCTTCACATATCCCATGTGGTTGTTAGGATTATCAGAAGTTCAAAATGGTTTGTAAACTCTGAAGTGATACATAAACATTGGTTCCCATTATTACAGTTTATGAATCTAAGGTACTAAAAATATTGGTTGGCTTTGACATTTTAAAGGATTTTATGGGGCACCTGGGTGGCTCAGTCAGTTAAGCATCTGCCTTCAGCTCAGGTCATGATCCCAGAGTCCCGGGATCGAGCCCTGTGTTGGGCTCCCTGCTCATCGGGGAGCCTGCTTCTCCCTCTGCCTCTTACTACCGCTCCCCTTGTGCTCTCTCTCTCAAATAAATAAATAAATAAAATCTTAAAAAAAAAACAAAATAAAGGATTTTATGGAACTTGGTTAATACTTGATTATCAGACCTTTAAAATACATGCCAACTATGGTGTTATGATTTTTAGATCACTCATTTGAAGTTATGCTTATTTTGTGACTGCTATGAATACAGGTATAGTAGAATAGATTAATTTAAAAGTATTGTGAACTTAAACTTAGTCATTCTTTTTTATTTCACTCTTAAATTACCTGTCCCAAAATGCTGACTTTCTATTTGACCCATTGCAAATGAGATCAGACATTTAACTGATCAGGTATTAACGGGCATTTGAGGTGTTTCTAAAATATTCTGTTATTACAAACCTTACTGCAATGAATAATTTTTACTCAAGTCACTTCACATATGTGGGCGTGGCCAGCAAGCAACTTAATGGTTTACAAACATACATCTAAAACACTAGCAGCAATATCTTACAGCAGAGAGACCTCCCTTGTAAGTTCCTGATTTGTAACATTGCCAGATGGCACCATTGCTGAAAGTACTCACTTGATCTCTAATAGATATAATCGAATTTGTTCTCTTTTTTCCTAAACCTGCTCCTTTTTTTGCATTACATATTTGGCTTAATGACTAGCCATCTACATGGTCACCCAAAATGGAAAATTCATTCACCTTTATGCCTTCCTCTCACTCTTCTAGATTTCTTGTTATATGAGATCTGAGCACTCCTACCTCTCCATTTTCTTGGCTACTTCTGTAGTTGATGCCTTTGTCCTTTACTGGGACAATTTCAGTGTTCTCTCTGTTATCAGCAAGTATTTACTGTACTTCCTCTCCAGGTTGTGCACTGGGGATATAGTTGTGAGTGTCCCAGCTAGAAGAGAAGTCAGGATGTTGAACAATAACCTCTTAAGTGCAGTTTAAGTTTTCTTTCTAAAACCCTGATGATTCTCCTACTTAAATACATTTAGTGCTCTTCTCTATGTGTGATATATCTCACTCAGAACAAAACAAAACAAAAATAGAGAAGACCTCTTTGTGCCTTCCAAGTATAGATGAAGCCTAGCTTTTTTTTTTTTTGTGAGAGAGGGAGGAGGAGAGGGGTTGGGGGAGGGGTAAAGAGAGAGGGGGGGAGAGAGAGAATCTCAAGCAGACTCCCCACTGAGCACGGAGCCCGATGTCGGTCACGATCCCATGACCTGAGATCATGATTTGAGCCCAAATCAAGAGTCAGATACTTAACCCACTGAGCCACCCAGATGCCCCCCAAAAGATCACTTTCATCACTTACAAAGTTGATTCTGAAGAATCTATTAAGTTGTCCTTATACTGAACTCTGGCAGCAAATAGACCTACCCATCCAAAACCCAGCCACAAGTTCATGGAGAGGCAGAGGAGAACACAGGGAACACTGCTCCGAGGGAAGTTCATTCTGAGAGAGCAAAGAACAGTTGTATACTCTTGTTTCTGGTTTCTTTGCTCATGCTTAGAAAAAGCATACTTACCATGTTTAAGTAATGTTGCTTATATAGTTATTCATTTTTATTGCAGTATAGTGTTCCATTCTGTGTTTATATCACAATACATTAATACATTCTACTGTTTATTTTTTTAATTTTTAAAAAATATTTTATTTATCCATTTGTCACAGATAGAGAGAACACAAGCAGGGGGAGTGGCAGGCAGAGGGAGAAGCAGGCTTCCTGCTGAGCAGGGAGCCTGATGTAGAACTCGATCCCAGGACCCTGGGATCATGACCTGAGCCGAAGGCAGAAGCTTAACTGACTGAGCCACCCAGGCGTCCCTAATCCATTCTACTGTTAATATACACATTATCATAAATGTCTTTTGGTAAATATATGTGTGCATTCTAGTGAATAGATTCCTAGGAGTGGAATTGCTGGGTCATAGAATACGTATGTTTAGCTCTCATGGATATTATTCAGCAGCTGTGGTTGTCCCAATTAAGATTCATCAGTAGTGTTTGTTCCACTGTTCCACTAGCTCCACATCCTTGCCAACACTTGATATTTTCTGTCTTGTTTTACTTGAATCTTTTTGTTGGGTGTGTAGCGGCATCACTACATTGGACTAATGAAATTGAGCTGCTACTTCTTTGCTTCTTAGTCATTTGGATATTGTCTTTGTCCATTTTGGGTTTTTCTGCCTTTTCATTATTGGTTTATAAGAGTTCATTACATTTTATTGATACAAATTTTTTGTTGAATATATGATTGCTGATATCTTTACTTATTCCATGACAGCTTTTCACTCACTTTATCCTGGCTTTTAATGAACAGAAAGTTTTAACTTTAATTTCCAATTTACCAAAGCTTTCCTTTATGTCCTGGTTAAGAAAATTTTGTCTATTTTTTGCCAGTTCCAAGGTCATGAAGATGTTCTCTTTTGCTTCCTTCTTTTTTAAGATTTTATTTATTTGTTTGACAGAGAGACACAGCGAGAGAGGGAACACAAGCAGGGGGAGTGGGAGAGGGAGAAGCAGGCTCCCTGCTGAGCAGGGAACCAGATGCGGGCCTCAATCCCAGGACCCTGGGATCATGACCTGAGCCGAAGACAGATTCTTAACTGACTGAGCTACCCAGGCATCCCTCTTTTGCTTCCTTCTTAAAAAGTTAATTTTTTAAGCCTTTCACATTTAGGTGTAAAGTATATCTGGAATTGACTTCTGTGTCTGGTGTGAGGAGTCAAGATTGATTCTTTTTTATATGGATCTCTAATTGACTGGCACCATTACTGAAATGACCATCCTTCCCGTTACTACGATCTCATCCATGTCATAAATCAGGTGATTGATTAATTCTGGGTCTACTTCTAGACTCTGTTTCATTGGTCCTTTTGTCTATCCTTGTGTCTAAACTCATCGTCAGTAGGCTTTATAACTGTTAACTGGTAGTATAAGTCCTTCAGCTTTGTTCTTCAATAGTGATTTGTGCTATTTTTATTGTTCTTTGCATTTTCATTAACATTTTGAATCAGCTTGTAAATTTCCACGAAAACTCTGCTGGGATTTTATTGTGATTATGTTGAACCTATACATCAGTTTGGAAAGACTGGCATTTTTATAATATTGAAACTTGCAGTTCATGACCATGGTATACCTTGATATATGTCATTTAATTTCTTTCAGTAATATTTTGTAGTTTTCAATAAGGAGTTATTTCATTTGTTTTATTACTAGGTATTTGATATTTTTATTCCTAGGTGCTTGATATAGCCCTAGATATTTGATAGTTTTTTAGAATATTTATGATACTAGTATTAATGATTGAAGGCCATTTGCTTTGGTAACAAGAATACTGCTAAGCAAACATATATATATATATTTTTAAAGATTTTATTTATTTATTTTCACAGAGAGAGAGATAGCGAGAGCAGGAACACAAGCAGGGGGAGTGGGAGAAGGAGAAGCAGGCTCCTTGCTGAGCAGAGAGCCCAATTTGGGGCTCAATCCCAGGACCCTGGGGTCATGACCTGAGCTGAAGGCAGATGCTTAATGGCTCAGCCACTAGGCACCCCTAAGCAAATATATTTCATGTATTTGTGTGTTTCTTACATCAGAATTATTTTACTTATTGAGAGCTGGATGAGAAATAGAAAATACATTTACAGTTTTAAAATACTAATATCTTTGTTACTGCTTATATTAAACAAGTATACACTTCAAAAACAATTGTTAGAATTATTTTTCTAAAATATACTTAGCATATGCTATCTCTCAGTAAGTTAATTACTGTTGTCTGAGAGAAGTGAAAACAGTTTTTTACTTACCTTTTTTGGTCATAGATTACATTTTTGTCTCCCACAAAAACAGAATTTTTTTTATGTACAACAGGTGGTTAGAGAGTCTCCCCAGAGATATCTTTCGGCCAAGAGATAAAATGGTATTTTTCTGCCAGGTTTAGTTCAGATTACTTTCTCTATATTAAAAAATATAGATAATTAAAGCCACTAACTTTATAATTCATAGGCATCTAAGAATTTGCTCTTGGCTAGGTATACCTCAAATGTATTTGTAATTTACCATTTCAAGACATATTTTAAGTCATATAGGATTGTTTTCCTAATTATTGTATAATGTTAGAAATGGGAAGAAAAAGGGAAGGGGGTGCTTTTTAGAGACCTACAGAGTAGGTGTATGATCAGGTTACACTTTTGCAAATAATTTTTAGTATGTATAAAAACAAAAGTAAACAAACATGTAGATATGCTTCTGAGGGCAGAGTATTGAATTATATATCTGTAGCTTGATGATTTGGGTATAGTACATCACACGTTTAATAAACCAAATGACTAAGTGAGCAGTTAGTGAGTTGGTTGCCAAAGTGAAAAAAATCTCTTATATTTACTCTAGTTAATAAGTTTTCCCAAAATATTGAAGGGTATTATTTGTTTGGTTATATTATTATTATTAATTTAAGTCTTTTAAAAATGTATTTATTTATTTATTTGAGAGAGAGAGCTTGTGCATGTGAGCGGAGGGAATGGAGGGGCCGAGGGAGAAGGAGAGAGAGAATCCTAAGCAGGCTCCTCACCCAGTGCATGAGCCCGACCCGGGGCTTGATCTCATGACCCTGAGATCATGACCTGAGCCAAAACCCAAGAGTCAGATGCCTAACTGACTGAGCCACCCAGGCACCCTATTTTTTTCAAGATTTTATTTATTTATTTATTTATTTTTAAAGATTTTATTTACTTATTTGAGAGAGAGAGACAGAGCACAAGATGGGGGAGGGTCAGAGGGAGAAGCAGACTCCCTGCTGAGCAGAGAGCCCTATGTGTGGCTCAGTCTTGGGACTCCAGGATCATGACCTGAGCCGAAGGCAGTCACTTAACCAACTGAGCCACCCAGGTGCCCCCAAGACTTTTTATTTTTAAATAATCTCTATACCCAGTGTGGGGCTCAAGTTTACAACCCTGAGATCAAGAGTCACATTCTTTGCTGACTGAGCCAGCCAGACACCCCTGTTGGGTTAAAATAAATAGCACTGCACTAGAAAACACTGTAAAATGTGCTATTTGTTACCATGCTATCTTCTGAGCTAATGCACATTCTACCTGGAAAAATAATAATACCTCCAAAGGTTGTGCTTGAAAAACTATAAAAGTTCAGTAGTAGTATATGATACAAACTGAACTGCTGACTGTTCATTGTTTTATGAATAGTGTAATAACAGACTAGTTCCGGAGATACCACTTCAGAATTGGTTGGCATACTTGTTTTTATTTTATTTTATCCATTTTAGTGGGAGTGGGGTGGGACAAGCCTCTCCTGGAGAGTGCTTTTTTTTATTTTAATTTTTTCATTTATTTTCAAGATTTTATTTAGAGAAAGAGTACACATGTGAGTGCTTGCCCGTGCATGGGCGAGGGCAGAGATGGAAGGATATGGACAGGCAGACTCCACACTCAGCCTGGAGCCAACTGGGTGCTCAATCCCACGACCCCAAGATCATCACCTGATCTGAAATCAATAGTCCGACATTAACTGAGCCACCCAAGCGCCCCTGGCCACTGCTTTTTCAGTGTTTTTAAAGTCAGGTCTCATTTTGGTTTATGTTGTGTATGTCATATGGAACAAATTTTTGCCTCCAACTCCTTAAATTGAGGGCAGATGCTCTATGTCCTTAAATATGCCTTTAAGGAATCTCTTTGGATCACTACTGAGACTTCTGTAGCATGCCTCACCACACAGCTGACTATAGGGGGAAAAACTGTATGGTGTCTAGGATCCTTGCTTGTGTAAACCCCAGATATGTCAACAAAAACCATGCTGACTTTGATGGGTTCTGACCTGTGGGTGTTAATTTCTGGAATCTTGTCAATATGGTTCAAATCTTACCTTGTCATTTTGTGTATATCATCTTATCCAAGAAGGAAAGCTTGTGAAACTGCTTAACACCTTCATCTAGTGTTCGCATAATCCAGATTATACTGTTATATAATGTATACAACATTATATACATTATATGTAGTATGGTACATGTTTACTTTGCCATAGAACTTAACTCCATATCTCTCTTTGTTGGTCAACCTCTGTTTTTCGTTTTGTTTTGTTTTTATTACAGAGTAGTATTTTAAGAGTTGATGGTTTCAAAGCTGCAACATTCATTCTCCTTGTAAAGTAGCCAGTCATTGTTGCACTATGATGGATGTACAAGGAAGAGAGAAGGCGAGATCTTATCTTTTTGCGTTATTATTATACTAAAATAAGACACAGCTAGCAAATGAATCAAACTAATCAAACCAATTCAGGTCATTACTTTGATAATGACACTCAGTGTTCGAGTCATGAGTATCCAGAAAGTCTTGGCTAATTATCATTAGCTCTTCATGTCTGCTATGTAAAAAAACAAAATATAATCTTGCTCATTTCTGATTTAATTATTTTTTATTAATCCCGAGTCACAGGGGCACTGGGCTGCCTCAGTCAGAAGAGCATGCTAATCTTGATCTCAGGGTTGTGAGTTCAAGCCCCATGTTGGGGTAGAGATTACTTAAAAAAATAGTAATAAGCAAAAAAAAAAATACTGAGCCAGAGTTTTTATTTTTTTATTTTTATTTTTATTTTTTTTAAAAATTTTATTTATTTATTTGAGAGAGAGAGAGAATGAGAGATAGAAAGCACGAGAGGGAAGAGGGTCAGAGGGAGAAGCAGACTCCCCGCTGAGCAGGGAGCCCGATGTGGGACTCGATCCCGGGACTCCAGGATCATGACCTGAGCCGAAGGCAGTCGCTTAACCAACTGAGCCACCCAGGCACCCCAGAGTTTTTATTTTTTATTTTTTATTTTTTTGGGGGGAGGCGCAGAGGGAGAGGGAGAGAAAGAGTCCTTTTTGTTTTAAAGATTTTATTTATTTATTTCAGAGAGAGAGAACACTCGCACTTGAGCTGCCTGAGGTTGGGAGGGAGAGAGAGAATCCCAAGTAGACTTCTGGCTGAGCACAGAGCCTGACCCGGGGCTCAATCTCACGACCCCAAAGATCATTACCTGAGCTAAAACCAAGAGCCCTATGCTCAACCTACTGAACCACTGTAGGCGCCCCGGAGAGAGGGACTCTTAAGCAGGCTCCACACCCAGTGTGTGCTCAACATGGAGCTCAGTCTCACAACCCTGAGATTATGACCTGAGCCAAAATCAAGCTGGACACTTACCCAGCTGAACGACCCAGGTGCCCCTGAGTAACAGTTTTTAAAACAAAGTCATAATGTTCTCCTACAGAAAGAAAAGTGATTAGAAGTGAAATGTTTGTTTATTTATTTATTATTTTTTATAAATTATGTGTTTAAATTACTTTAAAGCCCAAGCCTAGGATTTAGGAGGTACTGGCACATGATAGGTACTCAATAAATGTTTGGTGAGGGGCGCCTGGGTGGCTCAGTTGGTTAAGCGACTGCCTTCAGCTCAGGTCATGATCCTGGAGTCCTAGGATCGACTCCCGCATTGGGCTCCCTGCTCAGCGGGGAGTCTGCTTCTCCCTCTGACCATCCCCCTTCTCGTGTTCTCTCTCTCATTCTCTTTCTCTCAAATAAATAAATAAAATCTTGAAAAAAGAATAAATGTTTGGTGAACAAATGATTCAATGAATGAATGAAAAAATGAAAATCTTATAAAAAATGTTAAGATTTCCACACATTTCGCACATACCAGTGTATCTTTTTATTTTGTTTTATTTATGTATTTATTTAAAGATTTTATTTTTATTTATTTGAGAGAGAGCACGAGCAGGGGGAGGGAGAGGGGCATGGGAGAGGCAGACTCCCCACTGAGCAGGGAGCTGGATGTGGGGCACAGTCCCTGGACCCAGAGATCATGACCTGAGCCAAAGACAGACGCTTACCTGACTGAGCCACCCAGGTGCCCTTGATTTTGTTTTTTAAAAGATTTTATTTTTAAGGGGCACCTGGGTGGCTCAGTCGTTTAGCGTCTGCCTTCGGCTCAGGTAATGATCCCAGTGTCCTGGGATCGAGCCCCGCATCGGGCTCCCTGCTCCGCGGGAAGCCTGATTCTCTCTCTCCCACTCCCCCTGCTTGTGTTCCCTCTCTCGCTGTCTCTCTCTCTGTCAAATAAATAAATAAAATCTTGAAAAAAAATTTTATTTTTAAGTAATCTCTGTACCCAATGTGGGGCTAGAACTTAAAACCCTGAGATCAGGAGTCCCAGGATCTATTGACCCAGCCAGCCAGATGCCCTCAATGTATCTTTTTAAAAAGCACAGTGCGGGGTGCCTCGGTGGCTCATTTGGTTAAGCGACTGCCTTCGGCTCAGGTCGTGATCCTGGAGTCCCGGGATCGAGTCCCGCATCGGGCTCCCTGCTCAGCGGGGAGCCTGCTTCTCCCTCTGACCCTCTTCCCCCTCGTGCTATCCTTCATTCTCTCTCTCTCTCAAATAAATAAATAAAATCTTTAAAAAAAAAAGCACACTGCAAATCATCATTATATCCTACATGTACTTAATATATTATCTTCACAACTAATACCCCAAAGCATTTTGGGTTTTTTTCTATGAATGTCATTTTCAAGTACCAAAGATTAGGATCATGGGATATCCATAACAGAAATTCAAGTAGAGGACTTGAAAAAAAGGCTTTTAGTAACACAGACAGTGCTTTTTATTTTATTTTATTTTGTTATTATTATTTTTAAAGATTTTATTTATTTATTTGACAGGGAGAGAGACAGCGAGAGCAGGAACACAAGCAGAGGGAGTGGGAGAGGGAGAAGCAGGCTTCCCGCGGAGCAGGGAGCCCGATGCGGGGCTCGATCCCAGGACCCCGGGATCATGACCTGAGCCGAGGGCAGACGCTTAACGACCAAGCCACCCAGGTGCCCTAGACAGTACTTTTTAAAATATGTGTTGAAAGAGCTGCTACCTATGTTGCTTAAAATTATTGGCATATGCACTTGTGATTGTGAGTGATACCATGATGCAAAGTTTGAACAGCTCAAAATCATGTAATTTTCTAATTGTAAATGGAAAAACAGTTCTAGAAGGATACCTACCAAACAAAACTGTTGAAAGTGTTTACCTCTAAAGATAGGGTTTTTGCATGGAGGAAGGGCATATTAGGAAATATGTGATTTTAAATTTTTACTTAAATTTTTCTATGTGGTTTGGATTTTTATATAATGAACTTATGTTACTTTAAAAAGTAATGCAGCATACTAAGTCAAAGTTATATAATTTCCATTTAGAAAGTTTAGGAGCAGAAAAAAAATAAACTATAATTCTACTACTTAGAGGCAACAGTCATGGATATATTGGCATATTTGCTTCCAGTATTTTTTTCTGCATTTAAAAAATAACATAGCTGAAGTTAAATGTGTTTCTTCTCCTTTTTTCATATTTTCCCTTGTAATTAACATTTTATAAAGATTTAAAAACTGTGCAAAATACTCTTTTAGGCAAATGAACATAACCCTACTAAATTATTTTTCATTGCTGACTGCTTCAATCTCTTACAGTTTTTTGTATGATAGTGAACTTTTTTCAGGATAAATCTTGGTTTACATTTCAGATTATTTTCTTGACACTGGAATCATTAGTCCTTCATTTCATGCTAAAAGTATTAGCATAACCAAAATATTTAGTGTTTTTCTTTTTTTTTAAAGATTTTATTTATTTATTTGAGAGAGAGAGAATGAGAGACAGAGAGCATGAGAGGGAAGAGGGTCAGAGGGAGAAACAGATTCCCTGCTGAGCAGGGAGCCCGATGCGGGACTCGATCTTGGGACTCCAGGATCATGACCTGAGCCGAAGGCAGTCGCTTAACCAACTGAGCCACCCAGGCGCCCTATTTAGTGTTTTTCTAATGAGTTTTTGCCTAATGGTTTCTAAATCTTTACCACTTTTGGAAACCAAGGTTTGTATTTATAGTACATGTATTTTTTGGAAAGTCAGGTTTATTTTCTTCTCCGAAAATGAGAAGCTGAAGTTTCTATTACATTCTTTTTGTTTAACACATCTTAGTTGCCTTCTCAAAGATGGTGATTGAGGTAGCATTTCAGCATATCTCCTAACTAATGACTGGATATTAGCCAGATCAAATTAGGTACTTGGTGAACTTTTAGCTACCACGGAAAAACCAGAATTTTAAAATTACTATTATTTTTTAAAAAGATTTTATTTATTTATTTGACAGAGAGAGACACAGCGAGAGAGGGAACACAAGCAGGGGGAGTGGGAGAGGGAGAAGCAGGCTTCCCGCAGAGCGGGGAGCCTGATGTGGGGCTCGATCCCAGGACCCTGGGATCATGACCTGAGCTGAAGACAGACGCTTAACCATTGAGCCACCCAGGCGCCCCTAAAATTACTATTATTATATTAGATTAGTTTTTTAGTCCTGCTAAACTTTCCACGTATTTTTTTGGTTGCTAGAGAAGAATTCCTAAGATGAATTTGATCTTAGTTTGAATGATCCCAACACTCATACAATATTTCAGTAATCATAAAAATAGAACTTATACATTAGATTTTTTTAAAGATTTATTTATTTATTTTCGAGAGAGAGTGAGGGGGATGGGCAGAGGGAGAGAAACTCAAGTAGACTTCTGGCTGAGTGGGGAGCCCCCTGGGGGGCTCTGTCTCACAACGCTGAGATCATGATCTGAGCCAAAATCAAGAGGCAGCCACTCAACCGAATGAGCCACCCAGGCGCCCTACACTGGAGGTTTTTTAATATGGATGGCCTTTAGTATTCTGTGATCCCATTCCCTCAAAATTTTATGCAACATATATATATATGTTATGCCAGTATGGCTAACATACAGTGTTATATTAGTTTGCAACATATTATTTTTATGTACATTTTTCTGGAGAGATGGTCCATAGTTTTTATTAGATTTCATAGAAATGTAAGTCATGTCTTCCACTCCCCAAAAGAAAAATATGTAAGAGAATCACACCACTCCTTTAAGGCACTGAAGGAATGAAATTGAGAAGTGTTCCTAGGGTTCAAGAAAAAGCGGTTATACTGAGTTTTGCTATTCCAAGTGGTCATCAGTGTGAGGTTGGATCTATTTGTAACATTGTGCCAGACCTGGGAAGGAGGGATGCCATACAGAGCAGTAGTGATGTCTATAAAAGGCCTGGCAGTGTGCCTGCTACATACTAGGTGCCTAAAGGTGGTGGTTGTTATATCCTTGAAGAGATTTGTATATTCATTTCATTACTTTCAGCCATTTCCCTCTTGCCACTTGATTCATGTTATTTAGAGCAAAGTAATTGAAGTCCTCATAAGTAGCCAGTACACACCATTTTGTAACATCTGCAAAAGCATTTTTCCTGCAGGAGGATTAAGGTGTCTTATGAGTGAATTGGTTTCACTGTTCCCATGTGATACAGAATTATAGTTGTGGTTTCCAGTGAGACAACGATGGTACAGTTATTTTCTTGCCTTTGTATAATGAGAGGGTTTTAGTGTTTCTGCTGTATTCTAGACATTTACACTGCGCAGCTTGTTTTCATATCAGATTTCATATGCAACACCATTCTGTGGTGAGTTTTCTGTTAAAGAGCAAAAGCAGGATCAAGGCAAAGGAAGTGGGAAGACAAGACAGTGGAAGTCCACAGTTTATGCAAAGCATGAAATTTTGGATGGAGTCGATAGAGTTTAGATTCAGAAAGAAAAGTGTGTGCATGGGGGGAGGTGGTGCACCTGGGTGGCTCAGTCGGTTGGGCGTCAGCCTTCAGCTCCGGTCTTGGTCTCCAGGTCCTGGGATGGAGCCCCGCATCAGGCTCCCTGCTCAGTGGGGAGCCTGCTTCTCCCTCTCCCTCTGCCCCTCTGCTCTCTTTACGTGCGTGCTCTCTCTCTCTCTCACTCTTATCTCAAATAAATAAAAAATCTTAAAAAAAAGAACAGTGTGTGTGTGTGTGTGTGTTCTATACCTGCAGGAATAAGTAACTTGTCTAGGAGTTAATTCAGAATTGTAGGGAGATTGGTCTACTAGGCAACATAGAAATTAAAATTCCTCCTTTATTCACCTAATTCCATTTTCTGGTGCATTATGAGATGTTAAAACAAACAAAAATCAATAAAACAAGGAAAACATAGCTTTTCTCTCTTTTTTCAAAGAACTTATAACTTAGGGAACTCTGTCTTCATTGCTCATTAAGTACATAAGATTTTGACGAAATTTAAATTTCTTTGACTTGAAATAGGAAATTGGCAAAGGAAAGAAAGAAGAAAGAATGAACATTTATTGAGGGTCTACTATGGACCAGACACTGCTAAAAGGCTTAATATTATCATATTCGATCCTGACAGTGACTGATATATAAGTATTAGGACTGTCATTTTGTGGACTGGGAAATAGAAACCCACTTTAAAAATTGTGTTTAATTCTCCATGGCTAACAAGTAGTAGAGGCACTTTTTTCACTGTGATAATGGAGAATTAATCTCTTTTTTTAAAAAAATGGAGATAGAGTTCACATAATAAAATTAACTCTTTTTTTTTTAAGATTTTATTTATTTATTTGACAGAGACACAGTGAGAGAGGGAACACAAGCAGGGGGAGAGGGAGAGGGAGAAGCAGGCTTCCCGCTGAGCAGAAAGCCCGATGTGGGGCTCGATCCCAGGACCTGGGATCATGACCTGAGCTGAATGCAGACACTTAACGACTGAGCCACCCAGGTGCCCCCAAAATTCACTCTTTTAAGAGTGCACAAGTCAGTGATTTTTTAATATATTTACAAGGTTGTGCAACCATCACCACAATCTAACGCTGGAACATTTTCATTATTCCATTAGAAATCCTATGCCACTCAGCAGTCACTCCATTCTCCCCTCCCCCAGCTCCTGGCAACCACTAATCTCCTTTTTGTCTCTGTGGATTTGCCTATTCTGGACATTTCATGTAAATGGAATCATACAGTATTTGGTCTTTTGTGTCTGGCTTCTTTCACTTAGCATAATGCTTTCAAAGTTCATCCATGTTGTACCATATATCAGTACTTTGTTCCCTTTTATGGCTGAATAATATTTCATTGTATGAATAAACCACATTTTGTATAAACATTCATCAGTTGATGGACTTTTAGGTTATTTCCAATTTTTGCCTATTATGAGTAATACTGTTATGAACATCTGTGTACAGGTTTTTGTATAGACGTGTTTTCGGTTACACTGTGTATATTCCTAGAAGTAGAATTGCTGGGTCAAATGGTAACTGTCTAAATTTAAGGAATTACCAAAATGCTTTCCAAAGTAGCTGTACCATTTTGGATTCCAACCAGCATTTTTATGAGGGTACTAATTTTTCCACATCCTCACCAACACTTGTTATTACCTAACTTTTTTATTATTTCCATCCTAGTGAGTGTGAAGTGGTATCTCATGATGGTTTTGATTTGCATTTCTCTAATGATTAAGGAGGTCAAGCATCTTTTCATGTGCTTCTGGACTATTTGTGTATCTTCTATGAATACTTTGCAATTCTGTTTTAGTCTGTTCGGGCTGCTATAACAAAATACTACAGACAGGTAGCTTATGAATAACGGGAAAATATTGCGCAAAGTTCTGGAGGCTGGGAAGTCCAAGATCAAGGTGCCAGTGTGGTCAAATTCTGGTGAAGGCCTTCTTCATGTTCATAGTTGGTGTCTGCTCACTGTGTCCTCACTTAGTGAAATAGGCTAGGGATCTCTGTGGAGCTTCTGTTATAAGGCACTAATCCCACTCATGAGGGTTCCACTCTTAAGCACTTCCCAAAGGTCCCATCTTCTAATATCACACTGGGCATTGGGATTTCAGCATAGATTTTGGGGGGAACACAAACATTCAGACCGTAGCAATGTCCTTTGTCCATCTTTAAATTGGTTTATTTGTTTTCTGTTGAATTGCAAGTGTTCTTTATATGTTCTGTATACTAGACTCCAATCAGATAGATCATCTACAAATATTTTTCTGAGAGTTGTCTTTCACTCTTGTGATAGGTCCTTTGAAACACAGAAATTTTCAGTTTTGATGAATTCTATTTTATTGTATTTTTTTCTTTGGTTGCTGTGCTTAATCTCTTTATTTTGTCTTTCAAACTAAGTGAAGTTTTGTAGAAATGTCACTGGCTTGACTGAAGAGGATTTTTTTTTTCCCTTCATTTCCCTCCCTATGCAGTGCCTGGCACTTGGTAGCCACCAAACAAATGTTGGTTGAATTGAATGATACTGATCATAGATGTGGAACTTGTATGCAGTAAACATTGACATCTGAAGGGGTTAATAACAACTATCATGTTTTGAGTACTTACTGAGTGCCCAATACTGTTTTAAGCACTGACATAACTCATTGTCTCATTTAATCCCTACAACAGTCCTATGAAATACACATTCTTCCCCCAAGGTATAAAGTAAGACACTGAAGCTTGGAGAGGCCAAGTAGCTTGTCTAAGACCAAACAGTTGATCTGGGATTAGAACCCTTGGCTTGGATGGTGTGTGCTCATTTTCACCACCATGTTCTTGAGCTAGGGCAACAATCAAAATGTGAAGAACCCACAGGATGGAAAGGAGTGGGACCAAGAGGCAGACTTGTGAATAGTCCGGTTTAGGATATTGATGCTATCTTTCAGACTAGTGAAACTTTTTTTTTTTTAAGATTTTATTTATTTATTTGAGAGAGAGAATAAGATAGAGAGAGAGCACGAGAGGGGAGAGGGTCCGAGGGAGAAGCAGACTCCCTGCCGAGCAGGGAGCCCGATGCGGGACTCGATCCTGGGACTCCAGGATCATGACCTGAGCCGAAGGCAGTCGCCCAACTAACTGAGCCACCCAGGCGCCCCGGACTGTGAAACTTTGAAAGAGAGGTTGTGGAAGAGTCTAATGGGTTCATTTTGCAAAAGTATCCTTCATGTTTGACCTGAATCAAATCTTGAAATGCTCTGAGTTTGCCAGTTCCACTGTTTCTATATTTTACTTTCAAGGTTACATTTCTCTTTAACCATCTTTTTAGCTCTTTCCCTCCATTTTATACTTTTACTTAAAATATTTTTACCCTCCCTGGACCTCATTCCCCTCTGAGTCTTGGTATGCTAATTCTACACTATCATGGTAATTTTTCACTCTTCTGTGCCTCTAAGCAGATGTTTTTATATTTTGTGTAGCTTTTCTAATTGTCTTTAGCAGGATGGTTGATCCAAATGACCAATTCTATTATCAGTGGAAGTGAACGTTTCATATTCTTTTTAACTAATAAATGTAAGATTGTGTTATAATGAAATGGTGGAATTAGAATGCCCAACTGTAGCAGAAATCTTGTTAATACTAGAGAGGTTCTAATGTCTCTAAATAGTGTGTGCTTGAATATCTTCAGTTTTTATATTAAGTGAATTTTAATTGCTCATTACATTTTTTTCATTACCTTTTTAAAAATTCCAGTATAGGGCGCCTGGGTGGCTCAGATGGTTAAGCGTCTGCCTTCGGCTCAGATCATGATCTGAGGGTCCTGGGATCGAGTCCCGCATCGGGCTCTCTTCTCCTTGGGAGCCTGCTTCTCCCTCTGCCTCTCTCTCTCTCTTTCATGAATAAATAAATAAAATCTTTAAAAAATAAAAATAAAAATTCCAGTATAGTTAACATACTGTGCTAAATTAGTTTCTGGTGTACAATATAGTGATTCAACAATTCTATATATCACTCAGTGCTCATCATGATGAGTGTAATCCCCATCACCTATTTCACCCATCCCCCCACTCACCTCCCCCTCTGGTAGCCATCTGTTTGTTCTCAATAGCTTTGAGACTCTTTTTTGCTTTGTCTTTTTTTTTTCCCCTTTGTTTCTTAAGTTCCACATATGAGTGAAATCATATGATGTTTATCTTTCTCTGACTTATTTCACTCAGCATTATATTCTCTAGATCCATCCATGTAGTTGTAAATGGCAAGATTTCATTCTTTTTTATGGCTGACTAATATCTTTATCCATTCATCTATTAATGGGCACTTGGGCTGCTACCATAATTTGGCTATTGTAAATAATGCTGCAATGAACATTGGGGTGCGTATATCCTTTCAAATTACTGTTTTCGTGTTCTTTGGGTAAATACACAGTAGTGGAATTACTGGATCATAGGGTAGCTCTAGTTTAAATTTTTTGAGGAACCTCCGTACTGTGTTCTACAGTGGCTGCACCGGTTTGCATTCCCACCAGCAGTTCCTGAGTGTTCCTTTTTCTCTACATCCTTGCAAACAGTTGTTTCTTTACATTTTTTTCTTTTAAGATTTCATTTAATTTATCTGAGAGAGAGAGAGAGCACGAGCAGGGCGGGGAGGAGGGGAGGGCCAGGGCAGAGGGAGTGGGAGAAGCAGACTCCCTGCTGAGCAGGGAGCCCAACATGGGGCTCCATCCCAGGACCCTGAGATCATGATATGAGCAGAGAGCAAACACTCAACTGGCTAAGCCACCCAGGCACCCTACTTTTTTTTTTATTACAGTGTTTTTTTGTATACAGTTTTCTTAACTAGTGACAGTCATGGTTTTCTGTTGCTGCAATGGAACCACCTATAAGCCAAGTGCCATATCACATACTCTTCATAGTCATTTAACCCTAATGTCAGCATTTTCCTTCACTGAGTCTTTGGGAGGTTGACTTGCTCAAGGTCCCATATTTAATAGCATCACTGGGATTTGGACCCACCAGGGACATACTGATCTTGTTTAAAATAATATTTTGAGGGGTGCCTGGGTGGCTCAGTCAGTTAAGCATCGACTCTTGATTTTGGCTCAGGTCATGATCTCAGAGTCCTGAGATCGAGCCCCACATCTAACTCCAGGTTCAGCGTCTGCTTGAGATTCTCTCTCCCTCTCGCTCTGCTCCTCCCTACCGCTTACGGGCATGCTCACTCTCTCAAATAAATAAATAAATATTTTTTAAAAACCCATAAGAACCATTTATTTATTTATTTATTTATTTTTTAAAGATTTTATTTATTTGACAGAGAGAGATACAGCAAGAGAGGGAACACAAGCAGGGGGAGGGGGAGAGGGAGAAGCAGGCTTCCCGCCGAGCAGGGAGCCCAATGCAGGGCTCGATCCCAGGACCCCGGGATCATGACCTGAGCCAAAGGCAGACGCTTAACAACTGAGCCACCCAGACGCCCAGAACCATTTATTTATTTTAAAAAACAAGAGCTAATGTGCTTATTGACTAACTATTTAGAAGTTAGGGAAATCAAACATTTTGGGGGGAAAATTGCATTTTCTTAACTAGTATTAAGATCAAGTCCCACATCAGGCTCCCGGCTCAGCACGGAGCCTGCTTCTCCATCTGACCCTCTCCCGTCTCATGCTGTTTCTCTCTCTCTCTCAAATAAATAAATACATAAATAAAATATCTATGGGAGCACCTGGCTGGCTCAGTCTTTAGAGCATTCCATTCTTGATTTTAGGGTTGTGAGTTGGATCCCCATGTTGACTGTAGAGATTACTTAAAAATAAAAGTCTTTAGGGGAACCTGGGTGGCTCAGTTGGTTCAGCATCTGCCTTTCTGCTCCGGTCATGATCCCAGAGTCCTGGGATCAAGCCCGGGGTTGGGTTCCCTGCTCGGTGGGGAGCCTGGGTTTCCTTCTCCTCTGTCCCGCCCCCACCTGTCCTCTTTCTCTCTCTCAAAATAAATAAACAAAATCTTAAAAAAAAAAGTATCTATGGAAACTCCATTAGAATAATTTATGCTAAAACATACCTATTAAAAATAGGCAAGTTTTTCATTTAAGTCATCAGTTAGCACAAGTATAAGCTTGAGCTCTATACCTGTTGATTTTTTTTTTTAAGATTTTATTTATTTATATGAGAGAGAGTGTGGGGGGGTGGGGAAGGGCAGACAGGGAGAGGAAGAGAGAGAATCTCATGCACACTCCCCGCTGAGCACAGAGTCAGACGCTGGGCTGTATCCCAGCACTCTGAGATCATGACCTGAGCTAAATCAAGAGTCGGTCGCTCAACCTCCCGAGCCACCCAGTCACTCCTATACTTGTTGATTTCTAAGGTGAAATGTGATGAAAATAACCTTTTTGGCCTTTTGTTATGGCAAGTCTCCTGACTTCACAAGGTATTTCTAAAGGGCTTTACATTGCAAAAGTTTAAAAAGATCCCCTTCAAACACAGAAATGGTAGCATGTTAGAACTGTCTCTAGTAAGAACCTTGAGGACCATTTATTTATTTTATTTTAAGTAAGAGATAATGTGCTCATTGACTAAGTGTTTGGCTGTCAGGAAAATCAAACAGACTTTGGAAAAAATTTTGATTTTAGGCATTCTCTTATAAATATTACAGGCTGAATGGCAAGTTTTTCGGGTTTTGTTTTTCTGGTTCTTCCTGAAAAAAATGATAATTCCTGTCTTCTCTCTAGCCAAGTTAAGCTCCATGGAAAATAATTATTCATTAAATCAGAGATCCCAAAGGTATTAAGAAGTGCCTCCAATATAGTGGGTATTCTCTATTTTATTTCTGGAATGAACAAAGGATACCCCTTATTCCAAACATCAAAAGCATCTGTCCGGTACAGTTACTTAGCCTAAGGAATAACTTATTTCCTGGCAGACAAGTTTGCTTCTCTATGGGTTGTGTGAAACTTTAATAAATAACCTCGAAAACTAAGAGAGTTAACCCATCTTGGGGCACCTGGGTGGCTCAGGTCATGATCCCAGCCTTCGGCTCAGGTCATGATCCCAGCAATCCTGGTATTGAGCCCAGCATCACATCAGGTTCCCTGCTCAGCAGGGAGCTTGCTTCTGCCTCTCCCCCTCTCCCCAGTTCATGCACGTGCACACACACACACTCTCTCTCTCTCTCGTTCTTTCAAATAAATAATCTTTTTTTTTAAGGAGTTAACCCTTCTTGAATAACTGATCTTTTTTTTAAGATTTTATTTATTTTTTGATAGAGACAGTGAGAGGGAACACAAGCAGGGGGAGGGGGAGAGGGAGAAGCAGACCCCCCGCGGAGCAGGGAGCCCGACATGGGGCTCAATCCCAGGACCCCGGGATCATGACCTGAGCCGAAGGCAGACACTTAATGACTGAGCCACCCAGGCGCCCTTCAATAACTGATCTTAACAAAAATTTTACATACATTCATTTCTAAAATATGCTTTTCTCTGATTAGGAGACTTCTACAAGGGTGCTTTCTACCTTAAAAACCAGGGTTTTTGGGATCTAAGCCAAACCAGTCACCTCTCCTAAGTTCTTCCTTGAAAAAGTAGCTGATATATTTTTTTTTTTTATTTAAGACCTTTATTAACGGGTGCTTGCCGTTTGTTGATTTTTTTGAAAAAATCAAGTTGTAAACTTTTTATTACAAGTTAAAAATGAGGTTCTTAAAAATCTCAACTTGACCAGATATGAAACAATTTAAAAACCTTTAAAGGTGTATTGAGAAAAACCAGGTTTTTTTTTTTTTTTAAACACGTTTGTCATTACCAAAAAGAGGCGTCTTTAGGTAGAAATAATAAAAACCCCATGCTGCATAGATAATGCAGATAGTTCTATTTATCTGGTCAGTGGGCAAAAAGCAAGCACTTAAGGTCTTCAGCTCCAATCTTTTGTTCATTTCTTATTGCTGGAATTTCATCTTCATTTCTTCGTGTTGGATGACTAAACCGGATGATGGTAGAGATGGTAAGCCGGCATTTACTCAGCCCCGCCCTGCTCAGCCTCGGGAGCGGACGAATTCTCAGCTGGTGGATCGGCTGCTTTTGTCTCTTTGCCATCTTGTGGTTTAGGGTTTTCTGGGCGTCTGAGTCGGTAATTGACGTTGCGGCGGTACCGACGTTGAGGTGGCTGCTGACCTTGGGTCTCGTCTCCTTGATTTTCCTTATCTTCCTCATTACCATCCTCTCTAGGCTGTCTTTGGCGAGGAGGACCCCTGCGGAATCGTGGTCTATAACCCCGATACATATTCTGTCTCACTGGTCTACCTTGTTCTCCTGCACCCTGGTTGTCAGCACCTTCCATCACTTCTCCCTGCACAGGAGGGTTGGAATACTGCGGTCGACGCCCATAGGGTCTCCGCATGTAGTAAGGTGGGAACCGTCGCCTGCGGTAGGGCCGGCGCTGTTGGGCCTGGCCTTCGGGAGCACTTTCCGATCCCTCGTTCTTTTCCCCACTCTCGCTATTCTGGTAATGCTGCTGGTAATTGCGTGGAGGACCCCTGCGACGTGGATAGCGTCTAGAATGGTTACGGTCGGCTGCATGTTTACTGCCTTGCACTGGAACTCCACCAGGGCCTGTCACATTTGCTGCCTCCGCACCCTTTTCTCCTTCAACAACATCAAACTCCACAGTCTCTCCATCTCCTACACTGCGAAGGTACTTCCTGGGGTTATTCTTCCTTATGGCAGTCTGGTGTACAAATACATCTTCCTTGGTGTCATTCCTGTTGATGAAACCATATCCGTTTCTTACATTGAACCATTTTACTGTTCCCAAAACCTTCGTTGCGATGACCTTCTTGTCCCCGCCGGCAGGCGCCGCGGATGTGAGGCCGCCCGGGCCGCCGCTCCCTGCGCCGCTGCCCGTGGTGCCGGGCTTGGTGTCGGCAGCGCTGAGGGCGGGGGCGGCGGGGGGGGGGCGGCGGGCGGCTGCTGGGTCTCGGCCTCGCTGCTCATGGTTGCGGTGATGGTGACTGGGGCCGGCTGCGGCAGCTGCGGCTCCTCCCGGGGTGTGATGGTAACTAGGCCGGCGGCGGCGGTGGGGCTGCTCAGGGCTCTCTGGGGTCCGCTCTCCGCTCCCGCTACCGATCGAACTCGAAAAAGTAGCCGATATTTGTGAAGATTTAACAGGAGCGTCCTTGTTGCCTTTTGAAAGGATTAATTATGGAACACTGAAGGATGGAACAAAGAAAGCCACATTTCAAACTGGAATGGTAGAGAAGAATTGAAAGCTGGTTACATCTCTTCATGTGCAAGCTCGGGGACCAGTCTTTTATATGCCTTGTCCCCTTTGCCTCTTCACAGGCATACTCTAGTGTGACTTTTCCTTAGCCACGATGTGTCCCTGCACATGCTGTTACCTTCATCGGGGGCACATCCCTTTCTTCCCTCCCTCTAAATTTCATCAACTCCTGCTTATCCTCTTTAGGATTCAGTGGAAAAGTCAATTCCCTGGGAAGACTTCTCTGCCTTTCATAGCTTTCTGGGCACATCCCCATTCTATAGTGCATCATGATTGTCAGTTTGTGTCTCTCTTGAGTTGGTAGGCTCTGGGGTGCAGGCCCAGTACCAGTTTTGTTTGTTTTTTTTTTTAAGATTTTATTTTTCCATTTGAGAGAGTGAGAGGTCATGAGCAGGGGAAGGGGCAGAGGGGGAAGGAGAAGCAGACTCTCCACTGAGCAGGGAGCCTGACGGCGGGCCTCAATCCCAGGACCCTGAGATCGTGCCTGAGCTGAAGGCAGACACATACCTGACTGAGCCACCCAGGCACCCCATGGCCCAGCACCATTCTGCACATTGGAAGTTCCCCAACATTTATTAAGTCATTGTATGGGTTTTGAATTATTATTTTTTATTATCAAGTTGCTCAAAGGTTTAAACGGGGGAAGTTCATTACAATGAACTAACAAATTTTAAAGACAGTATTTTTGGATGTGGGGTCTTTTAAGGTTCAACAATTTTGATTTTGCTAAACGTCAGGGATAACTAGATCTAACTTACTCAGAAAGAAGTTGTGTGGGTGTAAACTTACTCAGAAAGAAGTTGTGTGGGTGTAAAATGATTTAAGCTTCTCAGTGAAACAATAAATTTTTATGATTTTGCTATTAGATTTGATGAGACAGTAGGATTATCTAAAAACGGAGGGCACAATGCTATCTAGTGTCAGTTCTCTAGCATGAATGACAGGGAGAAGGAGCCCAAAGATACAGAACTTCCTTTTTAAAAAAAGGATATTATTGATTCCAAAATACACAGGATAAGTAATAAGAAGCAAACTTCAATGTATCATTCATAAAAGGGGACATTTTTCTAAATAGCATCATCCTTTGTGATTTCTTTTTTTTTTTTTTGACAAAAACCCGTAGATACTCTTATTGGATTTCTCTGTCCAAATTATGGATCTAGACTGTAATGGAGTAAGGCTTGTCGATTTCAAATTAGTACTGAAAAGGGCTGAGAAATTGAGGAGAGGTGATAGTTCAGCCCCATTAGTGTCTGGCATTATCTCTGGTCCACCTCATTGTCACTAGTTCTCACTCGGCAACTATTGAAGACCCTCGCTCACTTGTTCCTTAATTCTTGTTATTGAAGAGCAGTTATTTTTACCCGCAGGAGGGAATGGGGTAGTCACTAGGTAGACCTGGCCCCTTAGAAGGAAAAAGGGCTACTGCAGATAAGCCTCAGGGAAGGAAGTGGGGGAGGGAAGCCAGGAAAATGTTGTGTGAGGAGATCGCCCCCCCTACACCCAGACTATTTTTGTTTGCCCAATCACCCAGGAAGAGCTCCTGTTAATCTGAATTTTCTGTGTCTCCTAAGAAATAAAACCAAGCTAACTTAAAGATCTTCGTTAGAATTGTGAAAAGAATGAGCCGTCCCTTTCTCATTCTTAATGATTGGAAATTTATAAAATACGGTCTTGAAATATCTTTACCCAGGTATCACAGCAAAAGCTATGTCCACCCACCCCTCAACGATATGGGAGAAGAGAAATATAGAAGGATTTCATGGGAGAATAGAGTGTGGCTAATACTGGAAGGATTTTGTGCTGGAGAGGTGTCAGGTTTGAGGAACAATGATCACTTGAGATTACCTTAGAAGAAAACTCCTAGGCAGTGCTTGTATGTATAGTTTCTTTCTTTCTTTCTTTCTTTCTTTCTTTCTTTCTTTCTTTCTTTCTTTCTTTCTTTCTTTCTTTCTTTCTTTCTTTCTTTCTTTCTTTCTTTCTTTCTTTCTTTCTCTCTCTCTCTCTTTCTTTCTTTCTCTTTCTTCTTTCTTTCTTTCTTTCTTTCAAGATTTTATTTATTTATTTGGCAGAGAGAGACACAGCGAGAGAGGGAACACAAGCAGGGGGAGTGGGAGAGGGAGAAGCAGGCTTCCCATGGAGCAGGGAGCCCGATGCAGGGCCCCGGGATCATGACCTGAGCCGAAGGCAGGTGCTTAACGACTGAGCCTCCCAGGTGCTCCTGTTTGTGTAGTTTCTTATGGATGCAGAGTGCTTTATGCTTAGAAAGAGAAGTAGAATTTTGAAATTATCCATTAATTTATCTCTGAGGGCACCAAATTTATTTTTTTAAAAGCATACCTAATGTAAGGTTCATTTAAATACCAGTCTTGTAAAAATCTGAGCCGCTACTCCTTTATCCTAAGTGTGTGAGGCGCCTGGGTGGCTCAATAGGTTAAGCATCTGCCTTCAGCTCAGGTCCTGATCCTGGGGTCCTGGGATCCGAGCCCCGAGTTGGGCTCCCTGCTCAGCATAAGAGTCTCCTCTCCCTCCCCCCGCTTGTGCTGTCTCTCTCAAAAAAATAAAACAAAACAAAAAAAACCCTTAGTGTGTGGTTTTGAAGATGTTTCAATCTTAAAGGTTATTAGGAGGAGTTATAGAGAAAGCAGTGTAGACGGTTGGTTATACCTCAGCTCAAGTTAAGTTCTTACTTGTACAATGTGAATTAAGTAATTTTATCACTTTAAGCCTAGTTTACCAATGAAATAATGTAGTTAGACTCAGTTTTCTTTTTAGTTCTTTAATTGTGATTTTTAAGAGAAAAGAGATCTCATTTTGTAATATTTGAAAGAACCTAATACTCTAGAGTTATCACAAAATTAAATACATCTCATGCAACTTAATCATGATTCCTTGTGAGAAAAACAAATGGATTTAAGAGACACAAATAGGTTCTGAATAAGTAGGACTACAACACAGGGTTTCTTAGTTTCTGACCTGCCATTCTTCCAACAGAATCTAGTTGTATGCACTTTGCCTTAAATAATAAGAGAATGGGAATGGCTCTCCTGCCCTCCAGTTTCTCTGCTAGTAATGTCTGATTATTTTCTCCATCAAAGCTCGCCATCACCTAAGCCCTGATCTGAAGACCGTCAAATCACTAAGTATAGGATTTAGAGCAGATGGTCACTACCAATATAGGTTAGCAATCTATTCTGTGTTCAAACAAGTGCAGATCTTCATAGCGTAGTATCAGTTGGATATTTTGAGTTAATGTTAGCTCTGGTCACTTTAATTAACCCTCATAATTTAGCTGAGATGAGCTGTGTCTTCATTTATTAATTCATTTTACAGAACACAACACACAGACCTCTAGTGTTTGCTTAGTTTGCCAAGTGCAGTGTTGTATGGCTTCATGAGTATTTCATGCAGTGAAAATGCTTGTCAATGGGGCTTTAAAAAGTGGGCTTCTCACTGATGGGGATATTCAGTACACCTAACACTTTGAGCCTGATTTTTTTTTTGTTTTATTGAGACACACATGGATCACACAGGTAATAGATTGCTTTTAATTTTATAATTATATGTATTATATATCATGGACCACTTTACTAAATATTGAGCAATCAAGCTGGGGAAATGTTGATGCTTTTTAAAAGTTATATTCGAGGGTGTCTGGGTGGCTCAGTCGTTAAGCGTCTGCCTTCGGCTCAGGTCATGATCCCAGGGTCCTGGGATCGAGCCCCGCATCGGGCTCCCTGCTTGGCAGAACCTGCTTCTCCCTCTCTCCCACTCCCCCTGCTTGTGTTCCTGCTCTCGCCATCTCTCTGTCTGTCAAATAAATAAATAAAATCTTTAAAAAATAAAAATAAATAAAAATTATATTCAGGTATTCAAGGGGGAGAGGCATAATTTGTAATGGACATGCAAGGAACTTTAAGAAATGTAGGGCTGTCCTTTTGTGCACTGCTGACATGAATGTAAAATGGTATAGCCACTCCAGAAAGTTTGGTGGTTCCTTAAATATTTAAACAGAATTATCATCTGATCCAGCAGTTCTTCTCCTAGATATATATTTAAAAGAATTGAAAGCAGGGACTCAAATAGATACTCGTACCCATGTTCACAGCAGCATTACTCACGATAGACAGAAGGTGGGAACGACCCAAATGTACATCAACAGAAGAATAGATAAACAAGTTTGGTGTATATACACACAGTGAAATACTGTTGAGCCTTCAAATGGAATGAAATGCTGATACATCTTACAATATGGGTGAAGCGTGAAAACATTATGCAAAGTGAAATAAGGCAGACGCGGAAGGACAAATATCATGCGATACCACTTATATGAGATACTAGAATAGGTGAATTTATAGGGACAAAAAGCAAAATAAAAAGTAGCGAGGGCTGAGAGAGGGCAAATGAAGAGTTATTGTTGAATGGATACAGAGTGTCTGTTTGGGATCATGAAAAGGTGCTGGAAATGGAGAGTGGGAATAGTTTCACAACATTGTGAATATACTTAATGCTACTAAATTGTACACCTAAAAATGGTTAAAATGGCAGATTTTATGTTACATATATTTTATCGCATGCACACACACACACACACACACACACACACACTTCAAAGAAAAAGAAGCGTAGGGCCATTTCCAAGTCTTGCTGTATTCAGTTCTGTTTTTCTACCTTTTTCATGGTTTTGCTTCATTTGCCACAGAGAGCTTCTTAGTATGGGCTCAGTATGCTTGAAGTTGGCCTGATGGATGTGTTTAGGTCAGAACCCACTGGTTTTGCTTCAAGGAGCCTTGCTTTTTATATTTGTTAACAATTTTGAGGGTGGGTAGGTGAGGGGGAGGTAGTTTAAGTTGGGAAAACAGTGCATGTTGGACTTAACCATTCCGACAAGGAGAGCGTGCTTTTGCGGCAAACCGAAAGGCTAGGAATCCCGGGTGATGAAACACAGGCCTTCCGGCCCTCACTCTGTTCCTGATTTCTGGTTGTGGGAATCTGCTCTGAATCCAACTGCAAGTGGAAAACCCATCTTTGGCTGAGCAGCCAGGGAGGCCCTCCTGCCAATCCCCTAAATGTGTCGCTGAAACTTTGGCCCTGTGAGGATGGAGCTGAGGCTGTCTTCCCGAGATCTGTGCCGCTGTCAAGGTGGCTGTGATGGGACTGTGACCGGCCTCTGCACTACATTTTGGCAGTGACCTTGAGACCTGCCAGCTCACAGCAGCTGTCCTGGTTCTTTCTCTCCTGCCACAGTTGCCTGGCCAGGGGGCTAACGGGAGGGCGCTAAACTCCTCTGGCTCTGGCATTCTCAGGGACTGGCAAGTTCCGACTACGGTGCCCAGCTCTCTGAGTGCCTACCACCCACTGGGTATGGTGGCAGTCCAGGTGTGTGAGGGTGGGTGGCTGCTAGTGCCGCCTCTGGCTCAGCTCCCAGTCCCCGGGAAGTGGGTGGCCCCGTCTGACCATCAGCCGGGTGGGCAGAAGGCTCCGAGGTTGCGGGGGGAGGGGGACCTGCTTGGCTTGAGCTCCAGGGAGAGATGCTCAGTGACAGCTGATGATCTTGGGAGACAGAGGAGCCAAAGGTGCCCCTTTTGTCCCAAAGGTGTGAGCCCACCTTCCAGATGGGAGGGATTTCTTTAGGAAATGAAGGTCACCAGAAATGTCCAGAGCAAGAGAGAGAGAAATCTCTCTCCAGCCACTGAGAGTGACAAGTGTATTTTGAAAACTCCTCCCCCTCCTTGTCCTCTTCCCGTCCTTTTGCTTTCAAGTGGCTTCATTAGTATTTTTTAATTCGCCTTTATCATCGGACATTTATTGACAGAAATCAAATTGCTGTGTTTCTGGGCAAAGCGCCTGCTGCAAAGAGGTGTGGTTCCCGGGGAATGAGACACGCAGCCCAACAGCTGAGCCTACACTGTCCTCACATAACCTCCCTGCCTTAAATATCGCCAATATTTAGCCTTGCCTTATAAAGTAAAAATGCACAATACCTTCCAGAGTTTCAGCAAGCCCAAATGCCCCCCTCGGCTCAGTTATATCTCCTGTACGTTGGAGGCTGAGCCGCGCACCCCTCCCCCCGCGCAGACCTGCCCTCGGAGCCGCCAAGAGGTTACTAATCAGGGAGCCTCCGCCATCGATCCGATGGTGGAGACCTGGGGGATTTGTGTGCATTGTTTTTGCTGAAGCCTCCTGTGATTTCGGCGCGACCAGATCCTCTGCAGCGCACTCCATGTCGCAGCTTGTGGCTGCCTGTGTCCTGTGGTGAGAGCGGAGCCGCACAGGAGATCCTTTGTCTAGGAAGGCTAGCAGAGAAGATCACTTTGGAGTTGCTAAGCTCTGCATTGCCATTGGCTGCACTCTTTGTGGGGCTGTTTTTGCAAAAGGCATGCCCAGCACGTCTACAGTGCTGGCAGGCCAGGGCTGCCTTTAAACACCATGATAATAATACCAAAAAGCAGTTTGCAGAACTGTTCCACTGTAGAGGCTTCCTCTGCAGAAGCAAGCAAGATGGCTACCTCGTGGGCTTCGCTGTGAAGAATGCAGAGGCTAATTAAGACAGACTTTAAGGGGAAAAAAGGGTATTTCCCTACTTCATCTTTATGCAAGGCTTTTTTTCAGTGACTTTTCAAGTATACATTTTACATAAGCTCTTTAGGTTCTGCCTAGCAAACATGTTGATGATTTTAAATGGTCTAAGTAGTTTTATAGAGAAATAGCCAAAAATTTTGGGGGGGGGGTGGGAGCTAATTTTTTTTTTCTTAAATGGAGGCTCATTTTGCAATTTGATTTTTTTTAGGTTATAAAAGAAAACAAGAGGCCCCAGAGGGAAAAGAAGCCCAAAGTTTTAAAGGTAATCAGCTATTGATTAAATCATATTTAATTTTTTGCCATTTCATATAGTATTTTTCTGTCACTTAGGAGTAAATTTGGAGTACAGTGGATGTGAATTCTCCCGGATTTTCAGTAGATAAGAATTTTCACTCAACTGAAGGGTTTTCTCTCTCTCTCTTTTTTCTGATGTGCTGCATGATGTGCATATTAGCATCCTTTATTTTCAACTCCACACAAGTCTGCAGAAGGAAAAGTTTATATGCAAAGTGTTGTGAATAAAATTTGTTTTTCTTTGTAGATCCTTTTGTAGCATCTGCCTTTGTGGTGTTGCACCAGTGTGTAAACTTAAGCCCTTAAGGAGACACTATTTGAAGTTGACAGCTATGATCCATTGTGATTTTAATAGACCTTCCATTAGATACTATTTTAAAATGTGTGGTTTTGCTTTCCAAAGGAAAAGGTCCTTAGAGATTTTAGTTCAACTTAAAATATGTAAGCCATCGAGATCAGCCAAATTATCATTGCCTAATCCCAAATTCTCATTGAATCATTTTTAATTTTGGCATTCATAGAGCTGTAGGAAATATACATGTTTTCTTTATTTTCAGCGGTTTGCCTAATGAGTATTTAGCAGTAACCTAATTCGGTTATAAGCTAACAGTCTGTGTTATGAGCTTGGTACAGTATTCAGAAGGGTTAATTTAAAAGCATATGGCACTACTCAAAGTTCAAGGCTAGCTTTAGTTTAGCAAATGAGTGCTTATGTGTTAAAGGTTTCAAGTGGCATATTGCTGTTATAAATGTAAGCAACCTGAGCAAGTAACCTTTTTAATTAAAAAAACACATATTAAGCAATAAAACTTTCTGATCTTTAAAATTATATCATGTATATATAATTAACAATATTTTAACCTAATCTTAGCTTTTCTTTTGCAAATAAAGTTTTAGCACTCAAAGAGGAACAACATGTTGAACTATGGATGTGGCAAATTTTTATTCATTTGCTTCCCCAGTTGTGTACCTTGAAAATGTTTTTGACATGGAGAACCAAACCTTGCATTGCTTTCAAATTTGTCTGACCACCTTGAGTTTCTGTTTCCTGTGTGTACGCGGCGTTGCCATGTACATTTTCATCAACCAACAAGTTATTTGTTTAATATTTACCACACAGTCATCGGTGTTCTAGGCACTGTGAAATGAATGAAATTGCTTGGCACAAATTCTCATTGGGCCTGGACAAATAGAATATTGGTTATTTTCAAGGTAAATTAACCCCTCCTGTTTTGCTTCTGCATATCGATCCACCCACTCCCTTTTACTTCCTTCCCCTCCTCCAACTGTAAAATCGTATCATTAAAAGCCCTGCTTATGTTTCTTAATCTCTTCTTACACTTTCTGTGTTGGGTGTATCCATCTCAGGTGTTTTGTCTTCAAATCTTCAAGTGAGAAATCATTTTAGTGCTGCTGTTAAAATGGCTCTCAGATTTGCAGGGGTTAGGGGGGCAGCAAAGGAGAAAGAGGCCAATTGCATGGACATATTAATATAGATGTAGGGCGCCTGGGTGGCTCAGTCGGTTAAGCGACTGCCTTCGGCTCAGGTCATCATCCTGGAGTCCTGGGATTGAGTCCCGCGTCGGGCTCCCTGCTCGGCGGGGAGTCTGCTTCTCCCTCTGACCCTCTTCCCTCTCGTGCTCTCTATCTCTCATTCTCTCTCTCTCAAATAAATAAATAAAATCTTCAAAAATATATATAGATGAAGCTTGGTAGCTAAATCATCAGCTGCCTTTGCTAGGAAGTAGAATTGGGTTTGGGGGATACTATTTAATTCTATGTTTATTTTGTTAGTCTGTGGGTGTCCTGTCACCTGAAATAAATTTCAGAAGTAAATGTACCGTGTGTTGCTTTTTTGAAATAGGGCAATGGACTCTGACTTATTTTAAAATAAGTGCCTGTGGGTGGCTGAATTTCATGTGCCACAGCAACAGAACTGAATTGTTGCTCACTTTCCTCCATAGTTATCAGTTGTTGTACAAGAGTAGGGAAATGCCCTAAAAGGAAAAAATCATTTTTTCCCCTGAGGTTGGCATTTTAAAATGTCTTCTTTAATTTTCTATTAGCTGTAATGTATTTTGTTCTCCAGAGAAAGCTTTGTTTCTTTGTTCCACAGTAGAAATGCTAAAATACTTTCAGATTTTAGCTCGGTATGCGTAAAATAGGTAGAATATTATACAACCCTGAAGGAGATGTTATGAAAACTAAACCCATATTTTGGGAGGGAGGGCAGGGAAAGAGTACGACTTTCAGCTTAAGGTTTTATGGATGAGGACTTAGTGTTCCAGCTGGCTGCTATCTGGGGGAGCAGTGATGGGAGTCTACAGGTTACAGCTTGGTCTCCTTTCATAATTCTCTCTTTGCGTATGGCATTATGCCAGAGATCTAGTCCACTTCGTTTGACTCTGGCCTCTTAGATCTTCAAATCTGGGTCCCTTGCTTTTTGTCAGGGTGGATGCTGCAGGTATCCTAAGCAAATATTTTCATCTTCATCATCTGTGAAGAAGTAATTGGACAGGTGAAGAGTCTGATTAAGGAAATTGGGTGCAGAATTGAAGCTTGTCCCATTCTACTCTGAACCTGCTAACTAAATATTGGATCCAGTTGTGGGGCTGAAATTGCCTGGTATGTCTCATACCTCTCACTTTTAAGCAATCTATTAGCTATATCAATAACCTATATTCATTCTATTGTAGTTCAAAATGTAAAACTGTAGATAGTGACTTCAAATCCCTGACTAGAGAGAGAGTTCTCCTCTAGCTGAAATGCCAGTTTCTGTCCAAAGCACTCAGATGGCCAGAAGGGATATCGAATGATGGGGGTAGTGGGTAGGCAAAGCACAAATTCCTGCCCCCATTGGTTCTGGAGGACCAGGTTCCTGCCCAAGCCCTGTTGATTATCACTAGAGTTATTTTATATATACATGGCAGCTTATTGGCTGTGCTGTAATTATTTCCTTGACTCTTGAGTAAGGTAAAGGTGTGAAATAGTTTCAGGCATTGATTCATAAAATTGGACTTGTGAGTGGAGTGGCATGATTTGGAACTCCACTTGGTAGAAACATTTATGTAAATAATCTCTACTTGATGTGTCAGGGTAAGAGGATATATTCCCTTAAGAGAATGTCAATTTTAAAGTAATATCACTTTGGTTAGGTTGTCAATCATTGTCCCTGGAAAAAATCAGATTGCATGGTCATTTGGGGATATTGAGGGGAATTTAATAAAGGAATTGTTTAAAAGGTGTGGGCAGGGTTAAGGGAGAAACTAGGGATGGCGAAGCATCCCAGGACTAATGACAGCGGAGATTTCTCACCACTCCTAAGCCTGAAGGGGCCAGGGAGTGGGAGCAGAAACCCAGATACAAAGAATAGTTGAAGTTGAAGAGATGGAGCAGGGTCTTTTATTGCAGCCTTTGGTAACGGGATGTTTCTGCAGAGAGGAAGTTTTGGGATGTGGGGGATCCAAATAAATACCCTGCCCTCCAGTTTTCTGCTGTTTTCATTGGTGGGTCCAATCAGAAGCCAAAAGGGGACAGGATGGTGCGTTCAAAAATAGTACCAGCATCATTATTATAAGAAGGTAACATTAGGTGAGTCTGGGTGAGGTGTATATAAGAAACCCTATACTATGTTTGCAACTTATCTGTAAATCTAGAATCATTTCTTTCTTTTTTTTAAGATTTATGTATTTATTTGACAGAGAGAGCAAGAGAGCACAAGCAGGGGGAGTAGTAGAGGAAGAGGGTGAAGCAGGCTCTCCGCTGAGCAGGGAACCCCATGGGGGACTTGATCCCAGGACCCTGGGATCCTGACCGGAGCTGAAGGCAGATGCTCAACCATCTGAGCCCTCCAGGCGCCCCTAAAATCATTTCAAAATAAAAAGCATGGGCATCCCTGAGCAGGAACCATATTTATACATTCTATAAGTAGAGACACTCTTTCGAGGGCAGTAAAGGATATTTTCTAGCTATTTGGTTATAAAATATTATCAAAGTCATATTTGGAGGAACTGAGTGAACAAATATAAAGAAATGTCAGTGGATATTAAACCAGGAAACGGTCTACAGATGATTTAGAAAAGAAATGAAAACTAAATGATCTTCCTGCTAGCTTCTACACTGGCAGCCCTGCTCTTCAGTTTCCTTCCTTCCTTGATGACGCTGTTAAAGGAGAACAAGTGGTGCTGGGGGATGATGGGGGACATAGACATATTTCTCACTAGGAGAGAAGACACGAGCATATAGCTATACTTAAATATATTTTTTAAAGATTTTATTTATTTGTCAGAGAAAGAAAGAGAAAGAGCACAAGCAGGGGGAGCAGGAGATGGAGAAGCGACTCCCCACTGAGCAGGGAGCCTGATGCGGGACTCGATCCCAGGACACTGGGATCATGACCTGAGCCGAAGGCAGACACTTAACCAACTGAGCCACCCAGGCGCCCCTACTTAAATATCTTTTTGAAAAATGTTTTTGAAAGGAGAATCAAATCATAAATAAATCATATTCATACATGGTGTTGATTTGCATGACATAGTGACATTCAAAATATTTAGTACAATCCTTACCTGGCACATAGTAAATCCTCAGTAAGCTCAGTTTCCTGTACAACATCATTTATATTCAATATTATTACTATTTTTTAAAGCATATACTAAATGCTGGGGCTACAATGGTGTACAAGCCCAAAATGGTTTCTGCCTTCTTGGCGATTAACTTTGCTTAGGAAAGGCAGGGAAAAAAATTTAAAGACAAATGAATAAATTGCAAATTGTAGTATATGCTTTGAAGGAAACAAAAAAAGTGTTAAGCTAGGGAAATTTAATATTTTTGAGAGCTGTCCCATTCATTTTTATTATTATTATTTTTAAAGATTTTATTTATTTGACAGAGAGAGAGACAGCGAGAGTAGGAACACAAGCAGGGGGAGTGGGAGAGGGAGAAGCAGGCTTCTTGCCGAGCAGGGAGCCCGATGTGGGGCTCGATCCCAGGACCCTGGGATCATGACCCGAGCCGAAAGCAGACGCCTAACCACTGAGCCACCAAGGCGCCCCTCCCTTTCAATTTTAAATTGTTACCCATACAGGTGCTGATTTAAAAGTACCAAATTAGATACAATTGAGTTATCTTGTTTATTTTTAAAACCCATTAAGCTAGGAGAAGTGGAAGATTGAATAGTTACTAAACATTTTTCTCTGCACACTTAACTACAAATTTGTTTCAGTTAGTAAAAAATCATTGGTAGAATGATAAACTTTCCTTAACTCTGGTTATAATGTAACATTCCATGACTTAAAGTAACATGTTGCAAATTTAAGTGCCAGATCAAATATCGAGCTTGACCATTGTTCAGGCAAAAGAGCACGCCATTTTTACAGTCTTTCATAGACACATGCATGCAGTGAATCCCAGACTTCTGAGTATAATGTACTACTAGTGGGGAAAAATTTAGAGTGGGTGGTGAGAATATCCAGAAAGCAGTACCAGCTTTTTAAAAAACAAAAAAACAAAAAACATATAAATTCAAAGAAGATAATCTCAGAATACAGGACAGTCATATAAATTTAATTATTTAGTTTTATGATTCAACACATGGTCCTTATTTTCCTCATTATGTCATAAACTGGCAAAAATTGTCAAAGATGTGTGCTCATCCATCAGTGTTTATTCACATGATCAAAGGCACACATGGGGCTTCTGGTTTGCACACCCAGAAACTGTAATACAGCATTTTGCCCAGAGATGATCAGAATGATTTCAGGGCTAAGTTCTCACTAAGCCAGCTCACACACAATCAAATCATTCATTTAATTATTGGAGCACGTACATTTTCAGTGACTCAAGACCCATGTTCATTCTGTAATTTCTAGGAATGATCCCAGAGAATCAGTGAATAAAAGCCAAGTGGGGTGAATGGGCGTGAGGAAAATTTCATTCAAGCTACCAAAAAAAAAAAAAAAGGGATCTGTTGAATTCTTCCTAGCTAAGAAAAGAATATATACCTTGTGTCTTGAAAACTTAAGCTCATTTGAAACTGTGTCTTCATAGTACTGGACTAGAATGTATTCTTAAGAGACAGATAAAAAGCGCTAAATAAGAAATGTTAATAAATTTTTGTTGAAACCTTACTAGTATCTTAATTCATTTTCAAGTTTAATTAATTTAATAATGGAATGTCCTTCAGTGTCCAAAATGTTATAAAAATAATATTTTTAAAGATCTGATCACAAAATTTATCCACCAAGTGGCTTATGCAAGAGAATGAAGATTATAGAATCTTTTTTTAACATGTTGTGATGATTTATTGCTTTAAATACTGACTAACTCTTTTGAGTCCTTTTTGAACTGAAAGCAGGACTTTCTGCATGTGACAAATTTTAAGAGAGGAGATGTTATAGTTTTATAATCTATGTTTAAAATTTACTGATGTCATATGAATTTGATTAAAGCACATGTTCTTTTCATGGTTCTAAGGAACCAGATGTTAACAGTAAACTTATTATAGGAACTTACTCATTTTATTTTATTTTATTTATTTTTATTTTTTAAAGATTTTATTTATTATTTATTTGACAGAGAGACACCATGAGAGAGGGAACGCAAGCAGGGGGAGCGGGAAAGGGAGAAGCAGGCTTCCCGTGGAGCTGGGAGCCCGACGCGGGGCTTGATCCCACGACCCTGGGATCATGACCTGAGCCGAAGGCAGACGCTTAACAACTGAGCCACCCAGGCACCCCAGGAACTTACTTATTTTAAAGTATTTAAAGTATTTATAGTATGTGTACTTAATTTGAAATATAGTATATACATAAACATACCTACATAAGATAGGATTGTTGTAGAGTTAAATTAATTATTTAATACATGTAAAGTGGTTAGTTAGGACAACTTGGCATGTAGTAATTTCTCAATTAGTGTATTATTATATCTAAAGGTATAATATGTGTTACTAAACGTATTAAGTGAACCTTTCAGAAAATGTGTATTTTCTTAGCAGCATATTCACTTACTTTATTTGAAAAATATAAACCTGTATTCCAGAAAGCCTTTTCTTTCCTTTTAAAAATTCCACTTCTGCTTTTTGTAATGAAGAATATTAGAAATAAGACTTCAAACCTTGAAAGTCCTAAATTTCTCTTTCCCCTTTTATTTTTAAATATTTCATAGGGGGGCCTGGGTTGCCCAGTTGGTTGGGCGTCCAACTCTTGATTTCAACTCAGATCATGATCTCAAGGTCGTGAGACGAGCCAAAATCAGGCTCGGTGCAGGGCATGGAGTCTGCTTAAGATTCTCCTCTCCCATACACATACACACACACACACACACACACACACGTATATATAATAGAATCAAGTATTTCTGTAATAAAGACTAGAATATCATCAGTATGAAAAATAATCTCACAATTAATGATTAGTTTAAATTATAGAACTTATGTACAAAGACAAAGGTAAGGTGGACCTGAACACATCCAAAACAGAATACAAGTTCTAGTGGTGGTTTCAGGTTATGTATCTTAAGCCTGTTTTCTTCCAGAAAAGAATCATATAATAAAGTTCTCACAAAATTATCAAAAAAATTATCTTAAATATCTGAAGGGTTTTTTTCTATCTTAGAAAGAAATGTCTTCACTTAATATCTTATGTATTCATATCACTTTAGAAAAAAAATCTAATAACTATTTCAGTTTTTGAAATAAGCTTAAAGTTTTGACAAAGCTTCCTTTTATATCTGAAATTTTCTGAGCATTTAAATTATGATAGCATAAATAATGTTTTTGATTACTTTTCATTTTTTTATTTGGACTTTATATCTCCTATGGTATCAGCAGTGCCCAAAGGAAGGTGGATGACCTTTAATGTCACATAGTCCTAGGTTAAGCCCTACCTCATCTATTTACTGTATGACCTAAGGAAGTTTAAGTGAAGTCTGAGACCTTTTTCCTTATCTGTAAAAGGGGAGCAGTAACTAATCCACAGTGTTGTTTGGTAGCTTGCATAATTTTTAATTTACTTAATTTATCTCATATATAGTGTATATTCAACAAATGATCGCTTACACCATCATTATTGTTTTTGTTGTGATTGTTAATATAAAATCCTTTGTAGAATATTAATGTGTTTAGATTTTGAGTTCTTACTTTTTTTTAAAGATTTTATTTATTTATTTGAGAGACAGTGAGAGAGAGCAGGAAGGGTGGGAGGACGGGAGAGGAAGAAGCAGGCTCCCCCCTGAGCAGGGAGCCTAGTGGGGGGCTTGATCCCAGGGCTCTGGGATCATGACCTGAGCTGAAGGCCGACGCTTAACTGATGAGCCACCCAGGCACCCCAAGTTCTCATTATTCTTTAAACTAGATTGTAAACCTTTTAGTTTAGAGCAGTAGTCAACTTTGTGTTCTGCATAGTGTCTTAATGTAATACCTTGGGCCTACAATTCAATAAATGTTAATTTAATGAATGATTAAATTAATACATATCATGACCTGATTTCAGTCAGTTGGGTCAGAACTGTAGAAATTACTTTGCTGACATCTTGCTGTATAAGAGAAACTGTGTTTTCTCAAATCATCTGGCCAGGCCTGAGTAGTCTGTGTAATGAATTGCTATGGAAATCGGATATATATCTAATAAATTTAAATTAATTTGATTAATTTTTCTTTAATTTTTACTTAAAAAAAAAAACAGCCTGCAGAAAAGTTGAATGGATAATCCGTTAAACATCTGTATTCTTTTACATACTTTTTTTTTTGCTGGACCATGTGACATTTTACCTGTAAATACTTCAGCATGCGTCTCCTAAGAAAAGACTCTTCTTCTATGTAACCACAATACAATTATTACACTAAAGAAGTTTAATATTTTTTTTAAAGATTTTATTTATTTATTTGACAGAGAGAGACACAGCGAGAGAAGGAACACAAGCAGGGGGAGTGGGAGAGGGAGAAGCAGCCTTCCCGCTGAGCAGGAGCCCGATGCGGGGCTCGATCCCAGGACCCTGGGATCATGACCAGAGCCGAAGGCAGATGCTTAATTGACTGAGCCACCCACATGTCCCTCTTTTTTTACATTCTCATAAAATCTTTCAGTTTGACAGTCAAGAAGTCTGGGTAACTGGCAATAAATTTCAGGTTTTGGGTAGATTGTCCAATCCACATTTAGCTGTTGGAGACTGTCCAATGCTTCCTGGATTGGATCCTAAATTTCTAATAAGAGGAGATAAGCAGATTGAAAAAAAAAGTGTAAATTCAGAGATTAAATTGATCTTCTGCATCTACACCTGGGGGAAGCAGGGAATGGACGAGAAAGGGATACCTTGGTTATTGGTTCACTGAAATAAAGAAATAAAAAATGAAATAGAGGTATTTCTAGAGCCATGGGAGGCACTTACAAATGTATTATTGGCTTGAAGTAAGGGTTTTGACGAGCCGTATAAAAATCTGAGGTTTATTTGATTCAGATAAATAGAAGGTATTTCAAAATGTTAAATTTATCACTCTACCCATGAAATCCAGTTTATTTTATAGCTAGTGTAAAATAACTGCACCACAGGTTAGACCATTTCATCAGAAATGTAATCCAGCTGTCCAGGGTTTATTTAAAGACTCTGATATTTGATCTCTTCACTAAAAGAAGTTAGAACCATCAGAAAGCCGAGTTACCTGGGCCACATTTCCTAAGATCCCATGTATTATGACACATGATACAGTTATATAGGGCCTGACAGGCTAACGTCTGCTCTGTATAATTTCTTTTTTTTTTTAAGATTTTATTTATTTATTTGAGAAAGAGAGAATGAGAGACAGAGAGCACGAGAGGGAGGAGGGTCAGAGGGAGAAGCCGACTCCCCGCTGAGCAGGGAGCCCGATGCGGGACTCATCCCACCTGAGCCGAAGGCAGTCACTTAACCATGCTCAGTATAATTTCTAATAAAAATGGACTGTGAAGATTAATTTACGGGCTGCCTGTAGTCAGAAAGAAAAAGACAGTATAAACAATGTTATGCAATTTGACTTTTCAGTCAGAATACTCAGATTCATAGGTCAAGCAATGTAAGGTGCTCAACTTTGAAATGAGAAAGCATTGGGCGCCTGGGTGGCTCAGTTGGTTAAGCGACTGCCTTCGGCTCAGGTCATGATCCTGGAGTCCCGGGATCGAGTCCCACATCGGGCTCCCTGCTCAGCAGGGAGTCTGCTTCTCCCTCTGACCCTCTTCCCTCTCATGCTCTCTATCTCTCAAATAAATAAATAAATAAATAAAAAATCTTTAAAAAAAAAATGAAATGAGAAAGCATCTGGTCTTCCTCCTCCTTTCTTGTGAACTTCATTAAAATTAAAAAAATTTTTTTGATATATTTTCAAACAACAGAAAAGCTGTGAGTAGTACAAAGTAGTCCCATATACCCCTCACCAAGTTTTCCCAAATGTTAACATTTTATCTTGTTTGCTTTCTCTCTCTCCACATACATAAATTTCCCCCTTGAATTTTTTAGTGTAACTTTCAGACGTGATGTGATGTCTCTTTACCCTAAATACTAAAATGTGTATTTCTTACAAACAAGGACCTCTTCTTACATAATTATAGTAAAAAGATCAAAGTCAGTATATTAACATTGATATAATACTATCATTATCTAATCATCACATTTCACCAATTGTCCTTAATAATGTAGTGATATCAAAAGATAATCTCAGATTATGCACTGCATTCAGTTGTTCTTTTTTTATATTAAAGGTATTATTTTATTATGCATAGTTTTATGACTGCTTACATACATATATACATAGTATACATATATATAGTCATATATATATATCACCTCCCAAAGTGACACATGTTGAAATTCAAAATTTTATATCTATTAAAGGAATTGAAACTCCAAAAAATCCTTTCCTCAAAAAAGTAGAGTTCGGGGCGCCTGGGTGGCTCAGTTGGTTAGGCGATTGCCTTTGGCTCAGGTCATGATCCTGGAGTCCCGGGATCGAGTCCCGCATCGGGCTCCCTGCTCTGCAGGGAATCTGCTTCTCCCTCTGACCCTCCCCCCTCTCGTGTGCTCTCTCTCTCTCTCTCTCTCTCAAATAAATAAAAAAATAAATAAATAAAATCTTAAAATAAAATAAAATGTTTAAAAAAAGTAGAGTTTGTATAATTTTGAATTTTTCTAAATAGTTAAGGTCAAAAACAAAATTGTATTTTTACAAGCATTTTTCTTGAGAAAGGAACACTAATACTTGTTAGAGGTCAGCATAATTTTTATACCAAATCATAACAAGAATATTACAGAAAGGAAAATTACAAGTTAATCTCTTTTTGTATCTGAACATGCATGCATACGTGCATTTAGCCTAAAAATTTTTCAAATAAATTCCAGCTATATATAAAGAGGATAATATATTGTGACCAGGTGGGACCTATTTGTAGTAATGCAAGGTTGGTTTAGTATTCAATCATTGCATCTTACCTCATTAAGAGAATAAAGGGGAGAACTCAAATGCTCATCTCAAAATTGATGAAGGAGAAGCATCTGATAGATTCAGCCCACATTTAAAACTGTTTAAAAATATAGAAAATTTTGAATAGAATGGAACTGTCTTAATTTGATATATTTTGTTTAAAAACACTTAGAGCAGCCATTTTTAATGGTTATATATTAAAATATTTTATCCTGGGGGCGCCTGGGCGGCTCAGTCATTGAGCGTCTGCCTTCGGCTCGGGTCATGATCCCAGGGTCCTGGGATGGAGCCCCGCATCGGGCTCCCTGCTCCACAGGAGGCCTGCTTCTCCCTCTTCCACTCCCCCTGCTTGTGTTCCCTCTCTCGCTGTCTCTCTGTCAAATAAATAAATAAATTCTTTAAAAAAAACAATAAAATATTTTATCCTGAGATTGGGAAGATTAAAAGGATGGCTCCCAAGACTAAGTATATTCAATACTATATTTGAGTTATAAGCCATTGCAATAAGCTGAGAGAAAAGATATAGACAGTATAAAGGAATAAATAGAACTGATGAGTATGACATTATAATATATACAGAAAATCCAAAAGAATCTACTGATTGCATTAAAAAATCAGTAGTTAATTTCAAAGGTATTTTTTGTTTGTTTGTTTTATTTGATAGAGAGAGAGAGCAAGATCAGGAACACAAGCAGGGTGGGTGGGAGAGGGAGAAGCAGGCTTCCCGCCGAGCAGGGAGCCCGATGCGGGGCTCCATCCCAGGACCCTGGGATCATGACCCGAGCCGAAGGCAGACACTCGATGACCGAGCCACCCAGGCGCCCCAAGGTTTTTTTTTTAATTCAGGCAATGACTTCATGGGTATTTTTTAAAGCTGGCATATTTTATTTTTTGAAAAAAATTTAATTTACATTAATTAACATATAATGTATTAGTTTCTGAGGTGGAGGTCAGTGATTCATCAGTCTTATATAATAATACCCAGTGTTCATTACATCACGTGCCCTCCTTAATGTCCATTACCCAGTTACCCCATTCCTCCACTCCCTCTCCCCCCAGCAATCCTCAGTTTGTTTCCTATGATTAAGAAGAATCTCTTATGGTTTGTCTCCCTTTCTGATTTCATCGTTTTCTTTTTTCCTCTCTTCCCCTACGATCCTCTGTTTTGTTTCTTAAATTCCATATATGAGTGAGATCATATGATAATTGTCTTTCTTTGATTGAGTTCTCTCTTTAATCTTGCCAATCGGATGTTTTCAAAGAATGAAGGTCAGTTATTTTTGTAGAATGTCACCTAATTTGGGTTTATTCAATGTTTACTCATGATTAGATTCAAGTTATGCATTTTTAACAAGAATGTCACAGAAATGAGCTTGTGTTCTCAGTGGATCTTATCTGGAGGCACATGATACCAATTTGTTCCATTACTGTGATCTTAACATTGATCACTTGATTAAGGTGGTATCTGCCAGGTTATAATTTATTCTTACCTTTTGTAATTTATTATGGTGAGATACTGTAGGACTATCTAAGTATTGTTTCTTCTCATTGATCTTTAGAATCCATTCATGATTCTTATCTGAGTGACATTATTATGCACTCAATTTTTAACCTAAACATCCTGTTTTATATTTTATTACCTTTAAGGCACCTTGACTTTTGGGGGGCATAAAAAGTTGATCTTAAAAACTTTTTAAGTTCTAAAGAGTAAATGAATAAAACTTTTTAGTAGTAATGAAAAATGCCTTTGGCTCCATTTAATGTCTTATTGCACACTGTAGGCAAATGGTTAATTTTGGTTGAGAATGTTGGATTTAGGCTACTGTGTGGTAAAATGTGGGTATAGTATCTGGGATGTTGAGAAAAAGCAGGTATCAGGATGATGAAGCTAACAAAGCATAGAATTCCAAGGGAGCGTGACGTAGACTTCATTCCTTCTTTATCTTGCCCTTTCAACCTCTTATCTTCCACACAACATTATCTTACAAAGAACTTAATACAAAAGAAAGAAGCCCAACTCAGAAACTCAACAGAGACAAAGTAAAATAGAAGATAATCAACCAGTGATAACCTACTCCCTCAATCGAGGACCCAGTAGCTTTAAAGAAAAGAAAAAAGAATTGTTTATGAACCAGATAAGAAACCAATTACATTAAAGATTCTTTAGGATATAGAAGAAACAAAACTCACAAAATCACCTCTGACTGGAGTTAATAAGTTATAATAAAAGTATACCCCATTCCTATGTACAGTTAATGATTGGATGGAAACATCAAAGTGTAGTCAAAATTAATTATGTTGATATATAAAATGCAAAGATCAGTATGATTTTAGAAAATCCAGTGAACTCATTTAAAAATAATTTAAAAAGTTTTAAATTACAAAAAAAGAACAAACTTGAAAGAAATTCAAACAGAAATGTGAAAAAGCAAAATTGTCCTATACTCATTGTCCTTCCCATCTTTCAATCTCCTTACTGTCAGATCTGAGAGGTACATATTCTTAATAGTTTTGTGAGTATTTTCCAGATATAGTTTATATACATACAAGTGTATCTATAGTTCTGTATATGTCATGTATATATACAGATGTATCAACTCATTTTTTAATAGTGGTATCATTTTTTTGAAATATATTTGATATGCGTTGAAATACTCAGGTTTTATATATATTATTCAACCAGTTTTGATGAATACTTAGACACCAATCATTTCTGTTACCACAGCAAATTCCCTTGTGATTCTTCCTAGTCAGTATTACCTTCCTCCACTCCAGCAACTACTGTTTCTGTCATCATCGGTTAGTTTCTTTTACATATGAAATTACATAGAATAAGTTGGCTTCTTTCACTCAGTACTAGGTAGGTAGATTTGAACATCCTTAGTTTTTTGTTTTTTATTTTTAAAACAACTTCATTGAGATATAATTCATATACCATACAATTCATCATCGAAAGCGTACAATTCAGTGGCTTTTAGTATATTTACAGTTGTACATGGATTACCCCAGTCAATTTTAGAAGATTTGCATTATCCCAAAGAGTAACCCTGCTCCCCTTAGCTGACACCTTCCAACCGCTCCAACCACTCTAGGCATAGGCAACCAGTAATTTACTCTCTATTTCTATGGATTTGCCTATTTTAGACATTTCATATAAATATAATCATGCAATACACAGTACTCTGTGACTGGTTTCTTTCATTTGGCATAATATCTTCAAGGTTTATCCTTGTTGTAGCATGTATTAGTACTTAATTCCTTCCTTCCTTCCTGAATAATATTCCATTGTCTGTACACAGCACATTTTATTTATCCAGTCACCATTTGGGATGTTTCCACTTTTTGGCTATTATGAATAATGCTTTTGTGGTCATTCATATATATGTTTTTGTGTGGGACATATATTTTCATTTCTCCTGGGTACAGACCTACAGGTAGAATTGCTGAGTTGTATGTTAACATTATGGTTAACTTCTAGATAAATTGCCAAACATTGCTAAAGCAGCTGAACCATTTTACATTCTCACTAGCATTGTATGAGAGATCCAATTTCTCTATATATTTTGGCTGACACTCATTATTCTATGTCTTTTATATTTTAGCCCTCGTAGTGGGTAGGTGAAGTGGTGTCTCACATGGTTAAAGATAGTAAGCATCTCTTTATGTGCCTATTAGCTATTTGGGTGTCTTCTTTGGAGAACTATTCATGTTCTAATGGGTTATTTGACTTTTATTGTTAACTTATAATTGTATATGTGTATTCTACATTCAAGACCCTTGAGGGGCGCCTGGGTGGCTCAGTCGTTAAACCTCTGCCTTTGGCTCAGGTCATGATCCCAGGGTTGTGGGATCGAGCCCCGCATCAGGCTCCCTGCTCCATGGCTCCCTCTCCCACTCCCCCTGCTTGTGTTCCTGCTCTCGCTCTCTCTCTCTGTCAAATAAATAAATAAAATCTTTTTTAAAAAAAGACCCTTGAAAGTTGTATGATTTGAAAATATTTTACCCCAGTCAGTAGGTTATCTTTTTCTTGATGTGTCTTTTGAAGCACAACAGTACTTTTTTTTTTAAGGATTTTATTTCTCTACCTGAGAGAGAGAGAGAGAGAGAGCGAGAGAGAGCGCGCGAGCACACAAGCGGGGGGAGGGGCAGAGGGAGAGAAGCCGACTCCTGGAGCAGGGAGCCCGATGTGGGGCTCGAACCGAGGAGCCTGGGATCACGACCTGAGCCGAAGGTAACCAGCCTCTTAACCAACTGAGCCACCCAGGTGCCCTAAAGCACAACAGTTCTTAATTTTGATGATGTTCAGTTTATCTGGGTTTTTGGTTGCTTGCTTGTGCTTTTGTTGTCATACCTAAGAAACCATTGCCTAATCCAAGTTTACAAATATACATAAGTTTTCTTCAAAGAGATCCTTGGTTTAGCTTTTACTTTATTTAAAAAAATTTTTTTTAGCTTTAAAATCTTTGATTCATTTTAAGTTAGTTTTTATATATGTTGTGAGGCAGGGTCCAACTTAATCCTTTGCAAGTGGATATCCAGTTGTCCCAACACCATTTATTGAAAAGACTATTTCCCCATTGAATTGTCTTGGAACTCATCATATTTTTGAGTTTCATTCATGTTCTTGTGTATATCAGTCCTTTGTTCCTTTTTATTGCTGAATAGTATTCCATTGTAAGACTATACCGCACTTTGTTTATTCACTCTTTCATTGATGGACATTTTGATTATTTCCAGTTTGGGGCTTTTACCAGTAAAGCTGTTATGAACATTCTTATACAAGGGTTTTTTTGGTGGACATGTGTTTCCATTTCTGTCAGGGAGTTGAATTGCTTAGTCATAGGGCAGGTGTATGTTCAGTCTTTTAAGAATCTGCCAAACGATTTTCTAAAGTGTCATTTTATACTCCCACTGCGAATTATGAGAATTCTTAGTTGCTCCACATCTTTTTTTTTAAAGATTTTATTTATTTATTTGAGAGAGAGAGAATAAGAGATAGAGAGCACGAGAGGGAAGAGGGTCAGAGGGAGAAGCAGACTCCCTGCTGAGCAGGGAGCTTGATGTGGGACTCGATCCTGGGACTCCAGGATCATGACCTGAGCTGAAGGCAGTCGCTTAACCAACTGAGCCACCCAGGTGCCCCAGTTGCTCCACATCTTGTGCAACATTTGGTTTGGTACCTTGTTCATTTAGTCATACTAATGATAGCTACATTCTTATGTTATCCATCATATGGCTCTATAATAACTATATTTTTGAACACTATTCTATATATTACCTAAAAATAGTAGCATTATTAAATTACATTAATATGTTGGGAAAAAACCCTATCATCCAAGAGAATTAATTTGCTTATAGTTTTTCATCATTATAGTTATTATTAAAATAAACATACTTGACTAAACACAGATTTTTTAAAGGTATATAATCCATGTACCTGTCATATAATATTGAACCTATAAAAACAGGATGAACAAAAATAGAGGTAAAAGTGCAGTGCCGAGGGTTTTAAAAATTATTGCTCTTCTAAGCATTGGTGGTGAACTTTGGTAATTCCATAGAGGAAGCAGGATCGATCCTGCATTTTTGCCATTTGCCTTTAATCTTTGGATTAAAGCATAGAACACCCAAAAGAGGAATTGTAGTTCAGTATGTTTGATGATAGTGTACAAAATTTTGCCCATAGTTGGTCCAAAAAAGAGTTCACAGTTCTACTTAAGATAGATGGCATCCCATAAGAATGACAGTACTTGGAAATAAGAGCACCTAAATAACATCAGTGATGTTTATGGTGGCACGGAGAATGAAAGTTATCTGGAAGCTTAAAACAAACAAACTTCCTAAGTGGTCAACATCATGAAAGAAGAAATATAAACATCCAAGAAATAGTTTTTCAATGATCAACCTCAAATAATTAGAAAATGCGCATTAAGAATGTTTTTGTTTTTTTTTTTATGTGAATTTGGAAAGATAAAAGGACAAGATTAGCAAATATAAGAAATTTGAGTTAAAATGGGACACTTGGCACTCTGAAAATAAATCGGTACTGTCTTTCTGGAGAGTAGTTTGGCTTAGAGTCTTGAAAGTATGCATGGCCAGGCACCTGGGTGGCTTAGTCGGTTAGGTATCTGTCCCAGGGTCCTGGGACTGAGCCCCACATCAGGCTCCCTACTCAGTGGGGAGCCTGCTTCTCCTTCTCCCTCTGCCCCTCCCCCTGCTTGTGCTTTCTCACTCTCTCTGTTAAATGAATAAATAAAATCTTTAAAAAAAAACTATGCATGCCTACTTCAGACTTAAAAAAATGAGAAATGTATCTATGTATTTTTAAAAAGATGTGGGACTCAATCCGAGGACCCCGGGATCATGACCCGAGCCAAAGGCAGATGCTCAACCGACTGAGCCACCCAGGTGCCCCTGTTATCTATATTTTTTAATTGAATAAAATAGGTTACAAAATGATATGGTATAGATCTCATTTTTGTTTTAAAAATACAGTGCATCAAATATCATATACATGAAAAAGGATCTGGGAGACTCATATTAGTTTTCCCTGAGCAAATGATTTGGAGTCTTTTTTCTGGTTTTCCCTATCTGCCAGTTTTTTTCCCCCCTGTAATGAGAATGTAATAAAATCAGAGAAATGTTAATTAAAATTAAAAATGCTAACCTTACCATTGTGATTAAAGAGCAGTGACTACCATTCTGAACATTGTGAAAACTATTCCTTCTGTGTAACTGTTCCAGTAAAGCCGTGAGGGCAGAAAAGTCTTGGGGAGAGGAGTTTGGGCTCTAGGCTACGACAGGTATATATATTTCTTTGACTTTTTATTTGAATATCATTTCTAATTTATAAAAATATTGCAAAATAGTACAAAGAATTTACCCAACATCCCCAAATGTTTAAGTTTTATTTTAATTTCATTATACTTAATATAGTGTTAAATTAGATTCAGGTGTACAATATAGTGATTCAACAAATATATACATGATCAAGTCCTTATCATGTTATGTGTTCTCTTTAATCCCCATCACTTATTCCCAACCCCCCACCCCCACCCGCGCCACCTCCCCTCTGGTAACCATCAGTTTTTTCTCTATAATTAAGAGTCTGTTTCTTGGTTTGTCTCTCTCTCTTTTTCCCCCTTTGTTTATTTGTTTTCTTAAATTCCACATACAGGTGAAATCATATGGTATTTGTCTTTCTCTGACTGACTTCACATAGCATTATACTTTCTAGCTCCATCCATGTTGCAAATGGCAAGATTTCATTCTTTTATATGGCTGAATACTATTCCATTGTATGTGTGTATGTATATAACATCCTCTTTATCATCCATTCATCAATAAATGGACACTTGTGCTGCTTCCATAATTTGGCTATTGTAAATAATACTGCTATAAACGCTGGGGTGCATGTATCCCTTTGAATTAGTGTTTTTATATTTTTTGGGTAAATACCCAGTAGTGCAATTGCTGGATTGTAGGGTAGTTCTATTTTTACTTACTGTTTTCCACAGTACCAGTTTGCATTCCCACCAATGGTTCAACAGGGTTCCTTTTTCTCCACATTCTCTCCAACACCTCTTGTTCATTGTGTTGTTAATTTTAGCCATTCTGACAGGGGTGAGGTGGTATCTCATTGAAGTTTTGATTTTCATTTCCCTGATGATGACTATCCCCAAATGTTAATGTCTTACATACTATGGATCGAAACTAGGACATTAACATTGATACAATATTATTTACTGTTCTAAAGACCTAATTCAAATTTGCCCAGTTTCCCCACTAATGTCCTTTTGGGGGGGGTTCCCAGGGTTCAATTTAAGACTCATCACATTTAGTTGTCGTTTCCTTAGTCTCCAAACTGTAATAGTTCTCAGTGTTTCAAAGCCTTTCATGGCATTGGGACTTTTGAAGAATCCTGTTCAGTTACTTTGTAGAATGTCCCTCATGTTAGGTTGTGTGATTCTCTCATGATTAAACTGAGGATATGCATTTTTGGCAAGAACCCACAGAAGCAGTGTGCCTTTCTCAGTGTATCATATCAGGTCTTATGTCTGAATTAACTTTGATTTCTTTTTTTTTAAAGATTTTATTTATTTATTTGAGAGAGAGAGAATGAGAGATAGAGAGCACGAGAGGGAAGAGGGTCAGAGGGAGAAGCAGACTCCCCGCTGAGCAGGGAGCCCGATGCGGGACGCGATCCCGGGACTCCAGGATCATGACCTGAGCCGAAGGCAGTCGCTTAACCAACTGAGCCACCCAGGCGCCCTTAACTTTGATTTCTTGGCTTAAGTGTCTGCCATGATTTTTTTTAAAGGTGGGTGAGAGGTGGAAGGAGAGAAGCAGGCTCATGCCCAGTGTGGAGCCAAAACGGGGCTCAGTCTCACAACCCTGAGATCATGACCTAAGCCAAAATCAAGAGTTGGATGTTTAACCAAGTGAGCCCCCCAGGTGCCCCGACCTACCTGCTAATTTTAGTATTCATAGTATTCATACATAATTCTTGCTTCCAACAATTAATATGGTGCTTACCAAATGGTAATTTTCTACCATTCCTCTCCATCTATTAATGGGAATTGCACTGTAAGAAAGCACTGTCCCTTTTCTCCCACTTATTTATTCATTCAATTATATCAGTATGGACTCAGAGCTATTTATTTTATTCTGTGGGCTATAATCCATCACTGATCATTAAATAAAGGGTTAAGGAAGACTTGCCATGTCAGGTTCCAATAAAAAAATAAGATTGATAAGTGTGGGATAGGAAGAAACAGTATATTTAACTGTTTAGAGGTAGTTTCTTGTTACTTTGGATACTTAAGCAAAGGTGATGAATCATTTAATAAAGGTAATGCAGAGATTGGGCCTGGCATAAGGAGGTGGATTCCATGTCCTTGAAGGTCTGTTCTAACCTTGAGATCCTCTCATCTGCTTAAGCAGAAAACACAGATGGTCACTTCATAACTTACCTACTAAGCTTGTGTAGTAAGGGTTTTTTTTTTTTTTTTTAAGATTTTATTTATTTATTTGACAGAGAGAGACATAGCTAGAGAGGGAACACAAGCAGGGGGAGTGGGAGAGGGAGAAGCAGGCTTCCCGCGGAGCAGGGAGCCGGATGTGGGGCTCGATCCCAGGACCCTGGGATCATGACCCAAGCCGAAGGCAGACGCCTAAGGACTGACCCACCCAGGCGCCCCTGTAGTAAGGGTTTTATATCAGAGCATGTTTAGCCTCTGGTGTATCTGTTGCGTAATTTGTAAGACCCAACCAGCACCCCAGGCAAAGGGTAAGGTGTGTGGAACCTCAATGTATATACTCTAAAAATGCCAGACCTGACAGTTCCCATCACTTTCACGTAGCTGGGTTCTTAGTTCTTAGAACTAAACATAATGATGTGTAAGTTTATCTCAAGGTCACTTTTTCTTGGATGTGTAAGGGAGATTATTGCATTTATTCGCTGGTGTAGTAGTGTTGTTTTATGATTTGCTGCCTGTTGTACTTCAAATCTTTTCAACACTTCTTCCTTAGAATTTTAGCCTTGATTTATACCCCCCCAGCCATTTTCATTTTTTCAAATGAGTTCTATATTTGTCTTTGTTTCCATGGTTTCTGAAATACTTCCACGAAACAATAAGAGTTTTAACAAACTTATTTTATTTTCTTATTTTATGTTCTTGTATTTATTTATTTTACTATACAAAAAATATTGAACTCTAATTTTTAATTAATTAATTAATTAATTATTTTTAAAAGATTTTATTTATTTGACAGAGAGAGAGAGACAGCGAGAGAGGGAACACAAGCAGGGGGAGTGGGAGAGGGAGAAGCAGGCTTCCCATGGAGCAGGGAGCCCGATGTGGGGCTCGATCCCAGACGCCAGGATCACGACCCGAGCGGAAGGCAGATGCCTAATGACTGAGCCACCCAGGCGCCCCTATTTTTTTTAAAGATATTATTTATTGATTTGACAGAGAGAGACACAGCCAGAGAGGGAACACAAGCACAGGGAGTGGAAGAGGGAGAAGCAGGCTTCCTGTGGAGCAGGGAGCCTGATGAGGGGCTTGATCCCAGGGTCCTGGGATCATGACCTGAGCCAAAGGCAGACGCTTAATGACTGAGCCACCCAGGTGCCCCAATATTGAAGTCTATTTAAAATTTTTTCAAATTTATTTTTCCCTACCTTTATTGAGATATACTTGACATATAATACCATGTAAGTTTAAGGTGTACAACATGCTTATTTGATAGACATATATATTGTAAAATGATTACCACATTTTTGTGTTCATTTAGAATATCATTGAAATTTTCTTCCCTTGTAGTAACTTGTAGCATTGGTCATAAATTTATTACTAGCCCAAACTTTACTCTTTTCTGTGTTTTTCAATTAATTGTTCGAGTTAGCAGGTCTTAGATGTTATTTCAATCTCTACGAGTCAAGTACTGCTCACCCCTGCCAAGGATTCTTTGTTTACCATATTTAATCCAGCTTTTAGTTCCACTGATTGCTCTTTCCCAAGCTCATTTGTTTGAATCAGTTTTGCAAGTATAATACCAAGAGGCCTGGTAGGAATTGCTTCATTATTAATGTCCAAATGTGTAACAACATCTGCTGAGGCTTCTTCATGCCTGGAGCCTCATGTTCTCAAAACTCCTGTTAGTTTCCATGGCTGTCATCTCATTTGTTAGCAAAGCATCAAAATGGCTTTAAGAACAGGCCACAAAAGTTTTCCTGGCAGCTTTCCAGCCAGGTACAGAAGAGAGGTATTTTAGGGTCAGATTGTAACTTTGGAATTCATAACAGAGAGGTGAGAAAAATTTAGCAGTAAGAGAGAGCCCTCAATGTTCACAGACTAGGAGACTTTTTTCTGGTGTTATTTTTGTTTGTTTTTATTAAAAGCCCTACACTCAGCTCTTTACAATCATCCTCAGTTGTATGATAGTAAAAGTGTGGCGATTTTCTGTTTTATGACACCAGTCTTTTGGGGACTGTGGAACTCAGAATCGTGTCCCTTTCTCATTTATGTTTTTATTCCTGTGTTTCTTAATTGGATTTATATTCCATGATGTTTAAGGTGTTTCTGAAAAATTAAAAGGTACATAGTCCCAGATTTGAATTTGTCCGTGATACCTGTCAAAGAACTACATAGAGGGTGGGGGGGAAATGCAGTGCCCTCTTCCTTGAGGTAGTAATGACTTATAACTTCAATGAAGTTTTTTGTAATGCCTTCATGTTTTCCTGTGGCATTTTGTTTGCACTTTGAAATACATAAAACAATGATGATAACACGCGTGCTGGTGTTTTATTCCAAATAATGTGAGCCCAAGCAGATGACATTTTTTTTTTATGTTTTTAAGATTTATTTATTTGAGCGCGAGAAAGCAAGAGCGCATGTGCAGGTGTGTACCAGGGCGGGGCAGAGGGAACAAGAAAGAGTCTCAAGTCTTGTGTTCCCTCTCTCGCTGTGTCTCTTGACAGAGAGAGACACAGCGAGAGAGGGAACACAAGCAGGGGGAGTGGGAGAGGGAGAAGCAGGCTTCCCATGGAGTAGGGAGCCCGATGTGGGGCTCGATCCCAGGATTCTGGGACCATGACCTGAGCTGAAGGCAGGCGCTTAGCTACCCAGGCGCCCCAATAAATAAAATCTTAAAAAAAAAAGAGAGAATAATATTGAAAGACAGGAAGAGAATCAGTAGTAAATTTAAAAGAGTCTATGTCTTTTATTTATTTTTAAAGATTTTATTTATTTATCTGAGAGAGAGAGAGAGAGTGAGAGAGCATGAGTGCGGGGAGGAAAGGGAGAAGCTGACTCTCCGCGAGCAGGGAGCCCAGTGTGGGGCTCTATCACAAGACGGTGGGATCATGACCTGAGCCGAAGGCAGATGCTTAACCAACTGAGCCACCCAGCCGCCCTGAGTCTGTCTTTTAAATTAATAGAGGAAAAGAGAATAAAATAGAAAAATAATCCATTTAGCAAAAAACCTACCAGCACCAAACATTTATTATTACATTGTGACTATAAAATGTAGTCACCATCTAAAAGAAGTGACTCGGATTATGTAAATAAAACAAAGTCTATAAATTAAATGATTTGTTGTCTACAAGGAACACTCCTAAAGGAAAGAGAGTTGAAACTCAGAGGATGGGCAAAAATATTCCAGAGAAATATAAACAAAACTAGAACATGCTACTATTTTAAATTTAAATTCTTCATAATTATTGCCATCTCTAAATTTAAAAATTGAACCAAGAGTAACAAGTTTATCACATCTAGATATTATCAATTATTCTTTGTCAATCTGACATTTTAAAATTGACTACATTATTTTAATTTAAAAATTATTACTGAGGGTTTGTTTTTCAGCTTTATTGGGGTATAATTGACAAATTTGTATGATGTTTAAAGTTTGTAGTGTGGTGTTTTGATACACATATACACTTTGGTAGGATTCCCTCCATCATAGTAACATCATTACCTCACAGATTTACCTTCTTTTTTTTTTAGTGAGAACATTTGAATTCTACTCCTTTAGCAAATTTAATTATTTAATACAGTGTTATCAACTATAGTCACCACATTGTACATTGGATCCTCAGACCTTTTTCACCTTATAACTGAAAGTTTATACCCTTTTTACCAACCTCTCCCTATTTCCTCCACCCTCCAGTCCCTGGCAGTCACTTTTGTACTGTTTCTGTGAGTTTGCCTTTTTAAGATTTTAGATTCCAAATACAAATGTTCCCATGCAGTATTTGTCGTTCTCTCTCTGACGCATTTCATTTAGCATAATACTCATAAAGATCATTCATGTTCATCCATGTTGTTTCAAATGACAGGATTTCCTTCTCCTTTTGTAAGGCTGAATAAATATCCCTGTGTGTGTGTGTGTGTGTGTGTGTGTGTGTGTGTGTGTGTGTGTGTGTGTGTGTGTACATATATACACATATTCTCATTTACTTTATCCATTCATCTGTCAGACACGCTAGGTTGTTGCCTTACCTTGGCTGTTGTGAATAATGCTGCTACCTCATGGAGGTGATATCTCCTTTTGGTTTTGCATTTATGTGATGATTGATAATGATTAGCACCGGGACACCTGGCTGGCTGAATTGGTAGAGCATCCGACTCTTTTTTTTTTAAGATTTTATTTATTTATTTGACAGAGAGAGGGAATACAAGCAGGGGGAGTGGGAGAGGGAGAAGCAGGCTTCCCGTGGAGCAGGGAGCCCGATGCGGGGCTCGATCCTAGGACCCTGGGATCATGACCTGAGCTGAAGGCAGACACTTAACGACTGAGCCACCCAGGCGCCCCTTGGCCATCTGCATTTTAGTTGTTGGAAAAAAAAATCTATTTAGGTCCTTAATTTTATTTATTATTAATGAAGTGAGATATCTTTTTGTAGAAAAATTAATTAATACTGGAATTCGGCATACGTAGTTTCTGGATTTTATTTCAGTTTTGTATGCCTTTATAATTTATTCATTTATTTTATTTATTTGGGAGAGAGAGAGTGTGGCAGGAAGGAGCAGAGGAGAGGGACAGAGCTCAGACATGGGGCTTGAGCTCAGAGCTCACAGCCCAACAAGGGGCTCTTATCCAGGACCCTGAGATCAGGACATGAGCCAAAATCAAGATCAGATGCTCAACTGACTGAGCCACCCAGGCACCCCATGTCTTTATAAAAGAAAAAACTACAACAACAACAACAACAACAACAACAACAAACAACTTTATTATAAAAGGAACAGATACTGGGGCGCCTGGGTGGCTCAGTTGTTAAGCGTCTGCCTTCGGTTCAGGTCATGATCCCAGGGTCCTGGGATCGAGCCCTGCATGGGGCTCCCTGCTCAGTGGGAAGCCTGCTTCTCCCTCTCCCACTCCCCCTGCTTGTGTTACCTCTCTTGCTGTGTCTCTGTCAAATAAATAAATAAAATCTTAAAAAAAAAGAACAGATACTAGTTGAAAAAAGTTAAAATATCAAAGGGCTAAAAGTTCCAATTCCCATTTTCTTTCTCCCTTCCTCCCCATCCCTTTTATTTCACAGCAATAACCTTAGGACTACTTTGTTGTGTATCTCTTCAGATGTTTTATTATTTTATTTTAAAATTATTTTTAAAAGATTTTATTTTTAAATAATCTCTTCACCCAACATGGGGTTTGAACTCACAACCCTGAGATCAAGAGTGTCATGCTCGGGTGCCTGGGTGGCTCAGTCAGTTAAGCGACTGCCTTGGGCTCAGGTCATGATCGTGGAGTCCCGGGATCGAGTCCGCATCGGGCTCCCTGCTCAGCAGGGAGTCTGCTTTCTCCCTCTGACCCTCTTCCCTCTCGTGCTCTCTATCTCTCATTCTCTCTCTCTCAAATAAATAAATAAAATCTTTAAAAAAAAAAAAAAGAGTGTCATGCTCTACCAACTTAGTCAGCCAGGGGCCCCTCTTCAGATGTTCTAAATCTACACTTAGAGATTTCTCCTCAACCGTCCCCAGGTACACACACAGAAGACTGTATCCTATGTTCCTCTTCAGTTGGTCTTTTCATGAAATTTTTGGATCTTTTGCCATTTCAGTACATGGTATTTCATGGGCTACCTAGAATTCCATTGTACAGACATATCATACCATACTTCATTCACCTAGTCCTGTATTGTTTCTGAGATATTTCCTGTACAGTGCAGCTCAAACAAGTCTCCCATAAACATTTTTGTATACTTTTTAAAAAATTCTTTTTCTTATTAAGGACATATCTAAATCTGGAAATATTTTAAAATTGTTACTTCTTTTTTTAAAAAAAGATTTTATTTATTTATTTGAAAGAGAGAGACACAGCGAGAGAGAGAACACAAGCAGGGGGAGTGGGAGAGGGAGAAGCAGGCTTCCTGCTGAGCAGGGATCCCAATGCGGGGCTCAATCCCAGGACCCCAGGATCATGTCCTGAACCGAAGGCAGATGCCTAATGACTGAGCCACCCATGTGCCCCTAAAATTGTTACTTCTAATAGAAGGAGAAGGGTAAGGCAAAATTTCCATCATTGTACTTATTTTATGGAAATAAAAGGAGGGAAAAAAGGAGTGTACTCATAATGGGAATTTGTATTGATGGGTAGTACCTCTTAGCTTCATGACTTGCCAGTAGGTGCTTATCTGGATTTCTCTTCTTGACTTGCCAAGACTGAGTCATGCATTAAAAGGTCAGTTAGGTAGAAGAGGACCAGAGCTCCGGTGAAGGAGAAAGGTGTTATATACAGACTGAGTGGTGGTAGATGAGCATGGAGTCATTTAGTGATGGTAGGTACTGGAGACTGTTTTGCAGGAGGCAAGGAAAGACTAGAACGAGTTTACCTAAATTAACTTCTCCTTTTTCCTAACCGATCCTGCCACGTGAGGTGTCTGGTTCCAGAAGGGCCATCTTCTGAAAACAAGTATTTGTAAAATCAACATTTGGAAAGGAAGGATTTTTCCTTTATTCTAAAATAATATTTACAAGTCAGTAAAGCTAAATTGGAAAATCTCTCCAGATTAAACCACCCTGTGAATTTTCTTCTAAATTCATTTGTGTACTTACTCATTTATTCTTATGATAATCATCCAGCTTTTTAAATAATCATTTTAAGCAGAAAACAAGTTGAGAGAATAATGCAGTGAACACCACTATGTCCATTACTGCAATTCAATATTTGACTTTTTGTATGTGTATAAACCACTGGTAAGTTGCAGGTTATCATCTTTAAGGTTAAGTCCTACCATACAATCATACCATTATTAAGATTCCCTGATATTATCTAATATCTAGTATAGACTTAGATTTTCCCATTTGTTCCCAAAATAAAACACGTTTGTGAACCTAGAGGACAGTCGCGAAAATCTCGCCTCTGGGGACTAAAGTCCAGGATGAAGAGACTGCATTGCAAACAGATAAGTAGGTACAATCAATTGATATGATAAATATCTGTGCCAAGATAGTAAAGGAAGGAGTGTTCAGTTTTATCTGAGCAGAGCTGGGGGATAAGAAATACTTGAGTTTGCCCGCTGGGGGATTGTTAAAAATTGTTGATTTCTACCAGATACCTTTCTTCTAGTTTTAAGTGTTTTTTGGGCAAAATTGTTGGGGGAGGGTTGAATGAAGAAAGGGCATTCTACCTTAAGGCTGCTACTCAAGAAAGGACTGGGCTGATTAAAATAGCCTTAGGGGACGCAAGGCTGGGGGTGGGGCTGGTCTGAGCATACTCCTGTTTTAAGGTACAGTCTGTAGAATTTCGCCAAGGCTAGGATCTTGGAGACCTTTCTTGCAGTACTGAAAAATGTGAATTTTGCTCTGGTGGTTAGTGTTTCCCAGGTTGCCTTACCTTACTGCTCTTTGAGTCCTTATAGAGTTTCTACCTTCAGATTAAGGGAACCTTGCTGGGGCTAGTTTAGAATTTCGTTTTCTAAAAACCCCTAGGGTGATGTTGATGTTTAGCCAGGTGTTTGTGGAATGCAGCCTAAAGCAATGAGATTTGCATTTAAAATGATCTCTGTAAATAACTGCATATCTGATCATTGAAATTTGTGTTGTACAAATGAAGAAACTGACTTTGTGATTTTATTTAATTTTAATTAATTAATTTTTTAAGGATTTTATTTATTTATTTGACAGAGAGAGAGAGACAGTGAGAGAGGGAACACAAGCGGGGGGAGTGGGAGAGGGAGAAGCAGGCTTCCCGCTGAGCAGGGAGCCCGATGCGGGGCTTGATGCCAGGACTCTGGGATCATGACCGGAGCCGAAGGCAGACACTTAACTGAGCCACCCAGGAGCCCCTAATTTTAATTGATTTAAAATTTAAAACTGAATTAAAGTGAAATATTTTTTATTAAATACAACTTTGTTTTAGTACCACTACATTTTACTTTAACCATTGAAAATTTAGCAATGAATTAATTTGCAGTATGTATAAAATATACACTGAATTTCTTGGATTTGATATACAAAAAGTAAAATATCTTCATTAATTTTTATATTACATGTTGAAATTATATTTTTATGGTGGCTTAAATAAAAATATATTAAAATTTGTTTCACCTGTTTCCTTTTACTTTTAAGAAATAAACCTCCTAAAACCTTTGAAATTATTTTCTGTAGCCCACATTGTATTTCCATTGGACAGTGCTTCCTTAGAGTTACAGTATATGAAGGTTTGGGAGTCCTGCAGACTGGAACTCAATCCCAATTCTGAGTTTAATCCACTAAGGGTAGTAGGTGAAAGGTTAGGTTCTGAAAATGCTTGTTACCTAACATTCACTAGAATGTAATATCCAGGGGTACCTGGGTGGCTCAGTTGGTTAAGCATCTGCCTTTGGCTCAGGTCATGATCTTGGGGTCGTTTGAGTCAGCTCAGCAGGAAGTCAGCCTCTCCCTCTCCCTCTGCCCCTGTGCTCCCCCACTCCATTCTCTCTCTCTCTCAAATAAGTAAATAAAATCTAAAGATTTTATTTACTTATTTGAGAGAGAATGAGAGCACAAGCAGGGGGAGTAGCAGAGGGAGAGGGAGAAGCAGGCTCCACGCTTGAGCAGGGAGCCCAACACGGGGCTCAATCTCAGGACCCTGGGATCATGACCTGAGCCGAAGGCAGATGCTTAACAGACTGAGCCACCCAGGTACCCTTAAATAAATAAAATCTTTAAAAAAAATAAAGAATGTAATATCCATAAGAACTGGTACCTCTCATGTTAACTCTCTCATTAACCATGCGTACAACATGTTATGGGTACTCTTATAAATATTTGTAGAATGAATACACTAAGGCAAAAAGCAGTAGAAATGAAGATCTCAGGATGAAAGGAAGAGGTTTTAAGTAAGACCCCCGAATTCATTGGCTGAATTGGGGTGTTGAATGGAGGAGACTTCTGAGGAGACTCATGAGTTATTATATTAGGTGAGTTTTGGGGTTAAAGCAGGGTTGGGGTAGAGGTAACTCATTAAGTTTTAGATGTGGTTGAGTTTTGATTGCCTGATGATGATGTCCAGTTGGTGGATGACTGAGTTTGAAGTTTAGAGGAAAGATCTTGTCTTGCTGTGGGAGTCATCAGCAAATAGGTTTAGACTGGAAGCCTGTATCTAGATAAATGGGGAGCCTGGAGAGAAGGCAAAGGGGAACACTGCCCTTTATAAGTGGGCAGAGAATCCAGGAAAGGAGATTGAAATGTAGTGTGGAGAATTGAAGGGAGAACGTTAAAGATGTGAGCAGCAGTATTAAAAGATATTCTGGCAGTCCATTGAATTTGACAATTGGGACTATATTGGTGAGTCTTGGGCAGTTTCAATGAGGTGGTGGCCGCAGAATCCTAATTATAGTGGGCTGAAGAGTGGGTGATACTGATGGCAGGCAATTATTTGAAGGCCATTTTTTGTAAAATGGTGCAGTCAGATAGGGTGAGAGCTAAGGGTTTTGTTTTCTTTAGCTAGAAAAGCCTTAAGTTTGTTATAGCCTGTGGGGAGGCAGCTAGAAGGGAAAGATTTGCAGATCTTGATACTTTGGCTCCAGAATGCTCTCTGATTTTTCTGTTAGGAATGTGTAAATACCTCTGTGCATAGCATCACCAGCTAAGTGCTAAATAAATACTCAGTATTCTTGGAGCTTATGTTCTTAGAAAGCCTAAACAGAAATCGACACTTTTTTTTTCTTTAAAGGGAAACATTGAGGAAGGAGACCCAAGGCCACATGAGCAATATTGGAAAGAACTGAAAGTTGAAATCTTTATTGGTGCCTTGTAGGATCACGAATTAACTAGTTATCTGAGGGCCTTCTGGATGGAGTTGGGTGAGACAAGGTCCTTGAATTCATCTTTGATGATGAGGGAGCATTCCAGACAAAATGACTTGATAGAGGCTAAATCCTAGTGGAAAACAGGATTTGTCTTAAGACCAGTCTCCTGAAATCTTGAGGAGCATTTAAATGCCCTAAAAAAAAAAAAAAAAGATATTTGCAGCCTGCCTTCTATCATGAACCTTGACAGTATGAGTGCATATAAATTGCATTTGTCAAACTAGTATGATTGACTCTAGTCTGAATGAATTAGATAATCGGCAATTTTTGTGTTCTTTTCATTGTTTTTTAAAAATTAATGTGGTACTTCACGTTGGTGTATTATTTAATACACATAAGTTTTCAGGGCACCTGGCTGGCTGAGTTGGTAGAGCGGCATTGGAGCCTACTTAAAAAAAAAAAAACAAAACAAAAACCAGTAAGTTTTCAATGAACCTTCTAATGATACAAAACTGAAAATTTTGAGTAAAGAGTTAGGAAAAAGGTAAATTAAATCAGATTTATCCAGAAGTAAGGAGGTTTATAGTCTAGGGAACATTTGGAGAGAAAATAGTGACCTCTGATCATATCCTCAAGAGTTGGACTGTAAATTGGCTTCTAATTTCACCCAACTCTCCTTGATAATGTGGTGTGAACCCAGTGTGCATATGCTGAATTTGCACAAAAGGTGAGAATATTTTGAATAGCAATGCTATTCTGTTACAACTTAAAAACAGGTGAATGAAAGTAGGCCAGTGGGTTCAGAAAAACAATAATTCACACAACCATAGGAATTGAGTTTTTTTAAGTTTTAAGTGTCGACGGTAATCTTGGGTCAGTAAACATTACTAAATATTAGTAACTAATGGAATACATCATAAATGTTAATTATTACTTAAAGAGCAGTGCCTTGGGAGAGACCTCTAGTTTGATTCTGGGTCTGAGAGTATTGATTTGACTTTGCCTAGTTACTTAAACTTTCTAAATTTTATCAGAAGAATGGAGATACTAATACTATACTTAGGAAAAGCAAAGGAGATAATTCCTATAAAACGTTAATGAGGGCGCCTGGGGGGCTCAGTCGGTGATCCCAGGGTCCTGGGATGAGTCCCACATCGGTCTCCCTGCTCGGCGGGGAGCCTGCCTCTCCCTCTCCCACTCCCCCTGCTTGTGTTCCTGCTCTTGCTATCTCTGTCTCTGTCAAATAAATAAATAAAATCTTAAAAAAAAAAACAACACATGAATGATGATGCCTGGCAAGCAGTCAATGCTCAATACATGAATAATAGCTACTAATAAATATTTTTTTCTTAATTGTGGATTTGAGACTGGAGTTAGTAGGTTTTTGCTATATGTTGAAGGACATGTAACAAAAAAAGAACTACCTATTAGGTGTTTTTCCCCTAAATAGTCAGTTCATTTCCACACATAGTAAGGTCCAACAATATGTATAAATGCATTATTTCATTTAATCTTCACAATAAACTGGTTCAGTGAATGCTGTTGCTCGTCCTGATTTATCTTAGGGAAACTGAGGCTCAAAGAGGCTTCATAGAGCAAGGGCTCCCTCTCAGCCACCTGGTTGGTAAGTGATGGAGCAGGGAAAGTAGCCAAACTTTGATTCCATTAAAGCCCCATTCTGAAAAATCTGTGAAACATAAAGAATAAACTACACTGGACACAGAGTTGGTTATAACGTTAAGCATGGGGAAGACTGTTCATGAAAAGGGTGAAGAATGAACAGACAGTGGGTTTGGCTTTGGAGTCCTCCTAAGTTGTAGGCTCAGGGCGACACATCTATAACCTGGGGACAGAGGCACAGAAACCTGGAGTTCCCAGGGACACCTAGATTTTAGAGTTTCAGTTGAGACTCTCCTTGGAGGTCTACAAAAGAGCAGGTTAAGCAATGATGGAATTTGGCAATTGAGGGCTCACGTGTAGAACCTTGGGGTAGCCATTTAAGACATTTGAAGGAGGAGGGAATTTGATAGGATGATAGCTTGAGGCAAATTTCGGGTCTGAAAAGGTTTTTAGTCTTTTTGACTTGGAATAAATTGTACTGGCTCAAAGCTTTGGAGAAAGATGGAAGGAACAAGGACACCTGGGACTAGAGAGGTTTCATTCTTAGGTCAGTTTTGTATACATTCATAACCCATCTACAATTTACATGTTTTTGGATTAAATAGAAATTGTCCCTCCCTCTAACAATCTGCTTCCCCTCCTCTGGCCGCCGCCCCTCGCCCCGCCCCCAGTTAAAGACTTTACTTTGGATTCTGAGACCCTGTGGCCAAATGAGGGTGGAGTTTTTGTTGGGGATAGGAGTAAAAAAATTCGAATAGAAAAGAAGTCTGGATGTGGTGGATGGAAGTGGAAAAGGAGCTTTCAGAGTCTCTGGGATGACTTCTATTCAGCCCAGGCGTGGAAGAGCCCTAAGGCTTCATGGCACCCAGGTCGGACACGTGGGGATAAGTACAGACTCAGTCCCATACACCCCACCTTCTCCTGCCTTTCTATAAACTTTGGACATCTTATAGGGTGGCTGTAGGCAAGCTGCAGAAAACAGAACAGAGACAAAGCTCAAATATGAGGGCTACAAAACGTGGTGGGGTGGGTGTCCTCTTTTTATGCCTCAAAAAGGAAAAGAACTAGACAGTTGTACTGCTGCAGGAAAATAAGGTAACTGTTTTGCAGGTCCCCTTTGAAGAAAGATGTGTGTGTGTGTGTGTGTTTGTGTGTGTGTGTGTGTTCAGTGTTGATTTTAGCTTTGGTGAATGGCTGGTTTATCTTTCTTTTAATTTCAGTTTGGGTTTGTTCGAAAGCAGTTGTGCAGAGCAGGGACTGACCTCCACACTTCCGTGGGAATGTGGGAGGTCAAATACCGGATCCAGCATGATTGCATCATTTTAAAGTCAACATAAATGGAGCCACCAGTGGTTCTGAATTTTTTTCTCCAAACACTTAATTTTCAGGTTGAGAACATAGGTCCTGAGAGTGTCACATCTAATCAGGTATACATACTTTATGGGCTGCTCCTTGTCTTCTACGTCTTAGTTTTTCTTTTTTTTTTAGGGCTTATTTATTTATTTGAGAAAGAGTACGTGAGTAGGGGGAGGGGCAGAGGGAGAGAGAGAGAGAGAGAGAGAGAAGCAGACTCCGTTGTCAGTGCAGAGCCCAATGTGGGGCTCTTGTGGGGCTCTATCCACCTCGCGACCCTGACATCATGACCTGAGCCGAAATCAAGAGTTGCACGACTCAACCTATTGAACCACCCAGGCGCCCCTTCTACACGTTAGTTTTTTTAATTCATCAAAGTGGATGAAGATCAGTTCTTGATTGCTGGGAGAGGGTAAAAAAAATCTTAGATATTATGATGGGACCACATTACTACATATCTGTGGAATTAAAATTTCCTGGGGAAGGCTATTAGGGAAAAAGTGTTTTAAAAGACTACTGGGTGGGGGGTGAAAAAAGAAAGCAAAAAAAAAAAAAAAACCACCAAAAAACCCTAAAGGCAGGTTGAGAAACACTGATCTGCGTGCAGTAAGGTCATAGTCTTGTGGACCATGTCTCTGTACATGCTTTGAAAGACTTTTCCATGTGATCTGAGCAGCTGTTTCTTGATACAGGAAATACAGCATGTATGTAATGTGAGTGTTGGGAGAGGCGACAGTCAGATTCTGTCCAAAGGGCATAGTCATTTCAGAATAAAATACCACTTTGCTCAATGCCATTTGAGCTAATGCAAGAGTGGGTGTGAGTGTCACTATGATAGGAATGTGGAAAATGAGAAAACAGGGTGCTTAGCAACTATTGGACCCAGATCTGATCTAAGGTGATCAACATTCTTGTCGGTTCAGAAGGGGTAAGGGACCCAGCGCAACGTATAGTCTTGTGCCTAGCATAGAGCGCAACGCAGAGAACTGGAAGAATTTGAATTACTGTCCTTTATTTATTTATTTATTTATTTATTTATTTGACAGGGAGATAGCAAGAGAGGGAACATAAGCAGGAGGTGTGGGAGAGGGAGAAGCAGGCTCCCTGATGATCAGGGAGCCTGATGCGGGGCTCGATCCCAGGACGCTGAGATCATGACCTGAGCCACCCAGACATCCCTACTGTCCTTTAAACGGTACCCTGGGGCACTTTTGGGGTGGTAGAGGATGAAGAAAAGAGACACTGGTGGGCATGAGCTTGGGTCCCCAGAGTATATATGGCACTTGAGAGAGTAAAACAGCCAATTTTTTTTTCACCGTATCATTATTTTTAATGTCCAGCATTTACAACACGAGGGCCAGAGCTTTCTCCCCAACTCAAGTTTATAAATTCTCAGTTGGCTTGTGAGGCCAATAGGGATACTTCTTCTTGTCTAATCTGGTTTCTGGGAAGACTTCATTCAGGTCCTCAATGGTCATCTGATCAAATGGAATTACATTCCTCATCTTCTCCAGCTCTTTTTCATATTCCTCAATCCTGGCCTTTGAGAGAGACAAAAACTCGGCACAACTTTTCACATCTTCTTTTTCTTCAGCATCCACCTGAACAGTATATTTATCCTCTGGCACAGGAACCTTCAGGGCATTAAACTTCTTCTCAAAGTCATCTACCAAACCAGCCTTTGCCACATTGGCCTTGTAGTAAGCCCAGTCGATAGCAGGTGGTTTCTCAGGGAGAGTAGCCAATCTGGAGGTAAGTGTCTCATTCCAGGATTTCAGGGAGTTAGCAATGGCCTTCTGGTTTCGGGGTATGATCTCCCCAAAAGCTACCCAGTCAATGGTTTTTAGAGCAAGTTTTCACGCAGCCATCTTGAGATCCTTCACCGACCCCGGCGGCCTAGAGTCCACAGCCTAAAACAGCCAATTTTTTGTGATACCCTTCACTTCCTTCAGAGAATTAGTCTGCTACAGGTAGACATTCGGGTATTATCAGTTACTTGTTAAAATACACAAAGCTGTCAAAACATATCATTAAGTGCAAGTATAACTAGGATAAGTTCTCAGAAGTGAAAATGCTGTATCAAAGGAGAGGTTGAATTTGTAATTTTGATAGTTATTGCCAAATTGCTCTCCATAGGGATAATACCATTTTGCACTCCATCAGCATTATATGAGAGTATATATCCCCACAACTTCCCCAAGGGCCTAGGTGTTCAAACATTTTGATGTTTGCTATTTTGATAGGTGAAAAATGTTATCTGTGCCATGTTTAATTTGCATTTTTCTTAAAATTGAGCACCTTTTTACAGGGTCCACCTTGGGATTGTAGTGAAGATCAAATGAGTTATTGCACCATGTAAGGAGTGTATATCATAATATAGCTAACATTCTTTGGATTATAAGTATTATAATGAAATTGTTAGTGTTCTCTCTTAGTGATACCTCATCCTCACTGTGCTAACAACTTTGGTCATATGGTCTCATTGAATCCCCATTACAATCTATGTGACATCTTAAAAAAGGAGGACACTAAAGTTCAGGCTACATGGCATCTCCTGGGTCAGACAGCTCCAAAGGATTGCTCTTTCCCCATCTTAGTGTTCAGGATTAACAGTAATAGGGGCGCCTGGGTGGCTCAGTCGGTTAAGTATCTGCCTTCGGCTCAGGTCATGATCCCGGGGTCCTGGGATCGAGTCCTGCATCGGGCTCCCTGCTCAGCAGGAAGCCTGCTTCTCCCTCTCCTTCTGCCTGCCGCTCCCCCTGCTTATGCTTTCCCCCCGCAGCCCGTCAAATAAATAAATGAAATCTTAAAAAAATAATTACCCGGTAATAGAAATTAGCTTGGTTTGTTTTCTTTTCCACACTTCTGTTTAAAAATAAACATGTTTATACATTATTTAGATGTACCTTTTAAACATAAGGCAGTGTTACATATTTTTCAAGTTGCTTTTTCACTCATCCCTGCTGACTCTTTTTTTATTAACAGCTTTATTGAGATATACTCATATACCATACAGTTCATCTGTTTTGCTGATTCACTTTTGTCATGACATGAACTTGAATTTGTTGTTTTTCCCCAGTAGTGGTAAAAGTTTGTTCTGGCCATTCAGTTTCACTGTGAACAGCAAGTGAAACTAATAAGTAACTGTATTCTCAGTGCATATACACACATACCCATACAATTACATTAAATATGTGTTTGTAAGAGTTCCGGTTGATTTCTGAGAACAGAGAAAATCTTACTAGCCCCTACTCAAATGTAATCTATCAAATTGTTTTCTTAAAGGTTATATTTAGTAGTTGGCATTGTGTGGAGCATATTCTCGTGTACCTATAGACCCCATGTTTTCAAATCCCGCATTTTTAAAAAGTCATGAGATAGGGGCGCCTGGGTGGCTCAGTCGTTACAAAAAGCGTCTGCCTTCAGCTCAGGTCATGATTCCAGGGTCCTGGGATCGAGCCCCGCATCGGGCTCCCTGCTCCGTGGGAGGCCTGCTTCTCCCTCTCCCACTCTCCCAGCTTGTGTTCCCTCTGTCGCTGTGTCTCTCTCTGTCAAATAAAGAAATAAAATCTTTAAAAAAAAAAAAAGTCATGAGATAATAGGGGAACCTGGGTGGCTCAGTCACTTAAGCATCCGACTCTTGATTTCAGCTCAGGTCATGATCTCAGGGTGGTGAAATAGAGCCCCACATCTTGCTTGGTGCTGGGTGTGGAGCCTGCTGAAGGTTCCCTCTGCCCCCTCCCTATCTAAAAAAAATTGTTAGTGTTCTCTCTTAGTGTGATACCTCATCCTCACTGTGCTAACAACTTTGGTCATGGTCTCACTGAATCCCCATCACAATCTATGTGACAACTTAAAAAAGGAGGACTCTAAAGTTCAGGCTACATGGCATCTCCTGGATCAGACAGCTCCGAAGGATTGCTCTTTCCCCATCTTAGTGTTTAATATTAACAGTAATAGGGGCTCCTGGGTGGCTCAGTCGGTTAAGCATCTGCCTTCGGCTCAGGTCATGATCCCGGGTGCTGGGATTGAGTCCTGCATTGGGCAGGAGAGGGAGAAGCAGGCTCCCCGCTGAGCAGGGAGCCCAGTGCCGGACTCGCATTGTTTATTTAGGAACCTGTATATGAGATATAACTGAATGATAAAGGTCAGTTTTTAATTAAGCTCATTAGTTAATGAGAATGTCCTATGTTTGTGGCACGTAAATCTTAAAATGTACTCAGGATCTTTTCATTAGAGGAATGTGTACATTGAAGTCCCGGTATCTTAGATAGGCATATTTGTAAAATTAAAAGCATCGAGTAAAACAAACAGAGCTTCTCTTTTCCTCACTTCTATTTCCCAGTGGTAACTGTTATTAATGTTTTACCTGCCAGCTTTCAGCAGCTTGTTTATTTAGGATGTCTTGCCATGCAATCACTAGATTGATACATACAAGTAATGGCTGCACATTATTTCACAATATGAATATGAGTTTGTTTATTTCATACTTTCTCTAGTATAAATGTTATATTGCATTATAATTTGCTTACCTACATTTCTGCATTTTTAGTTTTGGCATTTGGGTGGATTAAAAAGTTGCATTTATTTTCATTTCCTTGTCTTCTAGGAAAGTCAAACAGCTTTTCGTCCTGTGGATTTCCACTTAAGCAAAGTACATATTCCTGTCTTTTTCTCACTCTTCTATTGAGTGACTTACTTTTCTTGTTGATTGTGGAAGCTCTTTTACATCAAGAATAGTAACTATTTACATGTAGTATGAATATTTTCCTAGACTATCCTTTGACTTTTTATTTTTTTTAATGGCAATGTTTCTCCCACGTTTTTTGACAACTATATATATGAAGAAATAAGTACATTTTACATCCTGATTAAGTGCACAGACACATTACATAAAGGAGTTACATTGTAGCGTTGCCTTGCCGCCTCGGTCAGAAAAGCATCCAACTCTTGATCTCGGGTTGGGTGTAGAGATTTCTTTCTTTCTTTTTTTTTTTTTTTTTAAGATTTTATTTATTTATTTGACAGAGAGAGACACAGCAAGAGAGGGAACACAAGCAGAGGGTAGTGGAAGAGGGAGAAGCAAGCTTCCGGCCAAGCAGGTTGCCTAATGTGGGGCTTGATTCCAGGACCCTGGGATCATGACTGGAGCCGAAGGCAGACGCTTAACAACTGAGCCACCCAGGCCCCCCTGGGTGTAGAGATTTCTTAAATAAATAAAAATAAATAAAAATTTTGAAATTTGAAGATTTATAATGTAATACTTAACTTCTGTTCAATGTAGTGCACTTGTATTTTTCTGTACTATTCCATTAAGACAAAGCACTTGTTTCAAAGCACTAAATTGGTATTGGACCTTGTAGAGTGTGATCAGCAGTTTGCAAAGAACTATGTTATGGTGCCTTTGCTTTAAAAATTGTTCATATAGGAGCACCTGTGTGGCTGTCGTTAAGCGTCTGCCTTCGGCTCGAGTCATAGTCCCAAGGCCCTGGGATCAAGTCCGTAATGGGCTCCCTGATCAGTGGGAAGCCTGTTTCTCCCTCTCCCACTCCCCCTGCTTGTGTTCCCTCTCTCGCTGTCTCTTTCTCTGCCAAATAAATAAAATCGTAAAAAAAAAATTGTTCATATCATATGTATTGAAAATACTTTTTTCCTTTATGGCTTCTCATTTTTTACTCTTGCTTGGGAATATTTTCCCTGCTTTCTACATTTTGTTTTTTGTATTTAAATTATTAATATATCTGTAATTCATAGTACATATTATGAGATGGGGGTCAAATTTCCCCCTTGTCATTATTAAGAAATTGATACATTTCTCCACTGCTTAGAAATGCCATAATTTTGGGGCTCAGTCATTAAGCGTCTGCCTTCGGCTCGGGTCATGATCCCAGGGTCCTGGGATCGAGCCCCACATCGGGCTCCCTGCTCAGAGGGAAGTCTGTTTCTCCCTCTCCCACTCCCCCTGCATGTGTTCCCTCTCCCTGTGTCTCTCTCTGTCAAATAAATAAATAAATAAAAATGTCTAAAAAAAAAAGAAATGCCATAATTTTAATAATAAATTGTTAAATATTTTCAAGTTTATCTGTTAATTTATTACCCTGTATGTTAAGAAATTTAGTTTTTTAGATTAATTTTTTAAAGTTACTATAGAAATGTAATATACGTATAGAAAATATATGTATGATAATTTTATATTTTGATAAATTTTGACAAACTAAACATAACCTGTGTAACCTGTGTGCCCTGATCAAGAAATTAAATACAGTTTATTTCTACTAACTTTTTTTTTTAAAAAGTTTATTTATTTGACAGAGAGAGCACAAGCAGGGGGAGCAGCAGAGGGAGAGAAAGAAGCAGGCTCCCCGTTGAGCAGGGAGCCCGATGTGGGACTCGATCCCAGGACCCTGAGATCATGACCTGAACCGATGGCAGATGCTTATCTGACTGAGCCACCCAGGCACCCCTATTTCTACTAAGATTGTTTAATGTGAAAGAAAAGATTGTTTAATGTTTAATTATACAGTTGGGTAATGCTTATATATTTTATAGCTATTCTGTACTTTGATTTGGTTTTTCAGTCAGTACTCCTGGTTTTTCTATGGACTCAGGTATATCACCTTCATTCAATAGGAAGTCTCCTAATCTTATATTTTTCTCTCCCTGAGGCATTGAATAGAATGTCCAGAGCCATACTAAAGATTAGGAGGTGGAGGTTATCTTTACATTCGCTCCTGACAGCAGTTGGAAATGCCCCTACCGTCTCAATTCCTATGTTGTAATTTTAGATGAGCTGTTGGGTTTTAAAAATAGGGATTAGTAGGGGAAATAGGAGAGTGATTGCTTAATGGGTACAAGGTTTCTTTTAGGGGTGATGAAAATATTCTGGAATTAGACAGAGGTGATTATTGTATAACATTTTAATATACTTAAAAACCACTGCATTTTACGATTTTAAATGGTAAATTGATTAATTTTATTTTGTAGGCATTTCATCTAAAGTTTTTTTTAAAGGGATTATATCATTCCCACTAAACACAATGGCGTAAGTGAAAAGACAAAAAATACTAACTGCTAATAAGAATGTGCAGCAGTTAGAGCTATCATAATTACTGGTGGGAGTGTATATTGAATAACCACTTTAAAAAATTCTCTGGCCTGTCTACTAAAGCCGAAGTTAACATACACATACACACACACTTGATAACCCAGTACTTCCACTCCACCCAATGTGTATATATTATATGTTCACCACAAGATTACAGTAATACTTATACTGGTATACAACCAAAAATAACTCAAATGTCCATCTACAGTACAATCAATAAATACATTGTAATATTTTCATTCAATGAATTACTATACAACAGTAAGAATCAATGGACTGCAACATGGATGAATCACAAGTATAATTTTGAGTGAAAGGAAGTCAGTTATGTAAAGTTTGGAAATAAGCAAAAGAAATCTATGATAGATGTCAAAATAATGGTTACCCTTTGGCAGTGGAATGATGACGAGACGGGAGTTTCTTGGCTGGAATCTGGGCACTTGGGGGGTTCATCTATGAAAATTCAGTTCGCTGTATACTTAGGATTTGTTCACTTCTCTGTGTGTATTTTGTATTTCAGTACAGTTTGCATTAAGATAATAGATATTGCCCATCGAATGGTACCAATGTAAAAATATTTTAAAGATTTATTTGTAGGGGCACCTGGGTGGGTTAGTCAGTTAAGTGTCCAGACTCTTGATTTTGGCTCAGGTCATGATCTCAGGGTCATGAGATTGGACCTGCATCGGGCTCTGCACTGAGCATGGAGCCTGCTTAAGATTCTCTCTCTCCTTCTGCCCCTCACAACCCCGCCACCCACCCCCTTACACTTCCTTGCTCTCTCTCTAAAAAAAAAAAAAAAAAAGATTATTTTGAAAAGCAAATAAGTATACCAAAATATTTACAGGTATGAGTTAATGATATTTGTACTTTATTTTTTTTCTTTTTCCCTCCACACCCCTTTTGGTATTTTATTGAAAAGTAAAAAGCAGGGGCGCCTGGGTGGCTCAGTCGGTTAAGCGGCTGCCTTCAGCTCAGGTCATGATCCTGGGGTCCTGGGATCGAGCCCCATGTCCAGCTTCCTGCTCAGCAGGGAGTCTGCTTCTCCCTCTCCCTCTGCCTGCCACTCTGCCTACTTGTGCTCTCTCTCTATCTCTCTGTCAAATAAATAAATAAAATCTTTAAAAAAAAAGTAAAAAGCAAAAGTAATTTTTTTTCAGGGGCTTTACATTTCATTCATGTTAAATCGTAAAGTTCCTGTGGCTCTTATTCCAATATTTGCATAGATAATATGAGATATTTCTGTGCTTGTTTTGTAGGCATATTTTGTCAACAAACCAGTAAATGGCCCCAAGTCAGAATCCATGGAATACAGGAGGAGCTATGGGGGGGAACAGAGATTGGAATTAAACCCACCTCCCCCTGAAAATGTAACTAAAAATGAAGAAAGTATGACAGGTATTGAAGTGGAGAAGTGGACGCAACACAAGAAATCACATTTAACCGATCATGTCAAAGGCGAATTTAAGGCAATTGTGACAGAAGCTGAAAAATTAAAAAAATCTGAAGATGACAGGAAAAAAGTCCTACTTACTGACTTAATTGAGCCTCAGAAATTGTTTGCACAAACCGTAAGAAACGGCATTAAAAATGTACGCTATTTACCAACCGAAACAAATGTGTCTTTTAAAAAATTCAATATTGAAGAATTTGGCAAGGCATTTGAAAACAAGTCCTATAAATTCCTGAAAGACACTGCCAACCATAATGCCATGAGTTCCATCGCCGCTAGTACGAGCTGTGATCATCTCAAAGGGAGAAATAATGTTTCAGTCTTCCAGAAATCTGGCTTTAACTGCAAGTCTTTTCCAGATCCTGCACCGTTCAACTTAAATAGTCATACTAGTACACACAATGAAAGTGATGAACCAAAATCTCTAGAAAATATACCAAGTAAAGAACCAAAAGGTGGATCTCCAGTTCAACCAAGCCTTCTATCCCTAATGAAAGATAGGAGATTAACACTGGAACAAGTGGTGGCCATAGAAGCTCTGACCCAACTGTCAGAAGCCCCATCAGAAAATTCCTCACCATCAAAGTCAGAGAAGGATGAAGAAACGGAACACAGAACAGCGAGTTTGCTTAATAGCTGTAAAGCTATCCTCTATTCTGTAAGAAAAGACCTCCAAGACCAAAACTTACAAGGGGAGCCAGAAAGCCTTCATCACTATCCATCTTTGGAAAAGCAGAGTTCATGTGACACAGTGGTATTCAATGGCCAAAACATTTCCAAGTCACACAACAGCTCAGCTGCTAACCAGGCACCTACAAAGTCACAGGAATACTCAAAAGTCACAAATTCGGTATCTCTTTTCATACCAAATTCAAATTCACCTAAAATTGACACCAATAAAAATGTTGCTCCAGGTAGAATTACTCTTGATAGTTCTAAGCATTTGCCACCATCTAGTGATAAATTGGGATACTGTAACCAGTCACTGGCCAACAGTAAAAAGATAGACTTAAAAGACGATCCGTCATGTCTAAATACAATACACAGCAAAATAGAGGAAGACGTTGCAACGCAGTTAACACAACTTGCATCAATAATTAAATTCAATTACATAAAACAAGAGGACAGAAAGGTTGAAAGTACACCAACAAGCCTTGTTGCATATAATGTACAGCAAAAATGTAGTCAGGAGAAGGTCACAGTACAACAGAAACCACCTTCCAGTGTACAAAATAATCATAGCTCATCACTGACAAAGCAAAAGAACACAACACAGAAAAAGACAAGAGCTACCCCATCAAGAGATCGGCGGAAAAAGAAGCCTATAGTCATAAGTTGTCAAGAAAATGACCGGAAAAAGCAGGAACAGTTGTCATATGAGTACAGTAAGTTACATGACATTTGGATAGCATCTAAGTTTCAAAGATTTGGTCAGTTTGGTCCACACGACTTTCCCATTCTCTTGGGAAAAATTCCTCCCCTAACCAAAGTATGGAAACCACTGACTCAAACGAGTTCAGCATTAGAACACAAAAAATTATTTCCTCCACTCACTCAGATAAAATTTGAGCGTTATTATCCTGAATTAGCACAGGAAAGAAACATGAAGGTTGAACCGTTGGATTCTCTCCCATTATGCCAGTTAAAAACAGAATCCAGTGGACAGGCGTTTACAGAAAAAGTTGATAATTCTCAGGTACAGCCAACAGTGAATGTCAATCAGAAAGCTCATCCTTTACTCCAGCCCGCCCTTCCAACTAACCAGTGTGCTAATGTCACGGCCGGTGATGACCAAACACAGTTCCCGCGGAATGTTAAAGACCAACTCATGCATCAGAAACTGCCAACATTGCCTGGTATCTCTCATGAAACCCCCTTACCAGACCCAGCACAAATTCTCAGGAATGTCAATGTAGTATGTTCAGGTGGAATTACAGTGGTTTCTACCAAGAGTGAAGAGGACATCTGTTCATCTAGTGTTGGAGCTTCAGAATTTTCCCCAGTAGACAGTGCACAGAAAAGTTTTAATGATTATGCCATGAACTTCTTTACCAATCCTACAAAAAACCTGGTGTCCACAACGAAAGATTCTGAATTGCCAACATGCAACTGTCTTGGTAAGTGTGCACACGTGTGCCTGAGTGCATGCGTGTGTGTGTGTGTTTCTTCTTTGTTTACCTCCATTAATTGCCTTGTCATGACCATATCAAATTTTGGGTTATCTTTTATATGTGGCATTTTTGCCCCATTCGTATACTGGCGAAAATGGACTGAATTCTATACCTATTTTTCTGTTGGACCTCCATTGATTTTGCTCAAATAATTGGGAAATTTTTAATTCATAATTTGGAAACTTTCTCAAGTGGAAAATTTGCTGATTTCTCTTGGCTAAATGTCTCCTAAGTTATTTATTGTGTGTATCATAAGAATGAATTCCTTTAATACTCTATTAGGGTTTATTCTTCCTATATTTAAAAGTATTTCAACGTATAAGTATTTTGTTTAAGAAATATGTTGTATTGTGAGATATACATACACAGAATGTAAAACATACGTGCAGCTTAACAAATAACTATAAAAAGTATCTGTAATTGCCACCCCATTCAAGAACCACAACGGGTTTGTTTCTTTTTCAATGCCTGGTGCTTTTCTGCTCTGCAATACAAAAAATGTCCCTATAAATGAAAATCCAGTCTTGGCCATTGGAGAATTTGTAAACCTCTTGAAATTTTAAAATATGAAATTGTTGTATAATATTGATTGCCTATAAAAAAACAAATAGGTATGTGCAAATAGCTGATTTATGGAGCAATTTATAACTGATATATATTTTGTGCCCTAGCAGTCATTGAAAGAGAACATCCAGGAACTAATAATTAGAATTTTTATCGATGTATTAAAAGCCCTGAGAAAATCTTCCTGGACTAACGATTCTTAGGCAGGCCTTACGAGAAAGTCACTTAGTATTTGAAATACGTGAAAGCTGAATTTGAACCCTGTAGTGATTATTCACTGTCTATGGTCAAATTTCATGTAAGTGATCAAATAAAAGGAATTAATTTACTCAAATGTAGCTGTTATAGAGAGATTAAATAGATTGTGTCATTAAAGTTTCGTAGGCTGCTTGATGCCCTCATTATTTCAGCTTTTATACAACTTATGAGGACAGAATTTGTGAAATAACCTATTTTGAACTCAAATAGTTTAATTATTAAAAGTCTTATTAAAAAAAAAATCTTAAAATATAGCCTCAAATCACAGATTTAAGATTTACCCTGAACAAAGGAAGTTTTTTTTTTTGCCTGAAGTAGGTGTTCATTAGTACATTCCAGAATGGGTAAATGATTGTTTGGAAGGATAAACTATATCATTTTGATTTTTTTTTTTTAAACCACAGTAGAAAAAATAGTGAAGTGTAGCAATGACTTTTTGCTCTTGATTATCTAAAGTACATTGATACTCTGAAGTCAAGCCTTCCATTTCTCCACTCATCATTCAACGCAGTTTTGACAGCCTACCATGTGCTAGGCCCCGGGAATAGGCTCTTTTTAGAAGGATCTCATAATCTGAAAAGGGTGACAATGCTGAGTGGGGTTGAATTGGGAGAATGAAAGGTTCTTGGAGCAGGGACAGAAGAGTATAGTAATGATGCCTTCTGTTCCAGATCTTTTACTGCAAGTCTGATACTGTACCACTACCTTGACTTGTTATATTCATAACATGCCTACAAAGGGAGGATGAGTTATCTCCATTTTACAAGTGAGGAAACTAAGTCATAGGAGGGGGCACAACTAGTAAATGATTAACCTGGAATTAAAAGACAGCAGTCTCAACTTCAGAGCCTATGTTTATAGCCTCCTTCTTCTTGTTTTGAAAATCTGAATTAAGAAAGGGGCAGTATTTTTCTGAATATCATTACAAATGGAAAAGATATCTCAAATTTAAAATGCCATTAAAATGTGTATAGCTGAGCTATTTTACTGTATGCATAACATCAGTAGAATGATTGTCTAGTTTCAAGACTTTATTTATACATTACATTGTAACTCGTCACCCTGTAGGAGTTGAGACACCTAGGCATTTAAAGTTTATTGAGCATCTGCAGTGGACCTGTGATTGTTTTATACATTGTCACATGTTTTTCTATAATCATTACATGTGAGGTTATTGTGCTCATTGTGTAGAAATGGGAACTTAAAAACAAAAAAGCAGGGGTGCCTGTGTGGCTCAGTCAGTTAAGCATCCGACTATTTCAGCTTAGGTCTTGAATTGCAGTCATGAGTTCAAGCCCCACGTTGGGCTCCACACTGGGAATGGAGCCTACTTTAAAACAACAACAACAAAAAAGCAGACCCACTCAGAAATCATCCGTGGAACAATCATATCTAAGAGTAAAAGATTTCCATGGAGGGGCACCTGGGTGGCTCAGTCGGTTAAGTGTCCAGCTCAGGTCTTGATCTGAAGTCCACTTGAGATTCTCTCCCTCTGCCCCTCCCCCTGCACACTCACTCTCTCTCTCTCTAAAATAAAATAAATACAATCTTTAATTTTAAAAAAAGTTTTCCATGGAAGTATTGTGTTATAGCAAACTAAGAGTGATTAACCTCTGGATCATGTTTCCTCAATTTGAGCACTATTGGCATTTCAGATAGGATAATTCTTTGAGGTAGGGGAACTGCCCTCTGCATCCTAGCCTGTTAAGGGGCATCCATGGTCTCTATCCACCAGATTCTAGTAATACACACACACACACATATGCACACACACACGCACACACACCTGCCCAGTTGTAACAACCAAAAATGTTCGCCAAATGTCCACTCAGGAAAGATTGCCCCTGGTTAAGAACCACTGCTCTAGATCATCAGTAATAAGTTAAAATTTGTTCAATGTATCTTAGGAAGCCACAAGAGTAATCCTATATTTTATCTGATATCCAATCAAAATGATTAAATAATGACCTTTTGGTAAGGTGCACCATGGCCAGAAATACATTACTCAGCTATTCTAGTTAGACATGATTCTAAGAGGCCAAGTTAAGAATACTGTTTTTGAGAAATAGTAATTCACAGACATAAAATTTCAAATAGTACAAGGGCTCCTGGCTGGCTCAGTTGGTAGAGCATGTGACTCTTGATCTCAGGATTGTAATTTCAAGCTCCACATTGGGTGTAGAAATTGCTTAAATTAAAATTTTTAAATGATAATAATGATAAATTTAAAAAATAAAATTTCAAATAGTAGTGAAATATGATGCAAATGTCTTCTTGCAGTACCATTCTCTAAAGATAAAACCTCTTTAGAGTTTTTTATATGAATTAATGTTATTATTTTCATTTTGCTTGCAGTTTTAGAAAATTTAAGTTTTTAAAATACACTATTTTTGCAATTTGCTTTGTTAAAAATTTAATGAGATCTCAGGTTTTTCCATGTTTGTAAATATTAGGTTCTTTTTTAAGTTATTTTATTTATTTATTTGAGAGAGTACAAGCATGGGGTGGGGGCAAAGGTAGAGCCAGGAAACGGAGCAGGGAACCTGACCTGGGCTCTATTTCAGGATCCGAGATGGTGACCTGAACTGAAGGCAGACCCTTAACCCACTGAGCCATCCAGGCGCCCAGTGTTTATAAATATTAGTTTAATAGTTTTATTGTTTTCCTCTATATAAACATCCTTAATTTATCCACCTTATCATTTAGTGACAGATGCTAAGTGTGTTTCTCTCTTTCTTTTTTGATATTACAAATAATTGTGACAAGTATGTGTACATTTGCATTACAAATATAATTATGTGAGCATATAGTAGATGAACTCTTAGCAGTGCAATTGCTGGGCTCAGTTTTTTTTTTAAAGATTTTATTTACTTATTTATTTGAGAGAGCGAGAATGAGAGAGAAAGAGAGCACATGAGAGGGGGGAGGGTCAGAGGGAGAAGCAGACTCCCTGCTGAGCAGGGAGCCTGATGCGGAACTCGATCCCGGGACTCCAGGATCATGACCCGAGCCAAAGGCAGTCGCTTAACCAACTGAGCCACCCAGGTGCCCTGGGCTCAATTTTAATAGGATTCTGAGGCCAAGCTTTTAAAGATATATTGCTCTTAGAAAACTTTTAATTTTGCACCTCAATTATTAAAAGATTTCTTTTAAAGCAGGAGATAGGAGAATAAATATGACCCACATCTTAAAATTTTTTGTTTTCCTCCTCTGATGCTTAGAGGAAGAATGAGTTAGGAGGCGCAAGAAAGGAACAAGTTAAATTCTAGGGCCTACTGTCCTAGACTTTAATTATTGAAGTTTACCAAAACCTTGTCAGGATAAATTGTTCTGAATTGAAAAAGAAAAAAAGAATTAATAAAAATAGCTCCTCCTTGCCCCTATGCAATTCTGTAAAGCTTTGGGTCTAATAATCTTATTCCTTCCACAGATCGAGTTATACAAAAAGACAAAGGCCCATATTATACACACCTTGGGGCAGGACCAAGTGTTGCTGCTGTCAGGGAAATCATGGAGAATAGGTGAGGAAATATCCTTCCCTGTTAAAATCATTCATTATTGTGCACCTGACTCAATGCAGAGAGACTATCTCTGGGAACAAATGAAAAGTGAATGGAAAGCCTTCAGGAGTATAATTCGGATGTTTCTTAGGGCCCAGGAAAAGAATAGTGTCCTGGTGTCCCTGCTAAGTAGCTCATCACGTGAGCCTTTGGGCACTCCACAGTACACTCACAAAGCAAGGCTGTCTTTGTTAAATCCAGAAATACTTATTTTGATATCATTGTATAATGGTAGAAATAGTTAAAATACCTCCAACAACACTGCATTCAAATCCCTTAAGCTTGTCTTGGAGCCAGTACATTTTTTAAATGAGTGATCTTTAAGGATAAGTAAACAGAATGGGATAACAAATAAAAATACCTGCCACACAAAAGTAAATTTTTAACAAATGTAAATTTTAACAATCAGGGTGTTGGGTTTCTTCTATAAATCTATACCTTCTGTACCTTAAGATGTTAAAAGGGTATATCACCATTAATTGCAATTATTTTCCCTCCACTGTGTTTTGTACTCAGGTATGGTCAAAAAGGAAATGCAGTAAGGATAGAAATTGTAGTGTATACGGGAAAAGAAGGAAAAAGCTCTCATGGTTGTCCAATTGCTAAGTGGGTAAGTATTTTGTACTTATGCTTTTTTCAAAAATGAATTTATTCCACATATAAAATTAATCAAGTTATTTTCCCTGAAAATGTGGATTAGAAAAGTATTCACTCTCATTATTCCCTGGGAAATAATAAGGAAATGATCTATCTTAGCCTGGGCTTTTTATGTTAAATGAACAAAAGTTCACAATTATTACCACGTGACCTTCATCTCCCCAAGGTCACCACTTTTACCAGTTTTTTGTGTACTTTTCAAGATCTTTTAATGCAGTTATAACAGGATAGCATAAATAAATGGTACTGAACTGTTCATACTGTTTTATAACTTTTCTCTGTCTCTGTATTTTGTGATTATTTCCCAAGTCATTATCCATAGGACCACCTTAATGAGGGTCATACGATTCTGAAAGCAAAACTAAATTTTTTATGACATACTCCCAGAACTGTTCCCATGACTACTTGGAGTTTTCTTTTCTTTCTTTCTTTTTTTTTTTTTTTCCTACTTGGAGTTTTCTAAACATGCAGAACCATAAGAAGAACTGCATTTGGCTTCTTTAGAAAATTCTCAAGTGAAAACCAAGTTCATAGCCAAATGATATTCATATCCACACAAGGGTATTAACCAGTTGATTTGGAATTTTTGACCATAGAATCATTTGAGATCCCTGTTCCATCATTTGTTAGTAATGATGATGATGTAAAAAAAAAGTTTTTAATGATGATGATGGTAACAATGGGTAATAAAATAATAGCAACTATCTTTTATTACATATCAGGCACTATGTTAAGAACTTGATATACATTGCCTCATAAATCCTCACACAAAGACTCCATTATGATTTTGAATAAGGTAAAGTTCACTATTTTCATACCTCTTCTGGAGAAAAACAAATGCAAAACAGAGGTAGGATTTTCTTTTTTTTTCCAGAGGTAGGATTTAAACTCGGGTATTCCTAAAGCAAGACAATTGCCACACCCGTAGCTACTCTAGTAGTAGACTATTTGTCCTAGTTACTTTTCCAACTTTTAGAGGGGACAGCAGTTACAAGCACAAGAGCTGCACACTGAACACTAAATACTTTAGAATGCCTCATTTCTTTAGTCTGTTTGGAGATAGATTAAAGTCTAGTCTTGTCAAAATACACATAAGCTCAGAGATCTGGAATTTACCTTGTTTAGGTATCTTACATATAGTCAAGTGCACAAATCCTAAATGTATCTATCAGGGTTATTCTTCATGTGTATAACACTATCTGGATAATGATATAATCATTTTAGGCACCTAGAAGGCTCCCTCATGGCCCTTCCCAGCCAATGATTCCATATAATGATTACTACTATTTTGACATTTATCTCCATAACATTTGTTTTTGTTTTTTAATGAACTTCATATAACTAGAATCATATAGTATATGCTCTTTTGTATCTGTCTCCTTTCACTCAACATTTATAGAACATAGATTTGATGGCTGGTGCTCCAACAGCCATCTGGAAGCCTAAATTGACGGATAGTGGGAAGAATATAGGAGCCCGAATTCTTGGTGATACCAGTAGAGCTGCCATACCAACTTCAGCCCTTCTTAAATCTGAATTTCTTTAACATGGGAGAGAAACAATTTTGTTTCTTACTTTTTTTAAAACCAGTGATTTGCGGGTTTTCTATTCTATGAAATAGAATCAATTACCAACTAAGATAAACTGCCTTCAATTTGTTACAATGTGTGTGAATTTTAGAACAACAACAGCAAAAAAAACCCATTTTAGAACAAGAAAAATAAGTGAAGAAACTTGTGCTAGTTGAGTACTTTCTATTGATTGCCAGGCCCTAGGCCAGATATTGGGGATACAAACATGAATTAAGATCTACCAGTCATTTCATTTTGTAGATGGAAAGAAAGAAACTGGCCCAGAGTTCTCTCAGCCAGTTTGAAACTAGGCTTGCTGGCTACCGTTTACTTTACCCTCCAGGAACACATACGTTTGCTGGGGTCACCTTGCCTCTCAAGAGCTAAATAAAACTTCCTTAAAATGCTCCGCAACTAGTTTTGAACTCTTGTTTCCTCATTTTATGGATCAGTCTCTTGTCCTATCATGCAGTGCTTTCCACACTGTGTTAACTCAGCTATGAAAGTACATTCTTTTCTTAGTCCCCACAAAACACTCATATCAGTTAGCCTCTATGTATAATAGCTTGGGTGAAGATATCTCTAAACAATAGCCAGAGTGATGTTTATTTTTTGTTTTGTTTACTCTTTTGCAAAAGTAATACGGTTGATTCCAAAGCATTTTAAAGTAGGAAATAATGTACAGATTGCCCATTTTTCTATGGGTTAATAGTCTTCCATTGATTTTATGGGAGCCTTTTTAGAAAATTGACATTTGTGATAAAAGTTACAGATGGATTTCCACAGTTTGTCATTGTTTTTAACACTCAGATTTTTTAAATGAAGTTTTATATTTAAAATATTTTTTTAAAGTTGGGGAAATATTTTATAGATGAAAAATATTTTTCATCTGCTCTTTAATGATTTTAGTATATTGTGTCTTAATTAGAAAAATCTAGCACTTCTAGCTTATAAATCTTCCATTTTCTTTTTGTTGTATTTTAATTTCATTTTTCTGCATTTAACTATTTTATTCATTTTGTGTGTGTAGAATATTGGTAACAACTTATATTTTTTTCAGATGACTACCCTGCCATCCAACACCACTTACTTAATTGTCCATCTTTTCTCCACTGATTTGTATTTGTTTATGTTAGTAGATTTTCAGTTCTATTATCCTAATGTTGTGTCTCCTGTAAAGCATCAAATTACTCTAATTATTTAGGTTTTTGTATCTGATAGAACTAATTCCTCATTTCAATTCTTCAGAAATTTCTTGACTTTTCTTGCCTTGCTTATCTTTCCATGAGTTAATAATCGTCTAATTGCAAGAATAAAGTCTTATTGGTATTATTATTGGAACCATATTGCACAGAAAATTTGGGGAATTTACTTCTCTTTGATGTTTAGTCTTTATATCCTAGATAGTATACCTTTCTATTAGCTAATGCCTTCTTTTGTCCTTCAGAGGTATTTTGATTTTTTTTTTTTTTAAGAATCTCTACACTCAACGTGTAGAGAACCCCAAACCCCGAGATCAAGAGTCATGCTCCGCCAACTGAGCCAGTTTTAATGTTTTGTTTCTAGAGTTTACATGTTTCTTGTTTTTCCAGTTTATTTTTCTTGTGTATCAGAAGTACACTTGTATAATCTATAGTGACAAATTTATATTCTCCTTTCCAAATTTTATATTAATTTCTTTCTTTTCATTTAATGCAATTAGTCAAACAGGCTAACTCCAGTTTTATGTGGCTTTAAATATGGCCTAACCTTATCTTGTTCCTCTGTTTATTGGGAATTTTCCAGAGCGTTCTCATGATCAGGTCATCAGGGAAGGCCTCTCTGGGGAGGGAACATTTAAGCTGAGAACTGAGTGACAAAAAAGAGCCAAGTATGCAAAGAATACTCTCAAGAATGCAGGGAAGAGCATTCCTAAGCAGAGAAAACAGCAAATACAAAGGTAAAAGAAGAGAGTATATTCTTTAATAATCTCAGAGGCGTCCAGTGATTTTGAGTAGGTGGAGAATGGAACCAGGTGAGGGTAAAAATGTATAGGCAGAAGCAAGAGCATGAATGAATTTATACACCATAGCACAGAGTTTAGGTTTTAGTCCATGAACATGAAGCCTTGAAGCATTTTAGTTAGGGAGATGTTCTCTATCTGGTTTATGTTTTATAAAGAGCATTCTAAGGAATTAGTTGACAATCTATTAGTTACCTGTTGCTGCTTAACAAGTATCAAATTTAATAGCTTCAAACAGTAAACATTTATTATCTCATAGAGTTTTTGTGGGTCAAGAATCTGAGAGCTGGGGCACCTGGCTGGCTCAGTCAGTAGAGTATGCGACTTTTTTTTTTTTTAAGATTTATTTATTTGAGAAAGAATGAGAGAGAGCATGGGAGCGGGCGGGGGGTGGGGGGGCACAGAGGGAAAGAACCTCAAGGAGACTCCCCGCTGAGTGCAGAGCCAAATCAAGGCTTAATCTCACAACCTGAGCAAAAATCAAGAGAGATTGAGAATCCCAACTGAGCCACCCAGGCACCCCCGTGCATGCGACTCTTAAGCTCAGGGTCATGTGTTCAAGCCCAAATTGGGCATGGAGCCTACTTGAAAAAAAAAAAAAGTCAAGAATCTATGAGTAGCTTAATAGAGTGCTTCTGGAAGAGGGTCTCGCATGAGCTTGCAGTCATCTGAAAAATTTGACTGCGGAGTATGGAGTGGAGATGGACGGGTCATTTGCAGGAAGCTTTTCCTTGATGGCTGTTTGCTAGAAGTCTCACGTTCTTACCATAGGACTTCTTAAGTATTTCCTCCTGTCATGGCAGCTTAGTTTTCCCCATAGTGAGTCAATCAGTGATAACAAGGAAGAGACTACAATGTCTTTTATGACATTAGCCTTGGAAGTTGCTATTCAGTGTAGTTTTTTTTTTTTAAGATTTTTATTTATTTACTTGTCAGAGAGAGAGAGAACACAAGCAAGCAGATTGGCAGGCAGAAGGAGAAGCAGGATCCTCGCCTCTATCCCGACCCCAGGACTCCAAGGTCATGACTTGAGCCGAAGGCAGATGCTTAACCAACTGATCCACCCAGGCACCCTCAGCGTAGGAAGTTCTATGCAAGGGTGTAAATACCAGGTGGTGGCGGTCACTGGGAACCTCTTGGAGATGCCTAACACGAAATTCCATCTCTCTTCTTCACTAAAAATATCAATATGTTAAAGACACTACATTAGCATCATAAAATATATCTCTATCAGCCTTGTCCAGTGTATCTAATACTTGGGGCACCTGGGTGGTACAGTTGGTTGACGTTCTGCCTTTGGCTCCGGTCATGCATGATACCGGGGTCCTGGGGTTGGGCCCCCCCGTCATGCTCTCTGCTCAGCATTCTCTCTCTCTTTCTTGCTCTCAATTAAATAAATAAAATCTTCAAAAAAAAACTATCAGATATTTAATATGTAATATATCTAATCTATCTGACTTAGTCCTATTTTTTTCTAAAGAGTAAGTCCTTTGTGGATCTTTATTCACAAAATAATGCTATTATTAACATTTGTCATTATGTCAACAGACATTATCAGCAGAAAAGTTCATAAAATATAAATGTATGGTTTACCTATAATTGTAAAGAAAATACTAATGAAGCAACTACCCAGGTCAAAAATAGAGCATTCTTAGATTCCCAGAAGCCCTAAGAACTTCCCATCCTGACTTTTGTGGCAATTTTCTTGCTTTGGGGAGCACCTGGGTGGCTCAGTCAGTTAAGGTTCTGGCTCTTGGTTTTGGCTCAGGTCATGATCTCATGGGTCATGGGATGCAGCCCCGTGTCAGGCTCTGTGCTTAGTCTGCTGGGGATTTTCTCTCTCTTCTCCCTCTAGTCCTCTCCCTGCTCACACTTGACCTCTCTCTCTCTCTCTCTCTCTCAAATAAATAACCTTAAAAAATGTTTTTTTTCCTTGCTTTTTCCCTCCACTTACATGCTTCTCCACAGGATAGTATTGTTGTGCTTCATTTTTTTGTATCTTGCCTTTACATAGTACCTTGTACATTTGCTGAAATAAATAGCAGAGACTGGTTCCCAATATCTGGCATTGATAGTTGACATAGGTTCATTAATCTGTATCTGTTAAATAATTCTGAATCCTTTACTTTCTTGCCCATTAAGTATCAAAGGGTAAAAATATCCTTCGATGTGGCAGCTGGCTCTCCCTAGAGTAAGTAATCCAAAAGAGAGCAAGGTAACTGGTGAGCTAAGTGGTGGGATGTTGGAGGATTCTTCCTTCTTGCCTTTCACACCTTCTCTTATGTAATAATAATTACACCGATAGAATTTAGTGTATACCTCCTTTTTTTTTTATGAAGACAAATATGAAATCTACAGTTCAAAGATTTTGGTAGCAAGTTTCTGTTGCCATTATTAAGTCTTCAAGGGTTCTTAGGGAGAAAAAAGTATTTAGCATTTTTCCTGAAGCAGTGGTAGCAAAATTACTTTATTTTCCCTTTTGCAATATTTCTTTCAGAATAAATAGAACATTTCAGTACGTAGTGATACATATCTGGCACTTTTCACAAATACAAAAACAACCCGGAGATAAGGAATGAAGTAAAGCACAGTTGCTAAGCAACTTAATGAACATTTTGATATCTACTAATGACAAGTCAAAAGTATAATCTTGATAAAAAAAAAGAATTTATAGTCTGTATCTGTGAAAAAGAAAAGCTAGGTGTCCTAAATGATTATATGTTAGTAAAATCAAAATATTAATCAAACTTTTATTTTTTGCAAACTTTCCAGGTTATTTAAAATATTCGTATGTTCGTTGCTAGTGCCCGAAGCACTGCCCAGCACATAGTCAACACTGAATAAATTTCTGTTGAGTGAATGAATATAGAGCTTAAATAGGACTGCCCTAGAATATTGAATGTTTTGAATTTGAATTGGTATCTTGGAAGAGTTTTGCTGTGGTATTCATTATTCGCTCTTTTCTGAGGAATGCAGAACTTTGAGTATTGGAATTGATAAAGTTGTCCATCGAAAATTTGAACTTTTGATAGAGGTTAAATAAAAAAAAGAGAGGATTAGGTCTCCATAGTCTCCATAGTTTTTAGGACTTCATAACAGATTATTTTGAATAGCACTAGAATAATTCCTATATGGATGTTTTATGCAGGAATGAAGTAAGAGGAAGGGATAGAGGAAGATGAATCATTTTAAACTAAGGAATCCAGTAAACAATTAACTAGTCTAGTGGGTTGCATTGTTCCAGATTTATTTTGCATCTTGCACAGTGTATATTTGTTGTGTATTTGATATTAAGCACTGACCTAAATGAAATACTGTGTGATTTTGTGTAAGTTTTTTCACCCTACATGCAGGCTTACATTTGTTCATCATGGTTGAATTCTGTCCTCTTTTTATTCTGCTGCACTTGCCTCCTTTTCTTGAAGGAGAGGCTTATTGCTTCTTTTTTTAATGGTCACACACAAAAAGCCTAACAGCAAATTCTAACTGGGCAGCACAACTTTCTGAGCCAATCTGACATTGTTTTGCCCTTGCTCTTAACACTGTTTTCTTCGCTAGGTAATCATTAATGCTCCCCCATAATTGTTAGCCTTCAGTACAGGTTTCTGACTCTTTTGTGCTGTCACTGTGGGTCTTGTCAGGGACTAGTTACCCTGTTACTCAGTAGATTTTGGTGGAAAGGATGTGCTTTTTTTGACGGAAAGGATGTAGTTTCTTCGATCCAGTAGACTCTATTAACTCCTTATACTACTAACTCCCACCTCTCCCCACCCCCACACACACCCACCACCACAATTGAGCCGCTGGGGTGGTGGCAGGAGTAGGGAGAAGATTGAAGCAGTAGGCCCCCCAGATGGCTCCAGTGCCTGATCGATTCACACCAGGAAATAGTTCATGGGTTCCTCTCTGTAGGATTGTTTTTTGGTTGGTAGAACAAGTGTGGCAATGAATATATACAATTTATACAAGTGAAGGTTTTCTGAGGTGACCAGAGTTTTGGAAAAGGAGTAAACCATGTATCCAAGTTTTCCAGCGGTCTTGCCTGGATTTATACATGTGTATAATCTTTCCCTTTTTGGTTCCTTTGTTCCAAGATTCTGCTTTAAATGTCTTTGGGCTGCATTTTTATTTCGTTTTATGTGATGAAATGAATGTACATATATTTGTATCTATGTGTGTGTGATCAAATAAACGTGTGTGTGGATTTAAATGATAAATAATCAATGGGTTTTTTGGCTGGCCACCATCATTTTCTGTTGGCTCTACTTTGTCTCCCACGTGATTATTTGATAGCCTCAAAAATGAATTCCAGTATACTTAACATACAGGGCTAATGTAATTTCAGGTGTAACATACAGTGATTGAAATATTCTATATATTACTCAATGCTCATTGGGACAAGTCCCTCCTTAATCCCCATCACCTATTTCACCCATCCCTCCACCCACCTCCCTCTAGTAACCATCAGTTTGTTCTCTATAGTTAAGAGTCTATTTTTTGGGTTCCCTTTTTTTTTCTTTGTTCACTTGTTTTGTTTCTTAAATTCCACATCTGAATGAAATCATACGGTATTTGTCTTTCTCTGACTAATTTCACGTAGCATTATACTCTCTAGCTCATTCCATGTTGTTGCAAATGGCAAGATTTCATTCTTTTTTATGGCTGAGGAACATTCCAGTGTGTATGTATACCACATCTTTATCCATTGATCTATCAACGGACACTTGGGCTGCTTCCATAATTTGGCTATTATAAATAATGCAGTAAACGTAGGGCTGCCTATATCTTTCTGAATTAGTGTTTTCATATTCTTTGGATAAATACCCAGTAGTGGAATTATTGCATCATATGGCATTTCTATTTTTAATATTTTTGGGAACCTCCATACTGTTTGCCATACTAGCTGCACCAGTTTGCATTTCCACCAACAGTGCACGAGGATTCCTTTCTCTCCACATCCTTGTCAACACTTGTTGTATTGTTTTATTTTAGTCACAGACAGGTGTGAGGTGATATCTCATTGTGGTTTTGATTTGCATTTCCCTGATGATGAGTGATGTTGAGAATCTTTTCATGTGTCTGTTGGCCATCTGTATGTATTCTTTGGACAGATGTCTGTTCCTGTCTTCTGTCCATTTTTTAATTGGATTATTTGGTTTTTGCGTGTTGTTGTATCAGTTCTTTGTATGTTTTGGATACTAACCATCTTTTCTCATTCAGTAGGTTTTCTTTTAGTTTTATTGATTATTTCCTTTGCATAAAAATCTATTACTTTTGGGGGTGCCTGGGTGGCTCAGTTGGTTAAGTGTCCAACTTTTGATTTGGGCTCAGTTCACTATCTCAGGGTTGTGAGATCAAGCCCCGCTGGGCGTGGAGTCGGCTTAAGAGTCTCTCTCTCCCACTACTCCCCCCTCAATAAGTAGATAAATAAATAAATAAAAATTTATTACTTTCGAATTTTAAAATCCATCTTAAATTTACCCTCTGAGATAATGATGTTTCACAACTTCCAGTATTAAGTTTTGGTGTTAAAACTTTCGATTACATATGATAGACAACTGCTGAAGCATGTTGAGCAAAGAATTGACAGGGTCATTATTACTTATGGTAAAAACTGATTATTCTACAACTTTATTAATTTCAGTAAAAGCTTATTTGATTAAATAAGCATTCGATTGTTTTGGAGCAGAGTCTACCCAAGAGCATTTGCTCCTCCTTATATACTGAAATGGAAATCTTTGTGTGTGGTTTGGATGCAGTATTAGAAATTATAAAGAAGGTATCTGAGAAACTCCCTTAACTGTTAAAAAAGGCTTACAAATTCTTTGCTTATAATACTTGGGTTAACAATAAACCTTTTAGTTAATGTTAATTCTTCAAAAATAGAATTATATATGTGTGTGTGTGTGTGTATATATAATAGTGTAATCTACTTCATCATTGTCACCTAGTAAGTAAAAATTGATATTATGAATGAACTTGCATTTTAACTAGTAAAGTTTGGTTTCTTTTAAGTGTTTATTAACCATTTGTATTTCTTCATGCAGTCTCTCTTCATAACCATTTTTTGTTTTGTTTACATTATCTTTTTTGTAAATAAAACTTCTATTATATAGTTTGCCATTGTTTAATCCTAGATTTTCTTATAGTCTCAGTGCTTGATTGTTATCTTGTACAGAAGTTTGAAATTCTTAGCAGGTCAAATCTATGTCACTATATACCTTCAGCTTTTCATGTTGCTAAGGAAGTCTTTCCTCGCCCTACTGTCATAAAAAGAGTGTCTCTTGTGCTTTCATAATTTTATGTATGGATCCGGTAGTTAATCTGACATTTTTTTCATTGATTTAAAATTCCACTTCATTTTCTACGTGTCCATTTTTGCTGACATTGCTCAATGACCCACTAGAGCAGACCATTGTTAGGCAGATACTATATGCTTTGCTTGAGCTTTAAAGAATATTTTTTTAAATTTAGAAGGCCTATTCCCTCTCATTTAAGAAAAGAAAAAACTTTGTCTGGAACACCTAATATTCTCTGTTTTTTTGGAAGTAGGGAGATTAGACAGCTGTTTAAATACTTTGTTTTTCTGTTGCCGATATAAATATACTATGACTAGAATCTAGATTTGCCTGCCCTAGTAGAACCTCTCTTGGTCTTTTAGTTTCTTCCTTCTAGGCCCTAAAGATATGAAAACACTGTAACCTTACATTTGCTTCTTTAGAAATCGTAACAGTAATTTTGTTTTTCAGGACAGTCTTCTCTACTAGTTTTTTTTATTTTCTTTTTTAAGGTTTTATTTATTTATTTGAGAGAGAGAGAGAGCACAAGCGGGGTGCGGGGCAGTGGGAGAAGCAGGCTCCCCACCAAGCAAGGAGCCTGATCCAGGACTCGATCCCAGGACCCTGGGATTATGACCTGAGCCGATGTCAGACACTCAACTGACTGAGCCACCCAGGGGCCTCTCTCTCCACCAATTTTATATGCATAGTAATGAGTTGTCCTAAACCTCCCTAGACCAGAGGTTATTTAGAATATCCTAGGTTATTGCTCTTTTTTTTTCTAAAGATTTCATTTATTTATTTGACAGAGAGAGACACAGTGAGAGAGGGAACACAAGCAGGGGGAGTGACATAGGGAGAAGCAGGCTTCCCGCAGAGCAGGAAACCCGATGCGGGGCTTAATCCCAGGACCCTGGGGTCATGACCTGAGCCAAAGGCAGACGTTTAATGACTGAGCCACCCAGGTGCTCCAAGGTTATTGCTCTTGATTCTAACCTACCTTAAGAGCTTCCCATGGATTATTTCGATAGGTTGTCCCATCTGGACCAGGTTCTCAGACAGTAAGTTTATCATGTACTTTTCAGAGCTATTCCTAACAGGCTGTTGAGGCAGAATAATTTATAACCTGGGATAAGGGAATTCTGTCATAGATTTGCTAGGAAATCTTTTCCTAATTATCATCAGACTGATGTATCTTCTTTCTCTACCGTTTCTCTGAAAGTGCTATCCCAATGATCAACCAATTCCTTAACTGCCAAAGAAAATTCTAGGTCCTCATAGCCTTTCTTCAGCAGCTCAAGCTATTGGTTACACTTCACTCTTCTGAGAAGTTCATGTGTTGTCTTCTGTAACACAGCTTTTCCCCATCATTCCTCAACTCTTCAATCAGCCTGTCTATAATATGTCTTCTTGGGTGAGCTTATTGATGACTCTGCCTTAAGCCGTCACCAGTATGCTAATTACTGTGAAATCCTACCACTGGTCTGCATGAGAATAGCATATAGAGGGAGCAGGGAGGAGACCAAGTGTAATGTTTGGAGGCGAGGGTCCAGGAAGGGCTTTGGAGAGATATTGACCCTTGAGCTACATCTTATATACACTGCATGCATCATCTTAATGTCAGAGATCCCAGAAATAGAACCAACTATGTATAATAATTTAATAATGGAGGTTTTATAAATCACAGAAGCCATCTGGTATCAATAGAGTTAGCAGAATTCTTCCTTAAATAACATTCTTGCCTCGTGGAGCTTGCTTTCAAAATCTTAGCATTGCCTTTGTACTGTCTTCTCTCTAGTGGCAAACACTTAGAGTCTTTTAAGAAGAGTCTCCTCCATGAAGCCTTCCCACTCCAAACAGAAAGACTTAGCCCTACTTTGCACACTTATTCATACAGACCCCTTACAAATGTCTTCTATTACCCCCTAACAATATTACAATAGAAAAATACATTGCTAGTATTATCCCCATTAGTTGAAATGATACTGTACGTTCAATTTTGCATTTGAATTGTTTCACTTATGGTCGTATTTAATTGGCTTCCCAGGTGATTTCAATTCGCAGCATATCATAATTAGACAAAATGACATCTTGCTAACCTGACAGTATTTTGGACTTACTACTAATTGTTTTCTCTAAATTAATATTTTTTTTAGTTTACATTAATTTCCTTCAGATGTTATCTAAAACTTAATAAACACTGAATATTCATTGTCCCACAGATTGACTTAAATTCAAAATAGATCTTTTATTTTGCCAAAAATGTGTCCATCGCTCATCAGTATGTAAAAACTTACTCTTTGCCCTTCTTCCTTGGTCTCTGACAGTCGCCTGTTTTTTAAAACACTGGAGTTGGTACTTCCATCCAGAGATCTACCTGTGGCTTATCTCTTGACCTATGACCCCACACATCCAGTAGCTCTGTTTTGAAACTTGTCTTCCATTTCTATGGGTCATGAACACTTGAATCCCAAGCTTGTATTGATAATAAAATATACAATATGAGACTTTGGCCAGCACCATAGAAATATTTTTAAACTTATAATTTTGAAATAATTTCAGACATTCAAAAATTGCAGGAATAGTGCAGAATTTCTATATACTCTTTCCTGACATTTCCCAAATGTAGCTTTTTACCAAATTAACTTTTCTTTATTTTTCATACTCCCTCCTTCTCTCTCCTTTGCTCCTCCCCCTTCTCTTTTTTCTTAACAAATAGTAATTTGTAAACACAACACCCTTTACCCCTAAATGCTTTGTTGTGTTTTTCAGAAAGCCAGGACGTTGCAGGGCACCTGGCTGGCTCAGTCAGGGGAGCATGAGACTCTTGATCTCAGGGTCATGAGTTGAAACCCCACATTGGGTGTAGAAATTACTTCTAAAAAAAATGAAAATTTGGGGCACCTGGGTGGCTCAGTCGTTAAGCGACTGCCTTCGGCTCAGGTCATGATCCCAGGGTCATGGGATCGAGCCCCGCATCGGGCTCCCTGCTCCACGGGAAGCCTGCTTCTCCCTCTCCCATTCCCCCTGCTTGTGTTCCCTCTCTCGCTGTGTCTCTCTCTGTCAAATAAATAAATAAAATCTTTAAAAGAAAACAGTCTTAAAAAAAAACAACAAAACAGGACATTGCCCTATAACCACAAAACAATTATGAAACTCTTAACAAAGCTACAGGACAATTATCGATGCTGTTATGATATCATTGTCTATCTAATCTTTAGGTCTTATTAACTAATAATTTCCTTTATGGAAAAAGAAAACAAATTTTGTCTCATGTCTTAAATTCAATCCAGGATCACTTGTTTACATTTAGTTGTTATATACCACATTTTTTTAACTAAAACTTTACAATGAAATGCCTAAGTGACTTAAAGACTTAGTAAACAGCCTTTTGATGGTCAATTATGTTTTCTTTTTCCCTTTATTTTAATTATTGAGGTATAATTAACATAAAATGAAATGTACACATAGGGGGGCACTTGGGTGGCTCAGTCGGTTGAGCATCGGACTCTTGGTTTAGGCTCAGGTCATGAACTCAGAATTGTGGGATCATGCCCCCTTTCATCTTTTCAGGCTAAGTGGGGAATCAGCTTGGGATTCTGTCTCTTCCTCTCCCTCTCCCACTCCATGCACACATGTGCATACACACACACAGACACACTCTGTCTTGCTCTCTCTCAAATAAATAAATCTTAAAAAATAAATAAATAAATAAACACATAGGGAGCACCTGGGTGGCTCAGTTAAGTGTATGCCTTCAGCTCAGGACATGATCCCAGGGTCCTGGGATCGAGTCCTGTGTCAGGCTCCTTGCTTGGCGGGGAGCCTGCTTCTCCTGCTGCCCCTCACCCCACTTGTGCTCTATCTCTCTGTCAAATAAATGGATAAAATCTTTTAAAAAAAAGGTCAGAAAACTAAGAATAGGAGAAAATATTTGCTAGTCAGATGTCTAATAAAGAGCTTTGTAGGGGCTTCTGGCTGGCTCATTCAGTGGAGCATGTGACTCTTGATTTCGCAGGTGTGAGTTCGAGCCCCATGTTGGGTGTAGAGATTACTTGAAAGTTAAATATATATATATATATATATATATATATATATATATATAAAGGGATGCCTGGGTGTCTCGGCTGGTTAAAAGTCTGCCTTTGGCTTGGGCCATGATCCCAGGGTCTGGGGATCCAGCCCCACATCGGGCTCCTTGCTCAGCAGGGAGTCTGCTTCTCCCTTTGCCTGCCGCTCCTCCTGCTTGTACATGCGTGCGCTCTCTCTGACAAATAAAATCTTTTTTAAAAAATCTTAATAAAAAAAAAGACCTTGTATAAAGACTTAAAACTGGAGCACCTGGGTGGCTCATTCCGTTAAGTGTCTGCCTTAAGCTTATGAAAATAGGCTCAACATTGTTACTCATCAGGAAATGAAAATCAAACTCAAAATGAGATGCCTCTTTATACTACAATGGTCATAACTAACAGACAGAAAATAACAAGGGTTGAGGAGGATGTAGAGAAATGGGAACCTTTTGTACATTCCTAATGTGATTATCAAATAGTCATTCCACTTTGGAAAACTGTCTGATGGTTCCTTAAAAGGATAAATATAGTTAACTATATAACCAAGCAGTTCCACTCCTCAGTGTATACCCAAGATAAACGAAAACATATGTCTACAAAAAAACTTGTTATATGAATGTTCTTAGCAGCATCAATCATAATTGCAAATGTGCAAACAATCTAAATGGCAATCAACCAATTGATGGATAAATATAAATGGCATATCCATGCAATGGAATGTTAATTGGCAGTAAAAAGGAATGAAGTACTGATAAGTGCTACAAATTTGAATGAACATACGTGAAGTGAAAGAAGCCAGACACAAAAGTCCACCAGTTAGAGGATTCTAACTAATAGTAAAATCCATAGAGATAGAAAATTGTTGAGGGCCAAGAAAAGAGGGAAATGTGGCATGATTGCTAAGGATGGGGGTGGGGATGAAAATGTTCTAAAATTATATAGTGGGGGGCGCCTGGGTGGCTCAGTTGGTTAAGCGGCTGCCTTCCGCTAGGGTCATGATCCCAGGGTCCTGGAATCGAGCCCCACATTGGGCTCCCTGCTCAGCGGAGAACCTGTTTCTCCCTCTCCCTCTGCCTGCCACTCTGCCTACTTGTGCTATCTATCTGTCAAATAAATAAATAAACTCTTAAAAAATAAATAAATAAATAAATAAAATTATATAGTGGTAGTGGTTGGCCAACTCTGAGTATACTAAGAAGCATTGAATTCCATACTTTATTTACTGATTTATTTTTTATTTCTTTCTTTACCTTGAGAGATTGAGCACACCAGGAGGGTGGTGGGGAAAGGAAGAGGGAGAGTGAATCCTAAGCAGGCTCCACACCCGGTGCAGAGCCCAACGGGGAGCCCAAAGTGAGCTCAATCTCAGGAACCTGAGGTCATGACCTAAGCCAAAATCAAGAGTCGGATGCTTAACCAGCTGAGCCACCCAGGCACTCATGAATTTCATACTTTAAAAGGATGGACTTTATGATATTTAAATTATATTTTAGTTGTGCTGATATCAAAAGATAAGTGGAATATATTTATGAATGCTATTTTTTTAAAAAGATATTATTTATTTATTTGACAGAGAGACACAGTGAGAGAGGGAACACAAGCAGGGGGAGTGGGAAAGGGAGAAGCAGGCGTCCTGCAGAGCAGGGAGCCCTATTCGGGGCTCGATCACAGGACCCTGGGATCATGACCTGAGCCGAAGGCAGATGCTTAACGACTGAGCCACCCAAGAGCCCCTTATGAATGCTATTTAAAACATTTTTCATTCCAACATATTCAATTTGTTGTATGTTTTTAATTAACACAATTAGCAAAAAAAATCTGTGTGATATAACAATTTCATAATATATAATGGAAATTATACAAATAGATATTTTTAAATAACAGAAAAGTAGTCACAGACATTACTCACAGAAGTTTGTATGCACCATTTACCATGTAAAGTGACTGTCATGTGGCCACAAATTCAAGAGCTTACAAATTAATACACCCTCCAGTTATGAAATAATGGATTCTCGAGAAAAGTTTTAAAATTTTGGGACACTTGTATCACTTAACGTCTTTTTTTTAAAATGAGAATTTTCATCTTATCAATAGTGTAACTTAAACTTTTTGGAAATTTTCATAAAATGCAACCACATTAGGTTTTTGTGGGTTTTTAACCATCCACTCAACAAATGTTTGAGGAGCTGAGTTCTGTGCTCAGGAGCCATGTGTGCAGTTTTAAAGAAAAAGACGTAAAACAGTGGCTAATACTTATTAGATCCTAGCTCTGTGGTGGTACTATAGAAAGGTTAAGAAACTTGCTACATCCTGAGATAGTAAATTGACTAAGCGGTTTCAGGCTTTTTTTTTAAATTAGGGTAAGATACACTTTTAAAAATTAATTATAGCATACATACAGAAGGCTGTAGAAATCCTAAAGTCACAGAGTTTTTCTGAAGTGAGCACCACTGTGTGAGCAGCATCTAATAGTACTAGCAGTTCAGAAGCCCTCTTGTCCCCCCTTCCTGCTACCCCGGAAAAGTAGCCACTCTCGTGTCTTCTAACATTATGGATTAATCTTGCCTGATTTGAACTTTATATAAATACAGTCTTAATGTAATTATTCTTTTGTCTTGTCGTCTTTTATCCAGCATTAGAATTGTAAGATTAATTTATGTTGTCTGTGGTTGAATATCATTCTCATTGTGTTCAGTAGTGTTCTGTTATCATAAATAGTTAAAATTTACTGATTTATTCTTCCGGTGATTCACACTGGAGTTGTTTCCAGTTTGAGATAATTATGAATATTGGTGTTGTCTTTGGGAAATAGAAGAATGCGTTTTTGTGTGATTATATACCTAGAAGTGAAATTGCTGGATTATGGGGGCAGGAGATGTGCATAGCTTTGGTTGATAGGAAACCATAGCTTTCCAAAGTGCTTATCTTTTATTACATTCCCATGAGTAACGTACAAGTGTTCCAGTTGCTCCACATTCTTATCAGTGCTCCCCATTTTCTTTTGTCATTTTAGACATTCTACTGGGTGTGTAGTGTAGTGCCTCTTTTTTTTTAAGACCTCTTTCCTCTTTTTTTAATATTAAATGTACAGTTCATTAGTGTTACATATATGTTCACATTGTTGTGAAGCAGAACCCCAGAACGTCATCTTTCAAATCTGAAACCTTATATCCGTTAAATAACTCCATTTTCCCATAATCACAGCCACTGGTAACCACCATTCCGCTTTTATGTTTTATGAATTTGACTATGTTAGAGTAGTCATATAACTAGAATCATACAGATTTGCTTTTTTTGTTACTGGCTTACTTCACTTAACATTATCTCCTTAAGGTTGACCCATGTTGTAGGATGTAACAGGATTTACTTCCTTTTTTTTCTTTAATTTTATTTTTTTTAAAGATTTCATTTATTTATTTGAGAGAGAGAGAGAATGAGAGATAGAGAGCACGAAAGGGAAGAGGGTCAGAGGGAGAAGGAGACTCCCTGCTGAGCAGGGAGCCTGATATGGGACTCGATCCCGGGACTCCAGGATCATGACCTGAGCCGAAGGCAGTCGCTTAACCAACTGAGCCACCCAGGCGCCCCTCCTTTTTAAGTCTGAATAATACTCTGTTATACATATATGCCACATTTTGTTTATCCAGTGCTGCTATGAACATGCATACGCAAATAATTGTTTTAGGCCTTGCTTTCAACTCTTTTGGATGTATACTCAGAAGTGGAATTGTTGGATCACATGGCAGTTATATTTTTAATTTTTTGAAGAACCTCCAGACTGTTTTCTATAGCAGTTGCACCAACATATGTGGTGCTTTAAAATTTTTTTACTTTGCTACATGACTAGTAATGTGGAGCATATTTTCATATGTTCATCATCTGTTTGATATTCTCTTGTGTTGAGCCTATTTGATTTTTTGGCCAATTTTCTTTTGTTTTTATTACTCACTTGGAGAAATTTCTTTATATATTTTGGGTAAAAATATTTTGTCAATTATATATATGCCAATATTTCTCCCACTGTATTATTTGCCTTTATAGCTTCTTAATCTATTGCTACTTAATGATTTTGATGAACGGAAGTTCTTGATCATAATGTAATCCAGGGTTTTTTAATATTTTATTTTTAAGTAATCTCTTCAACTAACATGAGGCTCGAACTTCCTACCCGAGATCAAGAGTTGCATGCTCTACCAATCACTCCTATAATCCAACTTCTTAACTCTTTATAATTATTAAGTTTGGTAATTTATTCTAAAATTGTTTTACCTGCTTCAAGGTCATGAAGATGTTTTCTTCCAAAAATTTACTGTTTTAACTTTTGTATTTAGATCAACAATATACTCAAGCTCATATTTTTCCCCATATGGATATTACATAGTACCATTTATTGAAAAGACTACTTTTTATTGCAGTGTCAACTTTGTCAGAAGTCTGATGGCCATATACATACACATCTCCTGCACTTTTTTTTTTTAAGATTTTATTTATTTATTTATTTGAGAGAGAGAGAAACAGCACGAGAGGGGAGAGGGTTAGGGGGAGAAGCAGGCTCCCCGCTGAGCTGGGAGGCCAATGCGGGACTCGATCCCAGGACTCTGGGATCATGACCTGAGCCGAAGGCAGTTGCTTAACCAACTGAGCCACCCAGGCGCCCTCTCCTGCACTCTTCATTCTGTTGAACTGTTTATGTGTCTTTGCACCAATAGTTAACTATAATTACTATAGCTTTAAAATAGATATTGATAATCTCATAAGTCACTTTGTCTTTGTTCATTTTCTTGGCTTTTCATCTTCCTTTCATTTCCATATAAGCTTTGGCACAAGTTTGTCAACTTCTACCCAAAACAAAATAAGCTCTGATAGGATTTTGATTGCAATTGCGTGAAATGTAGAAATCCATTTGGGGAAAATTGACAACATTATAATAGTGTCTATTCCATGAACATGGTACTTCTCTCCATTTATTTAAGTCATCTTTAATTTCTTTTAATGTTTTTATAGTTTTCATAGGTCTTACACAGGTTTAATACTTGTCTTCCTCCATTTAGACTGCTATGAGAAAATACCAGACTGAGTGGCTTCTATACAACAGAAATTTATTTCTCACAATTCTGGAGTTTGGAAGTCTCAGATCAGGGTGCCAGCATGGTTGGGTGAGGGCCCTCTTCTCTTTGTGTGTTTTCACATGTTTAAAGGCATTAGGGAGTTCTATGGTGTCTTATTTGATATGAACACTAATCTCACTGATGAGAGCTTCCCCCTTATGACTTAATTATCTCCCAAAGGCCCTACCTCCTAATACCATCACAATTGGGATTCAGGATTTAATATATCTATTTTGGGTGGTCACAAATATCCATACCAAGGCAATACCTAAGGTGCTTATTGAACCTAGATCTGAATTTCGAGACTCATTATGGTTAATTTTCTGGTGTTCACTAAAGGATATTTGGAAAAAATCTGGGAAAAGCACAGATACCTAATAAATAGCATTTTAGCATTTCCCATACAAAAACTGGATCAATGTAACTTTGTTCTTTGATAACTTGAAAAGTATCTGGAAAATTTTTGTTTGATACAATGTATATCATTTTTGAGCTTATTTGAAAGCAAATGTATTCTTATTTGGCTGTAAAAGGACATATAAATATAGAAAAAAATTTTAATATAAATAATTGTGTTTAGGGGGAAGGTCCTAAAGCCAACTCTACTCAAGGGATGCCTTGGTAGCAATGATTGTTAACCATCTGGAGTGACAGAAGAAAGTGATATTGGGTAACTAACATCTTAAGAAGTTTCATCTCAAGTTTATGTAATATTATTATAGCAACAAAAATGGAATCTTAATTATGCTGTTGGTTGCTCCGTTTTGGTCACAGGGGTGGGCACCTTTATCATTTACTGATTATGTACTGATTAATGTGGTCAGTGTCTTTGCTCTGTAAATTTGTGATATATGGAGGGAGTTTTAACCAGAATTGGTTGGTTTTATGTCTTGTGAACATTTTTATGTAATTCTTTTTGTAAGCACTGGGACCACTGGGCAATATTTTAAACACGTTTGAGGCCTGTTTAGCACCCCAGGGGTATGATGCGGTGTAAGATAAATCAATCACTATTCAAAATTAATTGTTATATTTTGCATTCACCATGTCAACTGAACCACCTTAATCTTATGATAATATGGGTATGATAAATCCTTGTGGTAGCATGGGGAAAAAAATCACAGAAATTGCAGCAACATTACTTTGTATATTAATTATTCTGTATAATAAAACCATTCACCCAAGGAAAAGATCCCTAACTTTGTGCAAATGCTAAATTTCAGTGCTGAAGTTCATTTTTGATATTGGGAATCCTTGGTTATTTGCATGTAGCTAGATTTGTCCCGATGTGTCATTTGTGGAAGAACAGAACAGTTAGGCTCTTTCCAGGAGATCCTGTGTTGTCTATTTTGCAATACTGTATCAATAGTGAAATAAAACAAACTGCTTTGGTCTACTTTTACAAATAACAACCACATACCACAGACTTCTGTTCTGCCTTGTTGTTTGTTTAGTCAAGTAACCTGGGATACCCTGAGGAGTTGTGTGGACGCAGCTAGTCAGAAAACTGAATGTCCTAGAGACTTCAACCCTTTGAGAAATAGTCATGTTTAAAAAGACCTAAAATGCAAGGACACAGAGCTTTAAAGACGATATCCATTGCACTGAACTGTAGGTGTCTTCTGTTCCATAAACAAATGCATTATGCTTTTCCAGGTTTTAAGAAGAGGCAGCGATGAAGAGAAAGTTCTTTGTTTGGTTCGGCAACGGACAGGCCATCACTGCCCAACAGCTGTGATGGTGGTGCTTATCATGGTATGGGACGGCATTCCTCTCCCCATGGCTGACAGATTGTACACGGAGCTTACTGAAAACCTAAAGTCATACAATGGTCATCCCACAGACCGAAGATGCACGCTCAATGAAAAGTAATCAAATCTGTTTTGTACTGCTTTCCCGTTCACATCTCTATCATGTAATACTAAATAGTTCATTAACTACCGGTTATGCATATTATAGAATTTTAGGTATTCTGAAACTAAAGAATGAACCTTTTTTTTTTCCCAAAAAAAGAGACTTCGTTTCATAGCGAGTTGAGACCATTGTAGAGTTGGTTTGTTTGTTTGTAATATCTACACCCAGCATTGGGCTCAAGCTCACCAACCCCAGATCAAACCCTGAGATCAAGAGTCGCATGCTCTCCTCTGACTGAACCAACCAGTTGCCCTAAGAGAGTATTCTTTTTCTGCTTCCCTCTTTGATGCCTGATCCTACTCACCCATAGAGTCTGGAGGAGAGGGATTTTTTCCAGAAAGGAAAAGCTCCTCCATAGAGAATTGTACTATATTCTCAGCAGTGTAAGAGAGTACCTCTTTTCCTACCGTTTTGCCAGGAATATGATGTCAAACTTGAGGTTTTGCCTTTTAGTAGGTGGTAAATGGCATTTTTCATGTTATGAATGAGTTTTTTCATATGGTTAAGAGTCATTTGCCTTTTTGGGTGGGGGTAGTTATTGCTCAACTATGTGTTAATTATTTTAGCCCTTGTTTCTTTCTTTTTTTTTTTTAAATGTGGTGTACGTTGATTTTTTTTTTTTTTTTAGGATTTTATTTATTTGACAGAGAGAGACATAGCAAGAGAGGGAACACAAGTAGGGGGAGTGAGAAAGGGAGAAGCAGGCTCCCAGCTGAGCAAGGAGCCCAATGCAGGGCTTGATCCCAGGACCCTGGATCATGACCTGAGCCGAAGGCAGATGCTCAGTGACTGAGCCACCCAGGCGCCCCTTAGCTCTTGTTTCTAAAGGATTGCTTCTTTTATGTATTGGGTGCTTAACACTTTGTTATATAATGTCTAAACCGTTTTGCCAGTTTGATACTTGTCTTTTTACTTCTGCTATGTTATCTTTTGTGTTTTCCTTTTTTTTTTTTTTTTTAATTTCCTAAGTAATCTCCACACCCATGGCGCTCGAACTTACAACCCCAAGATCAAGAGGCACATTATCCAGCAACTGAGCTGGCCAGGTGCCCCATCCCCTTTCCATTTTAATATAATTAACCGTATCTATTTTTTCTTTAGTGTCTGAATTTTAACTGGTATTTAAGAACATTTTTCTCTCAAGTTGTACAGTAATTCACCCATATTTTCTTTTAGTTCTTGTTGAAATTGTAAATTTTTAAAATGTGAATCTGTGATGTATTTAAAATTTATGCTACTTAATAGTGGGAGGAGGAGATCCATTTAAGAAAACACCAGTTGTAAGAGAGCATTTCTTTCCCCTTGATTTGAAATGCCACTTTAACTGTAAACAAAAATTACATATGAGACAGAGTCCTCTCTTGTATTTGAAGTTCATATCATTGTCCTGGCTTTTCAGGTACTAGTGCCACATTTTTTTTTAATTATAGAGATTTTAGAATGTATTTTAGTATTTGGTAGGGATAGTTCACCTTACTCGCTCTTTTTCAAAGCTTTCTATTATTCTTTTCTGTTTTTGCTTCCGAATAAACTTTAAAATGAATTTGTCTAGTTTAAGATAGAGCCAATGACATTTTTAATGAGATTTCATTAAATTAAGTTACAATGATATTGAATCTTCCTATCCCATAACATGGTTTTTCTTTCCATTTATTCAAGTTTACTTTTGTGTCTTCAGGATTGTTTTGTGTAGTTTTCCTCATATATGTCTCTCTTTTTTAAAAGACGTGTCATTATACTGTGGCGCCTGGCTGGCTCACAGCATGCAACTCTTGATCTCGGGTTTTCAGTTCGAGCCACGTGGTCAGTGTAGAGATTACTGAAAAAATAAAAATCTTTCAGGTGCCTGGGTGGCTTAGTAGGTTATGCGTCTGGACTCTTTCAGAGATCAAGCCCTGCATTGGGCTCCACACAGAACTTTGGGCCTGCTTGAGATTCTCTCCTTCTTCCTCTACCCTTTCCTCTGCTCGTTTCCCCTCTGTCTGTCTCTCTCTGTAAAATAAATAAATAGATAAGTAAATAAATAAAATCTTTGCAAGAAAAGTGAGTAAATAAAAATCTTTTTTAAAAAAAAGTGTCGGGATGCCTGGGTGGCTCAGTTGGTTAAGTGTCTGCCTTCAGCTCCGGTCATGATCCCAGGGTCTTGGGATCGAGTCCCACATGGGGCTCCTTACTCAGCAGGGAGCCTGCTTCGCCTATTCCTCTGCCCATCACTCCCTCTGCTTGTGCTCTCTCTCTCTCTCAAAAATAAATAAATAAAATTTTTTTAAAAAAGAAAAAAATGGGGCGCTTAGGTGGCTCAGTCGTTAAGCCTCTGCCTTCGGCTCAGGTCATGATCCCAGGGCCCTGGGATCGAGCCCCGCATCGGGCTCCCTGCTCGGCAGGAAGCCTGCTTCTCCCTCTCCTACTCCCCCTGCTTGTGTTCCCTCTCTCTCTGTGTCTCTGTCAAATAAATAAATACAATCCTTAAAAAAAAAAGAAATGTCATTGTATAAAATATAAACAATATATATTGTCCCCTCTCTGATCCCCACACAAAATTAATTTGCATACCTTATCTTTACAATGCCAGTAATATACAAACTATTTTTAATGTCTGCTAATTCTTTTGTACGTAGATTCACAATAAACATAGTAACTCTTGTATGAAAGCACTGCTTTGAAGGATAGACATATATTGCCTCATTTAATCTTCCCAAGAATCCAATAACCTAAGTTTTATTCTATTTCACTCAGTGTAGATCTAGCATACCTTTTTAATTTTTAAGTAATCTCTATACCCACTGTGGGGTTCAGTCTCATGACCCCAAAATAAAGAGTCTCATGCTTTACTGACAGGGCCGGTCAGGCATGCCTTCAGCTTATCTTTTTTTTTTTTTTTTTTTTAAGATTCTTACCGGGGTGCCTGGCTTGCTCAGTTGGTAGAGCATGTGTCTCTTAATCTCGGGGTTGTGAGTTAAAGCCCCATATTGGGTATGGAGCCTAGTTAAAAAATAAATAGAATAAATAAATAAATAAATATTCTTATTCTCTATTATTACAGAATAGATGCAAGAATCCTTCAGTGAACTCTTATATACCTCTCACCTAGATTTCATCATCATTAAGTTTGTAACATTTGCATTTATATACAAAGTCACACATACACACACATATTATTATTGATTAAAAATAATTTTTTTCATTCTGGATTGTCAGCTAGTTGCAGGCTTTATGCTTTTTCCTGTAAATAATACATAAGAGGGTATATTCTAAGCATGAGGACATTCATTTACATAAACCCAGCAAAATTATTAAAATCAGAAAATTTATCTTCGATAAAATGCTGTCATCTAATCTACAGTTCATATTCAGATATTGAATATTTTCCAAGAATGTACTTTATAGGGGCGCCTGGGAGGCCCAGTCAGTTAATCATCTGCCTTCGGCTCAGGTCATGACCCAGGGTCCTGGGAGCAAGTTCCACATCGAGCTCCCTGCTCCGCGGGGAATCTTCTCCTCTCTCTCTGCCGTCTGCCTGCTTGTTTCTGGTCTCTCTTGTCTCTCTCTCTCTCTCTCTCTCTCAAATAAATATATAAAATCTTGGGCGCCTGGGTGGCTCAGTTGGTTAAGCAACTGCCTTCGGTTCAGGTCGTGATCCCGGAGTCCTGGGATCAAGTCCCACATCGGACTCCCTGCTCAGCGGGGAGTCTGCTTCTCCCTCTGACCCTCTTCCCTCTCGTGCTCTATCTCTCATTCTCTCTCTCTCTCAAATAAATAAATAAAATCTTAAAATATATATATATATAAAATCTTAAAATAATAATAATAATGTACTTTGTAGTAATTTTCCCCCACCCAGGAATTGATGGGTTAACTTGTTTTGCCTTTTTCATGTCTCCCTCTCTCCTCTTTTTGGTCTCTTGATTGTTTCTTATCTCATGCGTTGTCTTCCATGGCATTGATTTTTTTTTTAAGATTTTTTAAATTTATTTGAGAGAGACAGAGAGAGATTGCACAAGCGTGGAGAGGGAACAGGGAGAGAATCTCAACTCCCCACTGAGTGCCAAGCCCATTGCAGAGTTCTGTCTCACAACCCTGAGATACCGACTGATCAGAAATCAAGAGTCAGATGCTTAACCAACTGAGCCACCCAGGCGCCTGGGCATTGACATGCATTGACATTTTTGAAGGCCTAATTTTATAGACTGTTGCTCAGTTTGTGTTTGACTGATTGTTTCTTTCTAATTAAAATCAAGTGAGGAATTACTGGTAGGACTACACTTTTTTTTTGTTTTTTAAAGATTATGTTTATTTATTTGACAGAGAGAGACACAGCAAGAGAGGGAACACAAGCAGGGGGAGCAGGAGAGGGAGAAGCAGTCTTCCCGCAGAGCAGGGAGCCTGATGCGGGGCTCCATCCCAGGACCCTGGGATCATGACCTGAGCCGAAGGCAGACGCTTAACAACTGAGCCACCCAGGCACCCCGGGAGTACACTTTGTCCATAATATCAGGACCTGTTTCAGTTCATTTGTCCTATTACCAGTGATGTTGACTATTTCAGATATTCTGCAAAAGCTCTTTTAGGTCTCACAGTTCTGTACTGTTTCTGTGTGTTTCATTGTTTAACTGTCAGATGTTAATTAAACTACATTTTTCTTTCCTTCACATGTATCATTTCAATGACATGAATGTACTATTTATTTTTCTTTTTGTAGTCAGTGTTTTCTTAATATCAGGTATTTTCTTGACTTCACAATTAAAAAATACTACTAGTTTTGATCTCAAAATTTCTGTATACTTTTCATTTACTGATTTTCTAACTATGGGGTTTTTTGTTTGTTTTTAATCATTACATAAGTACCACATACATACTATTAGAAATTTCCAAGTATTATGCAATTGGAAGCCACAGGAGTGTATGTTATTTCCTCGGGTTTCATATTTTTGTATGAATGTTTTAGTCATTGTCATTCTTACTATCAGGTCCATGTTAGGGTCTCAGAAATGCCCCCAATGTACTAAAATACCAAGTTACTGAATGAAACAAGCTTTAAGTTCAATTTTTCCTTTTGTATTCTTAATAAAGGCTTTTGTTAAAATTAACAAGGTGATTTCACATACAATATATAATCCAGTATCAATCCTCGGGATTAAATAACGTCAGTTTATAGATGACGGAGTTAAAGTCCAAAGAGGTAATGAGATACTTTCCTTTTCATATCTGATAGGGGAACAGATCCAAGATTTAAAATGCAGACCCTTTGGGTCACCTGGGTGGCTCATTCAGTTAAGCTGCCGACTCTTCATTTCGGCTCAGATCATGATCTCTCAGGGTCTTGAGGTTGAGCCCTAGGTTAGGCTCTGTGCTGAGCATGGAGTGTATTTAAGATTCTCTCTCAACAAAATAAAGTAAAATGCAGACTGTTTATTTTCTCTCAGGCATATCCAAATCAAACAAGTTTATGGGTATTTCTGTATAGTTTATTGCTATTTATTTGGATTTACAATCTTGAACAAACATTTTAGTTAAAAACTTGCTTATATTCAAGGGCCGTTAGCTTTGGGTTAATGCTACTTAAGATAAAATAAGTAGTGAAATAAATACATTAAAATCAGTTCACTAGTCATCTATACTTCTAAAGTTACAGGAATCTGAAATGTTCTGTCTGAGGTATTGGCCTTGCTTTATCAGTTCATTCCCTTGCAATTATCACCTTACAGCCGTACCTGTACATGTCAAGGAATTGATCCAGAGACTTGTGGAGCTTCGTTCTCTTTTGGCTGTTCATGGAGTATGTATTTCAATGGCTGTAAATTTGGTAGAAGCCCAAGCCCTAGAAGATTTAGAATTGATCCAAGCTCTCCCTTACACGTAAGTGTCCCTTTTTACTTTTCAATTACACAATGAATTTATAAATACATTCCTTAAAATATTTTCTAAATAGTAAAACAATGAAATATTTTTAAAGTAGTGGAAAAAAAACTAAGAATATATATAAGTAAATAGTTTAAAATTCTCTATAAATTAGGTAAAGTCTTTAACTACCAACCCAAATTCCAACTGTCCCTGGTTCCCTCCTCCTCTCCCCTAACCCCAGAGACAATCATTGTTAAAAGAACCTAGAATTTTATACCCAGCCAAAGTAGGAAGAATAAATAAAGCCATTTGCCAACATTTCAAAGACTCAGAAAGTTTACTACCCACAGAACTACTATGAAAGAATTACTAAAGGACGTAATCCAGAAAGAAGATATATGAAACCGGAACCAATCTGTCCGGGACACGAGGCCATGGTGAGCAAAGAAATTAGTCAACCTTACTGTTAAGTTTAAATAAGTTGAGTACTTACATTTTTTTAATTAAAATAACAACCGATAAGTATAATTCCATACTCTTATCAACTCAAGGGTGGGTAGGCACTGGGGGAGGGGGGCACCTATAGGAACTAAGTGTGGTAATGTTTTATGCTTTGTTTGGAGTGGGGAGAATTTAGATACTAAGATCAGTGTTTTTCAAACTTTGAGCTGTGACCACAAATAAAAAACATTTTATATTACAAACTGCTATCCAATGGTATGTGCAAGTAAATAATTAAAATAAAACCGTCAGAAAATAATACTTCATCTTCTATGTAAGAGAAGATATTAAAATATTAAACAGTTAATATCCAATCTAGTTATTGCTGAGGATCACTATGATTCACTATAATATTTTTTATAAATTCTCATTTTCTTTTTTCAAAAGTTAGTTATTACCTACACTGAACTGATTTCTTGGCCCACGAATGAGTCATGACCCACAGCTTGGAAAACACTGCTCTAGATGTTGTCAGAAAAACATATATTTGGCAAGATTATTTTTAAGATTTTTTAGATGAATAGAAATAGAATTTTTACATTTTGAAATTATTGTGGGGAAAAAATCTTTAAAAAGAAAACAATCAAAAGATTTTTAAAGATCATTAGAATACAAGATAAATAGGAAACACAAATAAAACAGGAATGAATCCAACTATATCTATAATACAATGAATATAACATCTTTCAAGAAACTCCAAATTAATAATCATCCTTTTACAGAGATAATCAGAATTATTTAGCATTTTCTTGAGTTGCCATCTACTGCAATTAAACAAGGAAATGATTCCAGAGAGAACTATCATTTGCAGATCAAGGACCTTAGAAGAAATCTAATAAGTCTGTTAGGGGCGCCTGACTGTCTCAGTCAGTAGATTGTGTGACTCCTGATCCGGGGTCGAGTTCAAGCCCCACGCTGGGCATAGAGCTAACACTTTTTAAAAAAGGAAGTGGGTTAAACCTTTAGGGAGAAAACTTTAAAAATTTAGTAAAGGACATATAAAACACCTGATCGTGGAAAGGTGCTATGTTCAACCATATGAACACATGATAATGTGATGTCCTTCTCCCTTAAAATTAATCAGTTAAGTTTTCTTTCCAAATACTATATGATAAAACTACCAGTATGTAAATATATTTGTAATACTTACATGACTGTTAAATTTTTATTCTACAACAGAATATTATATAATTAATGAGTATGAGATCAGTTTTTGTTTATGATCATTTTAAATATTGAATAACATCTGTATGGTGCTTATAATACAGAAAAAAGCATTTCTCATTACAGAAACTGACAGAAGGCCAGGATGAAGCTCAGAGCAGGCAAGGGAGAGTAAGGTGAATGCAGTGACCTTGTATGCGATGTCAGCCATTTTGGAAGATCATTAAAGGATTTAATGAAAGTGATACAATTACACTTTTCTTTGAAAGAGATCTCTATAGTTGCTCTTTGAATAATGGATTGGAGTTGGTAAAGAGTGTGTTTAGCAAGATGAGCTAGCCTTAAGAATAGTCCAGAGAAGGGATCATTGTAACTTGGAATATGGTTGTGACAGAAGAAATGGTGGGCAGTTGTTAGTCTGGAAAGGTTTTAATTATTAGATCGTAGTGTTATCACTTGATATAAGGTACATGGAAATAGAACCCAGTTTCAAAAGGGCAGATTATGGATTCATTCTGGAGCCACTAGGTGAGAGATTTCTATAAAATCCAAGTGCGAATGTCAGGTCAATAATAAGAATCTGGGAGCACCGGGGTGGCTTAGTGGGTACAAGTGTCACACTCTTAGTTTTGGCTCAAGTCGTGATCTCCTAGGTCTCGAGATCGAACCCCACGTGGGACTCCACACTGAGTAGGGAGTCTCCTAGAAGATTCTCTCCCTCTGCCTCTTCCCCAATTCACGTTCTCTCTCTATCTCTCTCTCTCTCTCAAATAAGTCTCAAATAAGAAAATGGAGAAGAATCTGAAACTCAAGTGTGATTTGTGGTCCAGGTAGTAATTATAGCCACAGACATGGGTATAAGACAGTCCTAGAGATCAGGTGTAGGATGAGAAGAGCAGAGGAATGTAGGCTTGAGCCCCAATAGGTAAAGATCTGATAAGAAGAAACCTCTATATCTGACACACACATTCATTCTAATGAAACAATTAGAAAATCAAAATTTTTGCATTATGTATAATGAGACTTAAAATTGTAAAATGATACCTGTGGTCAGCTATAAAGCTTTATTGGATTTTTTTTCTATGTGCCTACTTTATTTCAACATCTCTACACTGTAAATGAGATATTTCATGATGACCAATTACTCAGTCTTTGACTTCTGATACCAGATAATTCGTAACCTCCTAGCAGTGCAACACAATTATCTACTCTACCTAAATATTTTAGGTGTTAGAAAACAATCAAAATCTTTTTGGTAGGTACTTAAATCACAATTGTAAGTTTTCCCCAGATAAATGAAATAATGGGTGAGTATAGCCAGGAAGTGTTTTTAAAGTAGGGTCCTGACTTTCCTGACTATATTTATGAAACTATATTTTAAAGTATCAGATACATAAGTAAGACAGATGAAAGGGACACAGTAATCTATATATAGACCTGATATACATAAATTTCTTTTTCAATGAAAGCATCAACCTAAATCATTAGGAAACCAAAAGAGTGATCACTGATGTTTTATAGTTGCCCAAATTGGGGTTTGTTAAATGTGCTCAAGAATTAACTGCCTATGTCTACACTGTGTGTGGCTTTGGCTTTATTAACAATCTGATGAATATCAGAAGTGAACTAATCCACATGAAGATCTTCTTTCTGTGTTCTTGGAATCCACCAGATCTCAAATGAAGCAGAAGCATGGAGCCTTCCGAAGTCTCTCCTTCATCCTTCCTCTCAGTTCCCCTTTGATAGTCTTCCTTGGATGTGACTGATCATTTATCAGTTCTTTGATTTGATTTAGGATACAGTCCTCTCCCAAAAATTATTACAGTTGTCTTTCATCAATTGTTTCCAAAGTCTGCCTTCTGCTGCATACATTATACTGTCTTCAGTGATTTTTTTAAAAGATTTTATTTATTTATTTTAGAGAAAGAGACAGAGAGCGTAAGCAGGGTGGAGGATAGTCTCAAACTGTCTTAGCTCTGAGATCTCCACTCAACTCGGGGCTCAAACTCAAAACCTTGAGATCACAACCTGACCTGAAGCTTCAGTGATATTTTGAATAGAGACATTTGTCATGCCTGTTCTCCTTGAAAAAAAGGTCTTACATGTTTCTACCATCAGTAGCAGTCTAGACTCTTTTTATGGTGTCCCACCACATCTTCCACAATTTGTAACCATTATAATGTGAAAAAGAAAATACTAGCTTTAGACAACCAGTTGCCCACTTACCTATTATTGAAGCTGTTAGCACAGAACCTGATATGTAGTATGCGCCTTATGTTTGTTGTTCTCCCACTTCCGTTATAGAAACTTGTTGCGCTGTGTCAGAGTTCTTTACTTCAACATCTCCTCTTGCCACTAGGAGCCCTGTCTTGATTTATTTCAAGTGCCCAATACTACTGAATAAATATAAAATAGGGTTCTTCTATTTATCAACATGAGCACTTTACCTCTAACACCATTTAGATTTCTAATTAGCTTATAACATAGAACTTGAATTTCAAAGACTAAATTAAAGCATAATAATGACCAGTAGTTCACATTTTTTAAGAATCAATCCATGTGATTTTCTATGGTAGTTCTTTTATTAGGGTAAGTATGAGTTGTGCATCAACCACATATCAGCAATGATTTATGATTCGTTTTCATACCTAAAACTCATGTCATTATGAAACAACTTTTATGGACTGTCTTTTCCTGTAGGAAAAAAACCTTGAAGATAATTTACAGAGTTTGGCTACACGATTAGCTCCAATTTATAAGCAGTATGCTCCAGTTGCTTACCAAAACCAGGTACGTTTGGGGACCATATACAGTGCTCTTAAACATGGTTGAAATTTCTATATAAGCAACATCATTATTAATAGAAAACCTTCAGATCTGAACTTGAGTGTTTATCTGTTTTTACAGAACAGCTTAAAAAATTATCCAGCCTGGATGTGCCTGGCTGGCTCAGTTGGTAGAGCATGCAACTCTTGATCTCAGGGTCATGAGTTTGAGGCCCATGTTGGGTGTAGGTATTACTTTAAAAATATTTGTTTTTAATTAAAAAGTTATCACTTCCTATTATGAGAATTGAATTAAAACTCCAGAGTGACAGAATTGTAATTAATTCTAGAAATTTTAATTTATGAAACAGGAATGCACGATTGGTTCAACACAAGAAAATTAATCAATGTAGCATACTAACTACATTAATAGAACAAATGACAAAAAACACATGATCTCCCCATAGATGGAAGACATTTGACAAAATCCACCACTTTCATGATAAAAACAGTTAACAAAATAGCAATAGAAGGGAATTGCTTCAGCCTGATAAAGGACATCTACCAAACCCCATAGATAGTATCATAATTACGATAAAGACTAAAACATTTTTGCTTACTATCAGGAACAAGACAATATCTACTCTCCATTTCTATTAAACATTTTGCCAGAGGTTCTATTAAGAGCAAGTTGGAGAAATTCAGAGTAAAAAAGGAGATAAAATGATCTCTACTAGCCAACTGTATGTTCCTATGTGTGGAAACTACTGAGGGATACACATACGTACACACTCACTATTTGAGCTAATCAGTGAGTTTAGCAAGGTTTCAGGATACAAGATCAATATGCAAAGTCATTGTTTTTCTACATACTAGCAATAGACAATCCAAAAATAAAAATAAGGAAAAAAAGGTTGTCAAAATTTTGCAATTTTGTGCTTCAAAGGACATCATCAAGAAAATATATGAGGGGGGCGCCTGGGTGGCTCAGTTGGTTAAGCGACTGCCTTCGGCTCAGGTCATGATCCTAGAGTCCCGGGATCGAGTCCCGCATCGGGCTCCCTGCTCAGCGAGGAGCCTGCTTCTCCCTCTAACCCTCCCCACCTCTCATGTACTCTCTCTCTCTCTCTCATTCTCACTCTCTCAAATAAAATAAATAAATCTTTAAAAAATATATATATAAGGGCGCCTGGGTGGCTCAGTTGGTTAAGCGACTGCCTTTGGCTCAGGTCATGATCCTGGAGTCCTGGGATCGAGTCCCACATCGGGCTCCCTGCTCAGCAGGAAGTCTGCTTCTCCCTCTGACCCTCTTCCCTCTCGTGCTCTCTATCTCTCATTCTCTCTCTCTCAAATAAATAAAAAAAATCTTTGAAAAAAAAAAATAAATAAATAAAAAATATATATATAAGGGGTGTGGGAAATGAGGAGATGAAGGTCAGGGGGTACAGGCTCCTAGCCATAAGATAAATAACATTTGGGCATCTGTTGCACAGCATGGGGAATATAATTAACAGTACTCTATCATAGACTCAAAAAATTTTTAAGAGACCTTAAGTGTTACCACAACACGCACAAAATAATCCTCACTATGTGAAGGAATTGAGGTGTGAACTAACCTAATTGTGGCAGTCATTGTGCAAGACTGTATATGTATGCAGTCATCACAAAGTAGAAAATAAGTGTATAATGATCTTTTTATTTTAAACACAACCAGAGATCTAGATTTCTTCAATCTTTATTTGTATTATCACGAATAGCATGCTGTTAATTGCTAACCTTTGGTTTTAAAAAGATAGAAAATAGGTGTGTAATGATCTTTTTATTTTAAAACATAACCAGAGATCTAGATTTCTTCAATCTTCATTTGTATTATCATGAATAGCATGCTCTCTGTTAATTGCTAACCTTTGGGGTTTTTTGTTGTTTTTTTTTTTTCATTGTATTATGTTATGTTAGTCACCATACATTACATCATTAGTTTCTGATGTAGTGTTCCATGATTCATTGTTTGCGTATAACACCCAGCGCTCCATGCAGAATGTGCCCTCTTTAATACCCATCACCAGGCTAACCCATCCCCCCACCCCCTCCCCTCTAGAACCCTCAGTTTGTTTCTCAGAGTCCATAGTCTCTCATGGTTCATCTCCCCCTCCAATTCCCCCCCTTCATTTTTGCTAAACTTTGGTTTTAAAAAGAGTCCTAAATTCTATATTGGCTCATGAACATATGTATATATGTTTACCTACTTTTTATAGACATTGAAAACTTCACATGTGCTTCATGCACTGTAGTAGTCTGTCTTTCTCCAGGGATAATTTAGGCTTGGTTTGCTCAATATTCACCTCCAACAGGTATTGTTGTCAGCCTACCATCAGTCACAGCCAGTCACTGTCAACTTTACTTGCTATCCTCCTAGACTTTTCCTCCTGAATGTTACTGAACTACCCATCCGCTACTTTACCATACTATAGTCAGAAATCTCTGACTTACAATGTATAATTAGTTTAAGAACTTGGTCAGGAAGTGATTTTTACTCCTTACTAAAGGAGATTCTTTCTGGCTCTTAAAACTTTGTGCCATACATTTCTCTTTTTAGGTAGAATATGAACATGTTGCCCGAGAATGTCGGCTTGGCAGCAAAGAAGGTCGTCCGTTCTCTGGGGTCACTGCTTGCCTAGACTTCTGTGCCCATCCCCACAGGGACATTCACAACATGAATAATGGAAGCACTGTGGTATGTACCTGGGTGGCTTTTGATTCTAAACGGTCCATCGCTGTGTGCTTAGGCTGAGGTCCTGAAATACGATGATTGTTAAAAATCCTATTTTATGTTCTGTCCCACATAGTTTATAATATCAATGGTATTTAAATTATTGTTGATATACTTGCACAAACTTACAGAACTGGCCTTAAATATTTTGTTCAAAGTCTTGAATCATAGTGGTGCATTTGCTAGGAAGTAGGAGTACAATTCTATGCCATCAAACTGGTAGGTAGGAAGTTAAGCAACTTACTATTTTTTGTTTTTGTTTTTTGCCTTCTGTGTACCTCAGGGTTTTTGTGAAGGAACTAGGCCAAATGTATCATCTTTTTTGTGCCACTATATATGTATAAAGTTATGTTAGTATTCCAGAATTGTCAGAAATATTTGCATTTAGGTGTGCACACTTAGATTTACAGCCATAGAAAGAATTACATGCGCATAGCGTGAAGTCAATCAAGAGATGTTTAAATTAGGTAAAAGACCGTGGGGAGAATCATGCAATGGTCCTTTTGTAAGTGGAATGGGTTTTGCTTCCAGTAATTGTCTTCTCACCTGGTAAAACATTCCGCTCTATTTTTGCACTACACCAGTCTGTTTTTTTGGCCCCATATAAGAAAGATAGCTGCAGGTTCCTGAAAGTACACAATCTAATCCATCAAAAGGCAGCCTGCCTTTCTTGTTTGGCCAATAAGTCTGTGAGTGATAGATTAAGGAGCCTTTTTTTTCTTTTTTCTTAATCTTCCTTGTCCACTGTTGTTGATCAGTGAAGTCTTTGAGATCAATGATATTATAAATCTGTCCAGATGAATCTTGGCCGGAGTGTGGTTCATTGTCATTGCGTGGCTAGTATGTTTTACCTGATTTGCTTCATTACAAACTATCTGTGATCAGGCTGAATTAGGTTCAGAATCGAACTAAATTTTTGGTTCCACTTCTCTCGTGCTTCTGTGTATTATTCAGTGCTGCCTCTTCTCCACTGCTCTTATTCAAGCCATGAGGCTTATACCCAGAACTTGACATAACTCCAAATTTCTCCATCTCTGAAACCCTGAGTTCTCCAAATTCAGCTGCCAATTCTCTTTTCACCCTGTCTGCTGCCTTAGTCCTTCTAATTATGCTTCTCATATCTACTCCTTGTCCCCTTCTTAATCTCCCTGTGAACAAAGAAATTGATTAAACATTTATTGGTGGAAGAGTCTAATTTTTAACACGATTACTTTAAAATTACTGACAAATAACACCCAAGAGAGCTCAGTATTTCAAGTCTTGCTGGTAAATGTGACTATAAATATTGAGAAAATACTGTGATTTTTAAAACTTTAAGCTTATCTTACTTTCCCATCTGTATCATCAAGTCTATCGAGCTTACAATCAGGCAGTTTTCTTTCTCTCCAGCCTACTGTCTTAGAAAGAGCCCTTATCTCTGGAGAGATGTTTTTAATAAAAATAATGAAACCATGCGCGGCGCCTGGGTGGCTCATTCGTTAAGCGTCTGCCTTCAGCTCAGGTCATGATCTCAGGGTCCCGGGATCAAGACCCGCATCGGGCTCCCTGCTTGGTGGGAGGCCTGCTTCTCCCTCTCCCTCTCCCCCTGCTTGTGTTCCTTCTCTTGCTATCTCTCTCTGTCAAATAAATAAATAAAATCTTAAAAAAAAATAATGAAACCATTGGATATACTTTTGGTGGCTCTTTAATGACCCTTGAAAATTACCACTAAGATACTAATCCATGAAGAAAAATATGAATATTAGGTATCAAAGTCAGGAATTTCCTGTATGTAGTTCTGTAGTTTTATTTCTCTACAATGAATAAAAATAACTTTTAAAGTCAGGAGAAGGACTGAGATAGGTTATATTCAAGACAGAATTTTCTTCAGATGTCTTACTTCACATGCAAAAGAAAGGTAGGTAACTTACTGGTATGTTCCTAGCCAGAATAGAAGTAACATCAAGCAGAAAGAGAAAATTTATGAAAATGAAACGTTTAATTTTTAAAAACTGTTAGAATTTTTAAAAATAATTTTTAAAAATAATAAAAAATCAATTTAAAAATAAAACTATTAGAATATAAGTCCTGCTAGAGAGAAACCTCTTGTGCTTCATTTACTTCATTAATATCTGTTCAGTGCATTTAGCGAAGAAAAAAATCACCCTGGGGGGGGCAGGAAAAAAAAATCTGTATATCTATAGATAAATTCCACTTATAAGCAGAAGTGAAGAAATCCTAAAGGAAAACAGAACAAATTAGAAAATTCTTCCTAATTAATCCCCCCTCTACCCAAAGAATGTGACATTATTTAAGAAATAGGGAAATATATAGGCTAAAATAATGTCTTCTTAATATTTTATATGAACGCTGTGGACAATCCAGTAGATATTCCCTAACTTAGGCAATGAAGTAAAATGGAATGTAACAAAAGGCTTACTATTTAAAATATAGGAGTTTTGGGGTGCCTGGCTGGCTAGTTGGAATAGCATGTGACTTGATCTCTCTGTCCTGAGTTTGAGCCCCACACTGGGGATAGAATTTACTTTTAAAAAATACTATAAAATACATAAACAAGTATAATGTTATTGACTTATAAGATCAACTCAAAATTATACTGGTCTGCTTACAAACAGTTGATAAATTACTAGAATTGAAGCATGTTGAGTGGCTTGATATGTATTATTTATCCAAAATGACTATACCAGCAGTAACCAATGGAAAACAGAAAAATCCTTTTGACAATGGCAACAATTAGTAGGTAGAAATAACTGCGATGAATGTGCAGGACCTATTTCATGTTTTCTTTCTGTCAGGTTTGTACTTTAACAAGAGAAGATAACCGCTCCTTGGGGGTTATCCCTCAGGATGAGCAGCTGCATGTGCTACCGCTCTACAAACTCTCAGACACAGATGAGTTTGGCTCTAGTGAAGGAATGGAAGCCAAGATCCAATCTGGGGCCATTGAGGTGCTCGCACCCCGCCGTAAAAAAAGAACGCGTTTTACTCAGCCAGTTCCTCGTTCCGGGAAGAAGAGGGCAGCAATGATGACAGAAGTTCTCGCACATAAGATAAGAGCTGTGGAGAAGAAATTCATTCCTCGGATCAAGCGCAAGAATAACTCGACAACAAACAATAGCAAGGCTTCATCGCTACCGCTTTTAGGTGAGGCCTGTGGACACTGCTGACTTTCTGTGCACAACTTCCATTGGCCGAAGGGTTGGGACTGGCCTTTGCACCTTATTTCCCCTCTCCTTTATCTTTGCGGCTCTCTTAGGAATGAGGCATTCTGGGGAAAAAAGAAAGAAAGAAAAAAGAACCCAACTTTTGATCAGATATCAATTCAGTTAGATAATTGTTCTTAAGTCTCCTTTGTTTTTAATATAGGTTGGTTTAGAGTTCAAAATAAGACACTGACTACATTCCAATACAAAATTTCTCCATAATTGCCAAAACTCAAAGTCAACAAGAGAGTGGCCCGTCAGTATTTCATGGTATTTTTTCTATTTATGGTGTTTTGTTTTTTTAAACATGTTTTTATTGTTTGTTCCCCATCTGTTTCGAAGCCCAGCTCCGTCTTGGCTTATGGGAAATGACATTGCTTCCTTGAAGTCTTCCTCACTCAAGTTTAGCATCATTTTAAGTAAGGCAGTCGACAGGTATTACCGGGCACCCCTTTTTGTGGTTGTGTGTGTTGGAAATGTAGTGGTGGAAGAGGAGAGGGAGTGCTGTGCAAGAAAACCATTTGAATGTGGTTGCCAGAGAGCGATTTGCTGAGAATGAGGCATTTGAGTCAAGGCCCCAAAGCAATGAGATCATGAGTATTTTTATTTGGAGAAATAGCGTTCCAGGCAGAGTAAATGGCAAATGTAAAGGTCAGGAGGCAAGAATACTTGAGGCAAGCAAGGAGGCCAGTGTGGCTGAAGCCGAGCATGAAATGGGGAGAAGAGTAGGAGGTAGATCGGAGAGGGAAGAGGGGTCTCTGAGCTGTTCATCCGAGGCTTTGTTGACTGCTATAAAGACATTGGCCTTTATTGAGTGAGAGGAAGTTTACTGGATATTTCAGAATCGAGAAGGGCTGGGGCATCTGGTTGGTTCGGTTGGTGGAGCATGTGACTTTTGATCTCTGGGTTTTAAGTTCGAGCCCCACGTTGGGTGTAGAGATTACATAAAAATGAAATCCTTAAAAAAGAATAGAGAAGGATTATAACCTGACTGAAACCTAACATTCTGCTGACTGGATTGAAACTAGAAAATAGTAGGCAGAGAACAGAAAAGTAGGGCAATGGTATAGAGGCTATCCTAACAGCTCAGGAGAGAGGTGATGGAGCTTGGTCCAGATTGACTAATGAGAAGGACGTGAGAAATATCTGGTCCTGGATGTTTTCAAAGTAGAGTCAACAAGATTTCTCCTAAATATGGAATGTGGACCAAAAAAGAAGTGTGAGTGTTTATCCTGATGTTGGTCTGAAGAAACTGGAAAGATGGGGAAATCACCAAAATTTATGAGAAAGGGGGAGAGAAAAATAGATTTGTAAAGATACAGAGGGAGATCAGAAGCTCACTTTTGGACATGTCAATTTCAAGACACCTGTCAGACAACTGTAGGCTCGAGGTATGATTTAGGAAGTCAGCTGCATAGAGATGGTATTTAAAAGCCTGAGAGTGAATGAAATCACAGAGACACTAAAGGAGCTAGAAGGACAAATCCTAGGAATTCCCAAAACGTACAGGCTTCAGAGATGAAGAATCAGCAAGAGAGACTTGGAAGGTCTGGTGAGGTAGGAGTGAAACCCCAACACTGTATGTAGTGTTTCAAGGAGGGGAGGGATCAACCATGTCAACTACTGCTCTGTGTCAAGTGAGATGAAAATTGAAATTTCACCATGAGTTTTGTGGGCTACCAGAGGTCCTACTTGAGCAGACTCAATAGTGAGAATGAATGAAGTAGATTGATAGGGAAATGGGAGAGAAATGGAGAAATTCTTGTGGTTGGCTGTAAAGGGGATCAGTTGAATGCAGTGATGTTTACAGGGCTGAGAGGTTTTTTTCTGAAATGGAAAAATTTTTAAAGGTACAAAGTGAGTGAATAATGAATCCCACTTCCTTCTTATGCTCCAAATTTAAAACATTTTTTAATTTTAAAAATTTATTTTATTTAATTAATTAATTTCTTTAAAAGCAGCCTCCACACCCAGTGTGGAGCCCAACATGGGGCTTGAACTCACGACCCTGAGATCAAGACCTGAGCTGAAACCAAGAGTGGACACTTAACTGACTGAGCCACCCAGGCTGCCCCTAAAACATTTTAATACATAATAATTCTTATTTCATCTATATCCTTATCCAGGTCCCACCGCTTCAAAATTTTTGATAATAAATTGCAGAAGTCACATCATATTATCAATTACTTCATCAGTATGTGTCACTAAAAGATAAGGAATGTTTAGAACCACAATACCCAAAACAGATAAATCAGATAGTGCCTTAATACCACTCAGTGCTCAGATTGCTCCATTTGTCTCCTAAATGGTTTTTCTTTTTTGACATCTGGTATGTTTAAATCAGTATCCAAACAAGGTCACACGTTACAGTTAGTTGATATGTCTCCTATACCACTTTTCATTTAAAGCTTGCTTTTCCTATTATTCCTTCTTTTTTCTTTTTTACATATAGCAGAAACCATTATCTTGTAGAGACGAATTCAGCTTCATTTTTTTTTAAGATTTTATTTATTTACTTGAGAGAGAGAATAAGAGATAGAGAGCACGAGAGGGAAGAGGGTCAGAGGGAGAAGCAGACTCCCCGCCGAGCAGGGAGCCCGATGCGGGACTCAGTCCCGGGACTCCAGGATCATGACCTGAGCCGAAGGCAGTCGCTTAACCAACTGAGCCACCCAGGCGCCCCAGAATTCAGCTTCATTTTTAAAAACACTTAACCATGGGGGCACCTGACTGGCTCAGTAGGTAGAGCATATGACTCTTGATCTCGGGCAAGATGGTGAGTTCAAGCCCCACATTGGATGTAGAGCTCACCAAAACAACAACAAACCAAAAAACAAAAAACACTTGCTATGGCCAAGGACACTGGCTGATTTCTACACTCTTGTTTCCTCACATCAGGAAACACAGTGTCTGATGGTATCTCTTTTTGTGATGTTAAGGCTGATCCATGGTATAGGTGTTGTCAACGTGATTCACAGATTATAATGTTCCCTATGACCTTTTTACCTGATGGTTTTAGAAACACTTATTATCCATGTTCTATATTCTTTATTCCATTAGGAGTAACAAAGTCTGTCATTCTTTTTCCATTTGTTAGTTGATCTTTTAAAAAGAAATATTGTCGGGGCACCTGGGTGGCTCAGATGGTTAAGTGTCTGCCTTCGGCTCAGGTCATGATCTCAGGGTCCTGGGATCGAGCCCCGTGTCAGGCTCCCTGCTCAGCGGGAAGCCTGCTTCTCCCTCTCCCTCTGCTGCTCTCCCTGCTTGTGCTCTCTCACTCTCTCTGTTGAACAAATAAATAAAATCTTAAAAAAAAAAAAGAAATATTGTCCTTACCAATAACTTGTTAACTATGAGTTATGGTTCATGTAGAGAAATTAGAATAAATGCTTGGCAATTTGACTTTACTCACCAGTTTTCAGAATACAAGTTAATTCCTAGTCATCTTCCAGTGTGTTCAATTTTTTTTTAATTTAGTATCATTTTGATCTCATGTTTTTTATATTTTTTGTTATTATTTTATTGACAGTATTTATATTTCATTATTTTTTTAAGGATTTTATTTATTTGACAGAGAGACACAGCGAGAGAGGGAACACAAGCAGAGGGAGTGCGAGAGGGAGAAGCAGGCTTCCCACTGAGCAGGGAGCCCGATGCGGAGCTCAATCCCAGGACCCTGGGATTATGACCTGAGCTGAAGGCAGACGCTTAATGACTGAGCCACCCAGGTTCCCCTATATTTCATTATTATTTATAGTTTATATTTCAGTGCACATTAAATAGGCGGGTTTTTTTCCCAATTGAATATGAAAATGCTTTTAAAAATCCTCAAATTGAAACCAATATCCTCAAATTGTCCCATCTTTGATCAGTAGAAACCCATCATGCTGGCTTCTGAACTTTTTTGTCATGACCTCGATTGTCTTTGATAGCTTCCTTAGCTTCTGTTCTGACAAGATGTTCTAGGCTCATCTTATATAATCCTGCCCCATATATAAATTCAGCCATGTCTCCGGGGAGTCCAAAGAAAAAAAGACATCTTGAATTTATACTCAACATTAGAATTACAGGGTATTCCTTAACTTTGATTTTTTTATATTTGCAAGGACAGTTGGCTTATTTGTTTTTTGTAAGGAGAGAGAAATGACAGTGCAGACATTTATGTAATGCTAGGAAAGATTCAGTAAATAGATAGTGAAGATGCAAGGCAGAGAGAAGTAACATTCCTTTTTGCTTCTTAGCTCCATTTTATAAATACTTAGTTTAGATTTATTTTAAGATGCCCGTGTCTGGTTCCATGCTGCCTGTAAACAGTGTTCCTATCATTTTCATCTTTGTGTCATTCCCTAATACCATCTTCACAAGCTATGATTTTAGTAATATATATCCTGTTAGTAGCCCTCTCCACAATATTTGGCTTATAACCCCTTGTCCTTTTGTAATCTTACCCATAAGAACGTTTTTATTTTTTATCTTTTCTTTTTTTTAAGATTTTATGTTTTTATTTATTTGAGAGAGAGAGAGCAAGAGAGAGCACGAGCAGCAGGGAGAGGGAGAAGCAGTTCCCTGTTGAGCAGGGAACCCGATGTGGGACTTGATCTCAGGACCCTGGGATCATAACCTGAGCTGACGACAGACACTTAACCGACTTAGCCACCCAGGTGCCACCATAAGAACTTTTTTATATAGATTTATCCATTTCAGTAAAAGACTCCTTCCTTTTTTTTTTCCTCCTTCTTCTACTCCCAACCCCCCAAGACTCATTACTCTTTATAATCTTTCCTCCCCATGATTTATATTCTGTTGACAACCTCTATAATAGATGCAACCACAGATTTCTTAATGTGCCACCCCTTGGGTTCCGTGTACAAGTTCTCTTTAAAAATGAGAATTGGCGGGGTGCCTGGGTGGTGCAGTCGGTTAAGCTTCTGACTCTTAATTTTGGCTCAGGTCATGATCTCAGCGTTGTGAGATCGAGCCCTGCATCGGTTCTGCACTTGGCCTGGAGCCTACTTAAGATTGTTTCTCCCTTTGCCCCTCTCTCCATCCCCCTAAAAAAAGAGAGAGAACTGGGACACCTGGCTGGCTCAGTCAATGGAACATGAGACTCTTCATCTCAGGGTTGAAAGTTTCAGCCCCTCATTGGGTGTAGAGATTACTTTAAAAAAAAAAAAGGAAAAGCGAGATGAAAATGAGAGTTATCATGGTGCTGGCTTCGGCAGCACATATACTGAAATTGGAACGACACAGAGTAGATTAGCATGGCCCCTGCGCAAGGATGACCTACAAAATCATGAAGTGTTCCATGTTTTATTTTATTTAATTTTTTAAAAATTTTATCTACATGGGGCGCCTGGGTGGCTCAGTCGTTAAGCGTCTGCCTTCAGGCCCAGATCGTGATCCCAGGGTCCTGGGATCAAGCCCCGCGTCGGGCTCCCTGCTCAGCGGGAAGCCTGCTTCTCCCTCTTCCACTCCCCCACTTGTGTTCCTTCTCTCGCTGTGTCTCTCTCTCTCTGTCAAATAAATAAGTCTTTTTTAAAAATTTGTTTTAAAAATTTTATTTACCTTTCTATGTTTAAAAAGAGGGAGAGAGAGAAAAAGAATTACCCTGTCTCCAGGTTGTATTGTGTTATATTAGTTTCAGGTGTACAATATATGCAGTTATTTTGAATTAGATCATTGTTTTCTCCTATATTGTTAATTATTTTAAAACATGGCCACTTTTTCTATTTCTTGTCCTAAAATCTGCTGTTTTTGCACTTCCAAAAAAATTTTTTTAATATTTTATTTATTTATTTATTTGAGAGAGAGAATGAGATAGAGAGAGTACACAAGAGGAGGGAGGGTCAGAGGGAGAAGCAGACTCCCTGCTCAGCAGGGAGCCTGATGCAGGACTCGATCTCGGGACTCCAGGATCATGACCTGAGCCGAAGGCAGTTGCTTAACCAACTGCGCCACCCAGGCACCCCAAAAATTGTTATAGAACTTCAAAACGGGAAAAATGTTTCCATCAAGAAGAATGTTTCCATTTGCTATGAAGTTTGTGTGGTTATGGCAGAATAGATTACCCATAATAGCCAATGTGATAATAAAGATCTACCTAATTAGTGAGAAAGAAACAAAGCTTAGGGGCGCCTGGGTGGCTCAGTCATGAAGCATCTGCTTCGGCTCAGGTCATGATCCCCGGGTCCTGGGATCAAGCCCCACATCGGGCTCCCTGCTCAGCAGGAAGCCTGCTTCTCCCTCTCCCACTCCTCCTGCTTGTGTTCCCTCTCTCGCTGTATCTCTCTCTGTCAAATAAATAAATAAAATCTTTAAAAAAAAAAAGAAAGAAAGAAACAAAGCTTAAATGCACTTGGTCTTGAGGGTCATAAATGACTTATTTCAACTAAAATTTCTTATGTGACTTCCCCTAGCCTAATACTTGAGTTTGCCAGTCATGATGTTTTCTTGATAACTATTATTTTTACTTTTTTGAAAATGAGATCAGCAATACCTAAAATGTATCTAAACATCTCTTTGGGTAGAAATACTGCCCTAAATCATCATTTTATCACCTGCATTGTATTCCAATGTATGATTTTAATATTTACTTCATAGCCAACTAGGTCGTTTCTAATCTCTTACTATTTTAAACAATGGACAGTCTTCTGGCTAAATCTTTGTGCTTATTTATATTATTTGCAAAGGGAAGAATTCTTTAAGGAAAATTGTTGGGTGAAAAAGCATACCAAACAACATGCAATTTTTAATGCCTGCTTGTGTGTTTGACTTAAAGTCAATAGAACGAAACTGGCCAACATTGCCATCACCAATGTTTTGTTACATTATCCTTTGTATTTCTCTTTAAAATACTCCTTAAACACAACTCCCAAAAGTAGTTTGTACTTATCTTCGCATTTGGTGTCCTTTTCTCTGTTTAGGGAATAAAACTGAAGCCTTGCAACTTGAAATAAAAAGTGAAACTGAACCCCATTTTATCTTCAAAGGTTCGGACAACACTAAAACCTACTCATTGACCCCATCCATTCCTCACACATTGAAAGAGGCAAACATATCTCCAGGTTTCTCCTGGTCCCCTAAGACTGCGTCGGCCACAACAGCTCCTCTTAAGAATGATGCGTCAGTTCCGTACGGGTTTTCAGAAAGAAACAGCAATCCCCACTGCACAGTGCCTTCTGCGAGACACAGTGGTGCTAATGCAGCTGCAGGGGAATGCACTGGAATTGCACAGCCTGGCGACGTGGTTTCTCTTCCCACCTTGTCGACTCCCATGACAGATACCCTGGTTTATTCTGAGCCTCCCATTGGTCCGTCTGAACAGCTACCTTCTAATCATCCAAACCAGCAACTCCCATTTACCACCTCTCCTCATGACCTGGCTTCCTCTCTGGTGGAAGAAGATGAGCAGCATTCTGACGCAGATGAGCCTCTATCTGATGACCCCCTCTCAGACGACCCCCTGTCACCCACTGAGGAGAAACTGCCCCACATCGATGAGTATTGGTCAGACAGTGAGCACATCTTCTTGGATGCCAACATTGGTGGGGTGGCAATTGCGCCTGCCCATGGCTCCGTTTTGATCGAGTGTGCCCGGCGAGAGCTTCATGCAACCACTCCTGTCGAACACCCAAACCGGAATCACCCCACACGCCTCTCCCTTGTTTTCTACCAGCACAAAAACCTGAATAAGCCCCAACATGGTTTTGAACTGAACAAAATTAAGTTTGAGGCTAAAGAAGCTAAGAATAAGAAAATTAAGGCCTCGGAGCAGAAAGACCAGGCAGCTAATGAGGGTCCCAAACTGTCCCCTGAAGTTAATGAGTTGAACCAAATTCCTTCTCATAAAGCGTTAACATTAACCCATGACAATATTGTCACCGTGTCCCCTTATGCTCTCACACATGTTGCAGGACCCTATAACCATTGGGTCTGAAGGCTTTTCTCCCCTTCTTAATGCCTTTGCTAGTGCAGTGTATTTTTTCAAGGTGCTGTTAAAAGAAAGTCATGTTGTCGTTTACTTATCTTCATCTCACCCATTTGAAGGCTGAGGTAAAAAAAAAACAAAAACAAAAATAGGGTGGGTATTTCTTAACTGTGACTATATTTTGACAATTGGTAGAAGGTGCACATTTTAAGCAAAAATAAAAGTTTTATAGTTTTAAATACATAAAGAAATGTTTTGGTTAGGTGTTAACCTTGATAGAATCACTCAGTTTGGTGCTTTAAATTAAGTCTGTTTACTATGAAACAAGAGTCATTTTTAGAGGATTTTAACAGGTTCATGTGCTATGATGTAAAATCAAGACACAGTGTTAACTCTACACAGCTCCTGGTGCTTACCCACATCAACAGTTAAAAATAAGCTGCATTATTATTTCATGGTGCCATCGTTCCAACATCTTCCAATCATTGCTAGAAAATCGGCATATTCCTTTGAAATAAACCAATGAAATGTTTTCTCTCTCAAGATATCTCTCCTGTATAAAATAATTCATTATTGTTAATAATGGTTGGAGGCTGTTCATAAATTGTAAATATATATTTTAAAAGCACTTTCTATTTTTAAAAGTAACTTGAAATAGTATAGTATAAGAATCTTATTGTCTATTGTTTGTGCATATTTGCATACAAGAGAAATCATTTATTCTTGCTGTGTAGAGTTCCATCTTGTTAACTGCAATATGTATTCTAATCATGTATATGATTTGTTTTTTTTTTTAAATGTGTCCTTTCTCATGCAGATATTAGCTACTTATATAAAATAGTTAGAACATGCAAAAATTGTTAATTTTCTCTAAAATCGGAATTAGGAAGCATATCACCAATGTCGATTAACATTTTATTTGGAACTAAGTAAGAGTGGTCTCTTCTGATTTATCAAGCAACAGTGGCTCCGATTTTACTTTCACCCCAGCTTTCTCAATGTCATCATGAAAGGTTTTTGCAAAAGGAGATGGGACATTGTAGGATTCAGAAGAGTCAAATGCTTCTAACGTTTCAAGGTGATAAAATATAAAAATTAAGTAGCAAGAACCCTACCCATCCCAAATTGTCTTATTTGTTCTGAAAGTCATTCTGGTACAGAATTAGAATAAAATTGCCATAGAAATCTTTTGAAAACAAATCCCCTATTGTCGTCACACATCCACACATCCCAAACAGTAGGAGTGGTAATCTAAATACGGTTTTGCCCATTAAGAGCTAATCCAGAGTAGTTTATCTAAGCGAATTAGTTTTAGGGAAATAAATACTCATCTTCTCTGGTAATTGCCTGTGTTCTAGGTAACAGGAAAATAGGCATTTCATTTATGTTAGCCCTCCCGTATTTTTTCCCATTACTTATTGGCTCATTTTATAGCAAAACAAAAGGTATTGCCCAAACAAAATGTTTAGAGCATGAAATTTCAGTGAAATACTTGATTCTATTAAAATGCAGAGGTGCTATAACATTCAAAGTGTCAGATACCTTGGGAGTGTGGAAAACCTAAATAATGGTGCTTCTCCCTTGGAAATGCCATAGGAAGCCCACAACTGCTAACACTCAACAATTTTGGTGCAAAAGCAAACAGTTCCAGCAAGCTCTAAAGAAAAACTCATTGTAACTTATATTAAAATAATATATGGTGCAAAGTATCAGTTTCAAGCTTTTGACTAATCCAAGTAAAGGAATATGAAGGGATTGTATATAACAAATATCCATTGGTAGACCATCATCTTGTACAAGTAGATTTCTGCTTCTTGAATATGTAAAATAGGGTGATTCATTGACTTGTTTTAGTATTTTGTGTGCCTTAGATTTCCGTTTTAAAACATATTTTTGTGAGCCTAAGGTTTCTTATAAGTATATAAATAAGTGATTGTTTATTATTTCAGCTGCTTTGATAAGATATTTACTAGTATTAGACTATCAGGAATACACCCTTGTGATATTTCGTTTTAGATATTAGGCCTTAGCTTCCACTAGAAATTATCTCCTCACCAGATTTAATGAATCAAGTTTTAAGACCCTTTATCCATCCACCCATCTTCCTTCCATTCAACACGTACTGAATGTCTGCAGAATTTAAATATAGCTTTTGTTTTTCTTTGAACTGCTACCCATGACACAGTAAACGTGAAGAATTGAAATTCTAAAGATGCTTTTATCAGTGTTTTTCACAGAAACAGCAAATTTCCTTCAAAAAAAAATCCATTGTAGGGGTGCCTGGCTGGCCCAGTTGGTAGAGCACGTGAATCTTAATCTCAGGGTCGTGAGTTCGAGCCCCACACTGGGCACGGAATCTATTTAAAATTGAAAAAAACAAAAGAGTCAGTTGTAATATATCTGCCACAGTTCAAATCAGTGTCACTAACTTTGAGTAAGTTTCTTGGCAACTGATCTTGAAGCGCCAGTGTTATTTAAGGGAATACTGGGATTTGTGAAGTTGGCTGCAGTTGCCCAAAGCCAGTGCATAAAAATATCCCTGCTCAACTAAAATGTTTCCATTCCATTATTATAATTAACGCCATTAATGTCCTGCCTCAACTGATAACCCCATGGTGGGAACCACATGTGATTCCTACTTTGTTGGACTCTACTTCTTAAGTTTCAATTAACAGTTTACCATCCCATTGTCTGCCCTGTGATTTTTTTTCTTTTTAAAAGCTCATGCTTATTCAATGTTCTCCAGCATTGTGACTGTATGCTAGTGACACTGCTTTTAGAATGCTCTTAAGAAGCAAGGAAATAAATTTGTTTGAAATGACATTTTCACTCAGAAAACTGGTCATCTACCATTATTTCTACACCTTCTATTAGGTATTACTGTAACGATCACCTTTTGCTTTACCTGTCTTATACCACTCAAAATGATTTTTTCAATATTCTGCCTTTGTTCATGGTATGATAATTGAATTAGTTGATACATGACCCCCAAGTGAACCCAACCTGTCCATAATATGTTACAAACTTCCTAAATACAATGAACTGCCAATTTTAGAATACTGAATACTCTGCCCTTCAAAATCCTGTTTCTAACAGTTCTCAGGCCATGGTTGAAAAAAAATTTTTTTCTTCTGTTTTTCAGCCTCACCTACATCTTTCCAATTCATCCACAAAGTACCAAATACATCATGTGATAGACCTAATTGAAATATATTATTGGAAAGTGAGGCTAGCTGAAAATGTATAGCTGTAGGTAAATTTTTGCAACACATTAGCAAAATGTTTGCAGCTTAACCTTCCAACATCTTTGTCATGCAATCTGCATGTGGATGAAATAATTTAATTTGTTAAATATAGACTTTAAACTAGATGAGATCCATAAGCAATTTACTTAAGACAGAACCCCAAAACATACTTAATTGAATGCATACCCTTGTGTAAATGAGATAACAAAGTAACCTACTTTCTAATATTACTTCAGTGGACTCAACTGATTATCACTTATTCCACTATAGCATGTATGAAAATAACCCTAAACTACTTAAATTTACTCTTTTAAAACAAATTCTATTGAGATTACGTTTTGACATTGCATGACAACTTCCACCAATAGTGGGCACAGAATTTCCTTCGAATGTGCTGAGTAAATCAGTAGCTGTCATATAACTTTTTAATAGTATAAAGCTACCTTCTATTTCACAACTTCTTGATGCATGGAAATTTCTTTTTTGTCTAGAGTTAATACAACTGTGAGTTTTGATCTTCTGTTAACAATTTCTGACGAGAATTGTGAAATAATATGGTAGTGGCCTCTCCCAGCACTAGAAGACACCCTAGAAGTCACACAGTTCAATCACTGGGGCCCAGAGAGCAGATGTTAATGTCAATGTGTACTTATGTTTATAATTAGAGTTGAAACAATCAAATGAAGGCCACTGTGCTTAGGAGAACTCGAGGAAACAAACGATTTGCTCACGCAGAGAGTATCTCATCACTGGGAAATAACCTTATTGTGGTACAAGTAAAAATTAAAATGGCTTTTTATTTTTTCTGTTGAGTTTTTGTTTTGTTTTGTTTTTTTCTGAGAGATTCGGGAAAACAAGTCAAGTGAAATTGGATCAAGATTTCCCTGCCTGCAGAGTTTCGTGGGCCTTGTGTGGGAAATCTAGCTGACTTTTACCTATGAAGCTGTCCTGTTAACTCATCCAACAAAATGTGGCAATAGTCATTTGCTATTTCAATAAAGAAATATCAAGTACTTACATAGTACAGGCTTTTATTTCCCCTGATACAAGTATTAGGCATATACAAGGAGCTGGAAAAAATTGAGTGGTTGAAAGAATTGGGGGAAAGATACCAATTGTATATATTACCTAGCCATGGTTGTACAGTCTATCGCACCTCTGGCCAAGTTGGCCTCACAATTAAGTCCTAGCATAGTTCATTTTGATGTGATTATCTACATGTGTTAGAACACTGTTTTATTGTGCACAGCTCTGAAACTTGCCCATAAGTGTATTGAACTTGTAACTTCAACATCAACAGTAAGGCACACTCAACCAGGTGATACAATGAGTGCCCTGATTCCTGAAGAGTCTGGATTTACCCAAATCAAATTATGCTCCACATTGTGCTTTCTTCGAATAGACTTGGAAAATGAGGCCATTCATGGCTCTGGAATGCAAGTCAAAGCTAAATTTGTGTATTTTCTTAGAATGTATTGAGATTTCTTGGCTTTTTTTCCTTTTCTCATTTATAAAATAGAGTCTAAGTTACTCTGTTAAGTTTGAAGATGGTAAAACTGGCTTTTATGCAAGAAGACACCGCTGTTTTTGTCCACACTGAACTCTAGAAACTTGAATTCTCTGCATTCCAGTATATCTGGATGACTGTTTCAATCCCTGTTCCTTCTGGGCACCCAATCAAATACCATTGTTTACTTCGAAAAGCATAAATTTTATTCCTTCAAGTAATGCAAAGGTGTTCCTTACTTGGCCACTCCTAGTCTTCACTTCTTTAAGGGCACCACGATGTGTTTCTCTGTTGATAGTATGCAGTATTTAACTTGTCTGGTTTTAGAAGTCCAACACAAATCTCTGCATTGTCCACTGTACTTTTCCCATCCCTACTGTGGTATCGATGATCCTGCCTGGGTCACAAGTTTTTCTTGTTTCTTCATGTCCCCTATAATTAAAGCAGAACTTAGTCTAAGGTAGGACTGTTATTATCAGATGTTAAACATATTACCTGATTTAACTGATTGATGTGTGAGTGCAACTTGGGAAACACTTGTTTAACAATATAAACCTAGTTTTCCTAAAAATAGAAATTTTGTCCCTAGCAGCTGTTATGAAAGGCATTCTTTCTCTCTTGTCTTGTTCATCAGGAAAAAATCTTGCAGCTGTCAGAAACATATTCACTTCTGGAGAAACAGTATTGAAAAGTAATTTCGTTTGTTCTTCATTTGCCTAGGTATAAACTTACCGTCTTCGACCGGAATTTTTGCTTGTTATTATTTTTCTTTTTTCATTTTACTGAAGCTATGATGTCCCTACATGTACTTTTCACTCTTTTTACTGTTTTGATCCTTTCCTCTGATTTTCTTTAAAAAAAAGAAACTATTGCTTCCCCTCTGCGTTCTCCCTCCACTCCCCATGTCCCCTACACAAATACACATGGTTCGTGTTAAGAATAGCAGTGATCTTGATCAAGTTACCTTTTCCTGTTTTCTGAAATCATGTTTCACAAATCCTTTGTGGAATAATACCAAAAAGGATCACAATCTTTTGTTCGGTCATTTTCTGTTAGATGCAAATTCAATTTTTAGGAAGAGATAGTGGTCACAAGGCCCCAGGTTAGCATCCACTTCTCTTTAACAATCCCAACAATGTTTGTTTTGTTTTGTTTTGCGTTTTAAATCCCAACAATGTCTGACTCTCAATGTGTTTATTAGTGTTTGAGTGTTTTGCAAAACCTTATATCAGAAGTTAAATATTCTAGCACTATTTCTATATAGCTTTGCTATTTCTGTATGACACATCATACTAATATTATAAGTTGTCTGACCAGTGGCTTTGAATTAATAACGGGTCTGATTTATACAGTAGACAATATTTTCTTTTCACATATTTTCTCTCCCAGCCCAGTTTTGTGCATGGTATTTACTTTCCAATGTAAATTTACCCCTTTGGAATTTGGGTTTTGGCAATAATAGGAACTATTCTATAATCTGAATGAGAAAGGTTAAAAAAAAATGAGCTGAAAGTAATTGAAGGAATTCTTAAAGGTGGGATAAATCAGTTATCAGGAGTTGTGAGTGTAATAGGGGGAAGTTCAGGGGCAGGAAGGAGGGAGAATTGTGTTCTTATCAACAATCTGAAGGTTCACGCCACCAGATCAACACCAAAACATACTTTAATAGCTCCTCCCCACCCCATGACAGTTTTATCTGAAAAATAGCAGCTCAAAATGAGGAACCATTGTGAATGCAAATATGACAGTAAGAAAAATTGTAATCCCTGTACTTTATAATGTTTTAGGTTATCAAACTGCTTTACTGTGTGCTCTCTTTTTCTCCCCAACACTGAGGGTTGGACAAATGTCCAAATGTTCCCATCTTACTGGTGATGGGAACCTGCAGATCAGAAAGAAGAGCAAATGCCTTGCTCCAAGTCATAGAGCAAGTCAACCTATCTGAGACCAAACCATTTCATAGCTGCAGACTGCAGAATGGAGAATGCATTTCTGCACCATAAACTATAATTTCAAGAGTGCTATTGAGTAGAAATTTTGTCAGACCTAATCTAAGAATAATGTAAAACCTACTTATTGTATGCCAAAACATGCTTCTGAAGTATTTTGTTTCCACTATTTATTTAGCCAGGGATTTTTTCATGCATACTTTGGAAGATCTCCCCAAATTCCCAAGATTTCTGCATTTTAGGATTTAGATTAATGAAGCTTTAGTTTTTCCCTGTAAATAAACTTTTTAATAAAGAATGTCCCTGTACTACTACTAAAACAAAGGGAAACCTCAATGATATTTGTCTTAAATATTATTTTTAAAAAGACTGAGATCAGCAACTCAGAATCAAAGTTTAATGTATTTGTTATATTGAAATGCAGGTTTCTAGAAGGGAATGTGCTGGGTGAACTGACTATTTTAGTTCCCAGGTATTCATGGTAAAAATGTAAAATTGCTGGCATCTCTAAGAGATAGTACTGTCTCCCACTTAATTTATATTTGTTTTGTTTTGTTTTTTGTTCCATTTTGTTTAAACATACCTTTGCCCAGAGAGTTAAGAAAAAGAATGAGATGTATTTGTAAAGTTTTGGTAAAAGCTCTTTATAAATATAAAGAGGCGGGATATTTTGGCAATTCCATCAGTACATTATGGGTTGCTAAAGAAAAACCTAAACTTCCCTAAATAGTCCAATAAATTCCACTTTTGGTGATTTGGTTCAGTAACTGCCTATCCTCACCAATGCCTGTTTGTGATTATAAAATGGCTGACAATATAGGACTTTACAAAAATAGCTCTTAGAAAACAAAACAAAACAAAGACTAAATATTTTTTATTAATAGGTATGGTCATTTTTTTTAAACTTCTATAACAGATAACATTGTGATAGGTGCTTTAAGAGAAATATTTTTCCAGAAATGGTTTTATAGTAAAAAAACGGGGGTGGGGGGAGCTTTTGCATTGTGACATATGGGTGGATAGTCATCTTTGAGTTACTAAAAATCATGAAGTGTTCCCTGAATAAAAACTCATAAAACTACTTGACAGAAAGAAAAGCATTAATTTCTAGTTTCTTCATTTTCTCTTGTGTTATATGGTGACCTACCAAGTAGATTCACGTGCATATCAATACTTACGCTCAAAGGAGAAGATTGAGTGCTTTTCAATAGTGGGAGTAAAATATTCACAGATTCTTCATCATGGGGAAATAGAGTAGTACTGACTTTCCATAGAGAAATACCAATTTCACAAGTTAATATTCCTGTCTCTAGGTGACTTTGTCTCTCCTTAGGGTATATTTACTATTTATTTTGTACCTTTGATTTTTTGCCTTGGGGGATTATTTTTTACCGATTGCAGTCCTACTGTATTAAATATCCCAAATAATGAAATAAGTTAGTAAGGAAAAGATTTTAAAACTCCACAAAATCTGGTTTGGGTTCTTAATATATGGGAGAAACAGTTTAAAGAAAAAGCACTTCACCATGCAGAAGGGAAAGAGATAATCTTAATTATGACAATTTCAATTCAGGATCAACATGTAGTGCTCTGCATACAAGGGAACACTTATTTGCAGTACTTGAAGTCTTGTGAGTTGGAATTGCATGTTACTTGAAAGACCTAATTAAGCTAAATTTTGGTGCACAGCAGGTGTACATGATTTCATGTTTATGTAGCAAAATGCATTGAAATGTACTAGTATTGAAACATACATGTAAAGAGTTGTGGAAATTGTCTATTATATTTTCCTTGTGTGTCTCATTTATTTAGAGCACAAAGTTTCTTTTTTTAATTGTTCTAACTGAATAAGGCTAAATGAATACTGTAATTGAAATTATATTTTAAATCTTTGTCATGAGTTTTTAAAAAAACTATTGCAAATTGTATCATTCCTGATTACACAGAACTTTGTGGGTGGTTTTAAATAAATTTTATACTTCTATTTTGCACCTGGTAGTCTAATTTTTCTTTCCTCTTCAAAATATTTTAAAACTTTAATATCCAATAAAAGTCACACATTTTTAACTATAAAGGACTATGAGATTTAATATTTGGAGATGTCCAATTGTGTGGATTATGTTCAACATAAAATCAAGATGGCTACATTTATGGAATCCTTACATTTTTTTGTTTTTTGCGGGGGGAGGGCTGTTGTGTTTTTTTAAGTAGGCTCCGTGCCCAATGTGGGGCTTGAACTTGTGACCCTGAGATCTAGAGTCGCATGTTCTACTGACTGAGCCAGCCAGGTGCCCCTATGGAATCCTTCCAATGTACCAAACACTTGCATTTTATATAAATTATTTAACTTCCACAGTGATGCTATTCAGTAAGGACTCTTATCAACCCCTTTTTACAGATTAATTCTGAAGCTTAAAAGTGGCTAAGATCATACCCCTAGTAAGTGGCAGGGCTTTAAATCAACTTGGATCTCGACTGACTCATACCCTCCCTTGGGTTTTTCATTATTTTAATAAACTTAATCCTAAACTTATTATGCTCATAATATTTTAAATACATCCTAATGTATTTACTAAAACCTGAAGTGAAAAATAATTAATAGGCTTTTAGTGAGATTACAGCAAATATCACAAAGTAATAAAGTTACTCTAAATTCATCTAATCTGAGGGCGACTGGCTGTTTCAGTTGGTAGAACATGTGACTCCTGATCTCAGGGTTGTGAGTTCAAGCCCCATGTTGGGTGTAGAACTTACTTTAGAAATTAAGTGATCAATTGATTAATCTAATCTGAAACCCAACTCCCCTGCGGTAGCATCTGGTATTACTCTTCCTTCTAGTATTGGGAACAACTCCATCTCCTGACCAGATCTTCTCCTCAGGTTTAGCTGGGCAGCTAGAGACTACATTTTCCACCTTTTTCCTAGCTGATTAAAAGGGAGATATGTGAGTGAGGCTGACCATACAAACATGGGCAACACACTAGGTGATGCTGGACCAGCAAAATAGAAGCAACTTAGGTCATCCAGTGACCTAAGGCACCCCTGTGTAATCTTTTAAAAGCAGATCTCAGGGGTGCCTGGGTGGCTCAGTCAGTTGAGAGACCAACTCTTTTTTTTTTTATTAAGATTTTTTATTTTTATTCATTTGAGAGAGACAAAGAGCAAGTGAGAGCGTGAGCAGGGGGGGAGTATCAGAGGGAGAGGGAGAAGCAGACTCCCCATTGAGCTGGGCCCTGATACGGAGCTCCATCCCAGGACCCCGTGATCATGACCTGAACCAGACAGATGCTCAACCAACTGAGCCACCCAGGCGCCCCAAGAGACAACTCTTGATCTCGGCTCAGGTCTTGATCTCACCGTCGTGAGCTTGAGCCCCACATTGGGCACTGCCCTCAGTGCGGGCTGCTTGAGTTTCTCCTCTCTCTGCCCCTTCCCACCTTGAGCTCTCTCTCTCTCAAATAAATCAATAAACCTTTAAAAAATAATAAAATAAAAATTAAAAATAAATAAAAATCAAAACAGATCTCGGATCATGATATTTCCTTGCTTGAAAGACTTCTATGGCCTCCCATCACACTTAGTATGAAACCAAACTCCTTACTTAGTTTGCAAAACTCTGGGGAATCCAGCCCCTGCCAACCTATCTGCTCTCATTTGCCATGCTCCAGCCAACCTGAGCTATAGTTCCTTGAACAGGCCAAACTCTTTCGACTCAAACCATTTGTACCTGCTGCTTGGTCCTACCTTCAGTTTCTCATGTGGCTAGATCCTTCCCATAGATCTTATATCAGCTCCAATGTCTTATCTTTCTCTTTTTTATACCCTCAAAGATACCAATGTTTATTTATTTATTTATTTTCCAAATGTTTATTTAAATTCTAGTTGGTAGGCTGCCTGGGTGGCATAGTTAAGCAGCCAACTCTTGGTTTCAGCTCAGGTCGTGATTTCAGTGTTGCAAGATCAAGCCTCTTGTGGGCTCTGTGCTCACACTGCTTGTGTTTCTCTCTCCCTCTCCCTCTTCCCCTTCCCCCTGCTCTCTCTTTCTCTCTAAAAGTGATATAAACAAACAAACAAATAAATAAATAAATTCTAGTTAGTTACCGTATAGCACTCAGTTCCTTGATGTTATCGGAATACCTACTCTTCTCTTCACCAGAGCCTCCCTTTTCCAGTCACAGAATGGAATATATCATCACTTCCAAAATCCTTAGCTCAGATACCTCCCATCATGACCTCTCAGCCTCCACTCTGTTCCGTTTGTCCGGCCAGCCATTTCCACAGCACTTTTTTCTACTTCACTGGGGCCTCCATTGATCCTTCTTCGTATGCAATCTTTCCTTCTCTGGCTTCTTTCCTGATTTCAACCATTCTCTGGCCAACACTTTATATTCTCTTTCTAGTCAGAACTTTCTGGCGGTTTAAAGAAAACTTTTTGGCTAAAGATCAAGGAAAATCCCTTCCTGCCAGGCACCGAATTTGTTACCACGCTATTTTATAAGGCTGTGAAGGGAATGTTCAGAACTTTAAGAGGCAGACATTGTTCAAAAGCATTTCTCAAACAAGATTTTTATTTTCTTTAAAACATTTTTTAAAGATTTATTTATTTATTTATTTATTTATTTATTTATTTATTTATTTTCGTAATCTCTGTCCCCAGTGTGGGACTAGAACTCATGGCCCCAAGATCACGAGTCGCATGCTCTACTGACTGACAGCCAGGCGCCCTTTAACAGTTACGTTTATTGAGGCATAATTTATATACAGCAGATTTCTCCTTTTACACGAGTTCTCTGAGTTTTGACAAACCTATATAGTCATGCAACCACCATGGCAATCAAGATATAGAACAGCCCTGTCCAATAGAAAACTGAGAGTTATATTTGTAATTAAAATTTGTGTAGGATAGCCACATTTAGAAAAGTAAATAAGAAAAGTAAATAAAAGGGGCGCCTGGGTGGCTCAGTCATTAAGCGTCGGCCTTTGGCTCAGGTCATGATCCCAGGGTCCTGGGAGGGAGTCCCACATCGGGCTCCCAGCTGACTGCCTCTCCCCTGCCTGTGTGTGCTCTCTCTTGCTCTTGCTCTCTCTCTCTTTCTGGCGAATAAATAAATAAAATCTTTTTTTTAAGCTTTTATTTATTTATTTGAGAGAGAATGAAAGAGAGAGAGCACATGAGTGGGGGGAGGGTCAGAGGGAGAAGCAGACTCCCCGCTGAGCAGGGAGCCCGATGCGGGACTCGATTCCGGGACTCCAGGAGCATGACCTGAGCCGAAGGCAGTCACTTAACCAACTGAGCCATCCAGGCGCCCAAATAAATAAAATCTTCAAAAAAACCCAAAACCCATAAAGTTCATATGGAGGGGCGCCCGAGTAGCTCAGTTGGTTAAGCGTCTGCTTTCAGCTCAGGTCATAATCTCCCGTTCCTGGGAATAAGCCCTGCGTCTGGCTCCCTGCTCAGCAGGGAGCCTGCTTCTCCTTCTTCCTCTACCCCTCCCATCCTCACGCTCTCTCTCTCTCTCAAATAAATAAATAAGATATAAAAAAATGAAGTTCATATGGAGTAGATAAAAATAGCCAAAAAAATCCAGGGGTCAGGGGGAAAGGGAGAGTAGTTAAGGGATATTTGTTCTGGGTGGCTCAGTCGGTTAAGCATCTACCTTCAACTCAGGTTGTGACCCTGGGGTCCTGGGATCGAGTCCCTCAGGGAGGAGGAATAATATTATGAGACTTGTTTCTGTCTCTCATGAATAAATAAAATCTTTAAAAAAAAGGATACTGGTCCTACTCAATATTATAAATAGAAAATATTTTTTAAAAGTTTTTATTTATTTATTTGACAGAGAGAAAGTGAGAGAGCACAAGCAGGGGGAGCGGCAGGCAGAGGGAGAGGGAGAAGCAAGCTCCCCACTGAGCAAGAAGCATGATGCAGGGCTTGATATGACCCGACCCAAAGGCAGATGCTTAACCGACTGAGCCACCCAGGTGCCCCAAGATATAAAATATTTTATAAAGCTACAGTAATTGAAAGAATATGGTACTAGTGTGATGAATAATAGATCAGTAGAACAGAACAGAATTCTAAAACAAACTGATCTGAAAATGTTGAGATTTGGATCAAACGGTCAAGGAAAAATTCTTTTTTTTTTTTTTTGGTTTTATTTGTCAGAGAGAGAGAGCACAAGCGGGGCGAGCGGCAGGCAGAGGGAGAGGAAGAAGCCGGCTTGCCACTGAGCATATAGCCCGATGTGGGGCTTGAACCCAGGACCCTGGGATCATGACCTGAGCTGAAAACAGATGCTTAACTGACTGAGCCACCCAGGCACCCCTCTTTTTCTTTTCTTTTTTTTAAGTTTTATTTATTTAAGCAGTCTCCACACCCAACATGGGCCTTGAAATCACCACCCTGAGATCAGGAATCTCACACTCCTTCAACTGAGCCAGCCAGGCACCCCAAGAAAGAATTCTTGAGGCATCTTCAGTGCAAAAAGGGTGGTTTTATTACAGCACGGGGACAGGACCCATGGGCAGAAAGAGCTGTACTGGGGTCATGAGGAGTGGCTGATTATACACTTTCAAGTTGGGAGGGGGTTAAGGATAGCCTAAGTCTCTTAAAGATTTTGAAGCAAGATTTCTAGGACCTTGAGGAGCTGACTGTTGTTAGGAAAAGGTCATTTTTTACTGTCTAGTAGAATCTTAGGCATGAAACCCTTCAGATGTATATGTAGGCCATATGCTTGGAGGATGATTGCTAACATATATCTTTGGGGAGTAAGGGGTAGAGATAAAAGAAGTTTCCAAAGGGATTTTACAGGATCTTGGAGGTCAGGCTAATGTGAAGCTAAGGTTGCCTTTTGCCTCTAGCGATGTGTTAGCATCAAGGCAGTTAAACTCCTTGAGGAAGGTCACTCTGCTTGTCTCAAGTACTTGTCAATAAGCTCTAAGTTCTAAAGAAGTTTCTTTTTCTTTTGCCTTTGTTCTCCACATCACAAACCTAAATACATATGGACTTTTGCTATAATTTAAGGGTGGCATTTCAAATCACTGGGGAAATGAAGGATTATTCAATGAATAGTTAGAAAAACTGGGTAGCCATCTGTATAAACAAAGTTATATTCTTTCCTCACTCCTTTCCTTAGGATAAATTCTAAATGGATTGGAAGCTTAAAAAAATAAATAAATAAAAATTCTAGAAGAAACAACTGTAGAATTTGTATTTTTATAATCAGAGTGGGAAAGGCCTTTTTTTCCCCAGAAATTCAATGGCAATAAAAGACAAATTTAATAAATTTTACTACATAAAAATAAAAACTTATGCACAGTAAAATGCTCCAAAATCTAAGTAAAAAAAAAAAATCAAAACAAAAACTAACATAAAATATTTTTAGGTGATATGACAAAGGACTAAGATAATGAGCTCCCACAAATTAACAAGAAAAGGATCAGTGTCCAAATAGAAAAAGAAAGAAAGAAATGAATATTGGTTACTAGAAAAGGAAATACAAGTGTTTCTTACACCTATGAAAAGATAACCTCACTCATACTGAGAGAAATAGTAACCAAAACTACAACAGGCTACCAACGAGGGCCAACATCTCCTTTCCTTCCTCTTTGTGCATTGAGAGCTGGTATCTATATTCTTCCACCTCATTCAAATTGAGCTGACAGTATCCACTTCCCTACTTTGGAGGCAAGAGCTGTTATGAAAGAAGGCCAGGCTGCTCCTGGAGAGGCTGAGAGTAAAGGAGCACTCACTCAAATGTGAGTCAAGAGATCATCTTGGAGAGGCCAGGATCAGATGACTCCAGCCTCAGCTGCCATCTGACTGCAAGCAAATTAGAGACCTTAAGCCACCACCATTTAGCTGAGCTCCATCATCCTACAGAGCCAGCACATATTAAGAAGTTGTTATTTTAAGCCACTACATTTTGTGACAGTCTGTTACACAATAATAGATAACAGAAACAGTGCTATTCACCTATGAGCAGGCTTAAAAGTTTGAAAATATACTATTTGGCAAGTGTAAGGGAAAATAGATGCTCTCATACATTGCTGGTAGGATTGAAAATTGGTATAAACTTATGGAAGTCAAGTTGGCCACATGCATTAAAATTGTAAATTCACAAGATCCGTGACCAAGCAATCCTATCTCTAGAAACATATTCTACTGATACAATTTTACAAGAGAGAAATGACCCAAATATGAGGTTGTTTATTGCAGCACTGCTTGCGTGCAAAAGATAAAAAATCCCCTACACAGAGGCATTTGGGTGGCTCAGTTGGTTAAGCATCTGTCTTTGGCTCAGATCATGACCTCAGGGTCCTGGGATCAAGTCCCACATTGGGCTCCCTGCTCAGCAGGCAGCCGGCTTCTCCCTCTCCCTCTGCTGCTCCCCCTGCTTGTGCTTGCTCTCTCTCTCTGTCAAATAAATAGATAAAATCTTAAAAAAAAAAAAAATCCCCACATAGAGGGTGCCTGCTTGGCTCAGTTGGGAGAACATGCGACTCTTAATCTCTGGGTAGTGAGTTCAAGCCCCACTTTGGGGGTAGAGCCAGGAGCCTACTTTAAATAAATAAATAAATACTTCTTTCCATAAAAAAAAAAGATGTGTTAAGATTTTAATGTTAAGGGGGCGCCTGGGTGGCTCAGTTGGTTGAGCAACTGCCTTCGGCTCAGGTCATGATCCTGGAGTCCCGGGATCGAGTCCCACATTGGGCTCCCTGCTCAGCAGGGAGTCTGCTTCTCCCTCTGACCCTCTTCCCTCTCGTGCTCTCTATCTCTCATTGTCTCTCTCTCAAATAAATAAATAAAATCTTTAAAAAAAAGATTTTAATGTTAAGTAATCTCTGCACCCAAGGTGGGGCTCAAGCTAAAACCCCAAGATCAAGAGTTGTGCACCCTACTGACTAAGTCAACCAGGCACCCCATAAAAAAAAAAGATTAAAAAAATTTTTTAAATTTATTTTAGAGAGAGAGAGTGCACACACACAAGCCAGTGCAGGCAGGAGCAAAGGGAGAGAATCTTCAAGCAGGCTCCCCGCCGACTGCGGAGCCCAACGTGGGGTGCGATCCCAGGACCCATGAGATCATGACCTGAGCTGAAACCAAGAGTTGGACACTCAACCAACTAAGTCACCCAAGCATTGCCCAAAAAAAGATTAAAAAAAAAAAAATGGCCTACATACTCATAAATTGGGGATTGAATAAACATATTATGGTAATTCATACAAAAAATATTACTTGGCTGGCAAAAAGAATGGGGAAGCACTTTACATTCTGATATGGAGAAATTTCCAAGATATATTATTTGAAATGCCAATCTGTGTAAAAATGGGGAGAAAAGAAGGGGTGCCTGACTGGCTCAGTCAGTAGAGCACATAGCTCCTGATCTCAGGGTTGTAAGTTCAAGCCCCATGTTGGGTGTAGAGATACTTAAAAATAAAGTCTTAAAAAATTTTTTTGAGTCAGTAATCAAAATACTATCCACTGAGGGGCGCCTAGGTGGTGCAGTCGGTTAAGCATCTGCCTTTGGCTCAGGTCATGATCCTGGGGTCCTGGGATCGAGTCCCACATCAGGCTCAGGGAGCCTGCTTCTCCCTCTCCCTCTGCTGCTCCCTGTTCTTGTGCTATCTCCCTCTCCCACTCTCTGTCAAATAAATAAATAAAATCTTTAAAAAAAATTACTATCCACTGGGGGGGAGAAAACAATACCAAGGGCGCCTGAGTGGCTCAGTCGGTTAAGCGACTGCCTTCGGCTCAGGTCATGATCCCGGAGTCCTGGGATCGAGTCCCACATCAGGCTCCCAGCTCAGTGGGGAGCCTGCTTTTCCCTCTGACTCTCTCCCCTCTCATGCTGTTTCTCGCTCGCTCGCTCTCAAATAAATAAAATCTTTAAAAAAAAAAAATACCAAGACATGATAAAATATTTAAAAAGGAATTGCCCCAATTCTTCTCAAGCATTTTTAAAAAGTGGAAAAAGGAACACTTCCTAATTAATTCTATGAGCCAAATATTACTCTCATACCAAAGCCAGTCAAAGACATCACAAGAGGAGCACCTGGTTGACTCAGTCACTAGAACATGTGACTCTTGATCTCAGGGCCATAAGTTCCAGCCCCATGTTGGGCATAGAGATTACTTAAAAAAAAAAAAAAAAGAAGAACATTACAGGGTCGCTGGGTGACTCAACCAGTTAAGCATCCAACCCTAGGATTTGGCTCAGGTCCTGATCTCATGGCTTATGAAATCGAGCCCTGTGTTGGGCTCCAAATTTAGCAGAAGTCTGCTTGGATATTCTCTCCCTCCGCCCCTTCGTCCACTCTCTCTCAAATAAATAAATATATCTTGAAGAAGAAGGAGAGGAAGAAGAAGAAGACTACAGACCACAATATATGCAAAAATTCTAAACAAAATACTAGCAAATCAAACCCAGCAGTATATTAAAAAGATTACCATAACCAAGTGGAATTTATCCCAGGAATGTAAGGATAGATCAATATACAAAACCCAATCAATCTAATACACCATATTAATACAGTGCAGTAAAAATCCACATGATCGGGGTGCCTGGGTGGCTCAGTCTTTAAGTGTCTGCCTTTGGCTTAGGTCATGATCCCAGGGTCCTGGGATCGAGCCCCACGTCGGGCTTCCTGCTCCACGGGAAGCCTGCTTCTCCCTCTCCCACCCCCCGCCCCCGCTTGTGTTCCCTCTCTCGCTGTGTCTCTCTCTGTCAAATAAATAAATAAAACCTTAAAAAAAAAGATCCACATGATCATCTCAGTTGATGGAGGAAAACCATTTGACAACATGCAAATCCTTTCATGATAAAAACTGTCAGTAAACTAGGAATAGATGAGAACCTTCTTTTTCTTTGTTTTAAGTAGGGCTTCAACTCATGACCCTGAGATGAAGCCCTGAGCTGAGATCAAGTTTAAGTGACTGAGCCACCCAGATTCCTCTAGGAATAGAAGAGAACCTTCTTAACCTGATAACAGGCATCTGTGAAAAAAACCACAGCTAAAATAAAACTTAATAAAGACTGAAGCTTTCCCCCTAAATTCAGGAACAAGACAAGGATATCTGATCTCACCACTTCTGTTCAACATTATACTGAAAGTTCTAGCCAGAGCAATTAAGCCAAGGGGGGATGGGGCAGAAAGGAATAAAAAGCGTTCATATTGGAAGGGAAAAAGTAAGACTATCTCAATTCACAAATGACATGATCTTATATGTATATATATATATATATATATAATCCTAATGAATACATACACATACACACAACTATTACAGAAAATAAACTAATTCAACAAAGTTGTAAAACACAAAATCAACATACTAAAATCAATTGTATTACTGTATACTAGTAATAAACAATCCAGAAATGAAATTGAGAAAACTGTTCCATTTACAATGGTATCAAAAAGAATAAAAATTGTTGAGGAATAAATTTAACCAAGGAAGAGCAAAAATCGAACTCTGAAATCTATAAAACATGATGGGGGCGCCTGGGTGGCTCGGTCGTTAAGCGTCTGCCTTTGGCTCAGGTCATGGTCTCAGGGTCCTGGGATCGAGCCCCACATCAGGCTCCCTGCTCGCCGGGAAACCTGCTTCTCCCTCTCCCACTCCACCTGCTGTGTTCCTTCTCTCGCTATCTCTGTCAAATAAATAAATCTTAAAAAAAAAAAACATGATGAAAAGGGGTGCCTCGCTGGCTCATTGGTATAGCATGCAACTCTTGATCTTAGGGTTATGAGTTCAAGTCCCATGTTTGGTGTAGAGATTACTTAAAAATAAAATCTGAAAACAAACAAACAAACAAAAAACAAAACACACATGATGAATGGGGCACCTGGGTGGCTTATTGGTTAAGCATCTGACTTCAGTCAGGTCATGATCCCAGGGTCCTGGGATGGAGCCCCAATTCAGGCTCTATGCTCTGCAGGGAGTCTGCTTCTCCCTCTCACTCTCTCTCTCTGCCCCTCCAACTACTTGTGCTCTTTCTCTGTCAAATAAATAAATAAAATATATTTTAAAAAATAAGAATAATTAAAAAAATTTTTAAATGATGAAAGAAATTAAAAAGAATTATATAAATGGAAAAACATCCCACATTCATGAAATGGATAGTTAGTATTGTTAGGATGACAATACTCCCCAAATTGGCCTACAAATTCAATGAATTCCCTATCAAAATTCAACCACTGGGGCACCTGGCTGGCTCAGTTGGAACAGCATGCAACTTTTTTTTTTTAAAGATTTTATTTATTTATTTGACAGATAGAGACACAGTGAGAGAGGGAACACAAGCAGGGGGAGTGGGAGAGGGAGAAGCAGGCTTCCCACTGAGCGGGGAGCCCCATGTGGGACTCGATCCCAGGACTCTGGGATCATGACCTGAGCTAAAGGCAGATGCTTAACGACTGAGTCACCCAGGCGCCCAGCATGCAACTTTTGATCTCAGGGTTGTGAATTCAAGCCCCATGTTGGGTGTAGAAATTGCTTTAAACAAACAAACTTTATGTTTTTAAAATTTTGTTTTAGATTTTTTACAGATTTTATTTATTTATTTGACAGATAGAGACACAGTTAGAGAGGGAACACAAGTAAGGGGAGTGGGAGAGGGAGAAGCAGGCTTCCAGCTGAGCAGGGAGCCCTATGCAGGGCTCAATCCAAGGACCCTGGAAACATGACCCGAGCTGAAGGCAGACGTTTAACGACTGAGCCACCCAGGTGCCCCCAAACAAACAAACTTTAAAAAAAAAATCCCAACCACCGTTTTTGCAGAACTGGTCAAACTGATGCTAAAATTCATACAGAATTGCAAGAGACCCTGAAAAAGCCAAAACAATCTTGAAAAAAAAAGAACAAAGTTAGAAGACTCACACTTCTCAAAACTTTCTACAAAGCTACAGTAATTAAAAGAGTATAGTACAGGGGTGCCTGGGTGGCTCAGTCGGTTAAGTGGCTGCCTTCGGCTCAGGTGATGATCCCAGGGTCCTGGGATCGAGCCCCACATCGGGTTCCTTGCTCCACGGGAAGCCTGCTTCTCCCTCTCCCACTCCCCCTGCTTGTGTTCTCTCTCTCTCGCTGTGTCTCTCTGTCAAATAAATAAATAAATTCTTTAAAAAAAGTATAGTATAAGGACAGACATATAGATCAATAAAATAGAATTTGGAGTCCAGAAATAAACCTATTTATATATAGTCAGCTGATTTTTTTTTTTGTCAACTGATTTTTGACATAGATGCTGAGACTATTCAGTGCGAGGTAATAGACTTTCAACAAATGATTTTAAGACAATTGGATATCCACATACAAAAGAATGAAGTTGGACTCAACTCACATCATATAAAAAGTTAATTTATTTTTTCCAGTAAAATGGGTTTCTTTGGGAATAGCAGAGAATTGCAATCCAGAATAAGCAAACAATGGCAAAAGCCATAGGCAAGTCCTTACAAAAATTAATTTAAAATGGTTCAATCATGGGGTGCCTGGGTGGTTCAGTCAGTTAAAACATCTGACTCTTTTTTTTTAAGATTTATTTATTTATTTATTTGACAGAGAGAAAGCACAAGCAGGCAGAACAGCAGACAGAGGGAGAGGGAGAAGCAGGTTCCCCGCTGAGCAAGGAGCCCTATACAGGGATCGATCCCCAGGACCCTGGGATCATGACTTGAGCTGAAGGTAGTTGCTTAGCCAACTGAGCCACCCAGGCGCCCCAAAACATCTGACTCTTAATTTGGGCTTAGATCATGATCTCAGGGTTCTGAAATGGAGCCATGCATTAGGTTCTGTGCTGGGTGTGGAGCCTGCTTAAGATTCTCTCTCTTCCTCTCCCTTTGCCCCTCCCCCCACCCTCTAAAAAAAAAAATCAGGGCTATCGGGCTGGCTCAATGCGTAGAGCATGTGACTTTTTTTTTTAAAGATTTTATTTATTTATTTGACAGAGAGACATAGCGAGAGAGGGAACACAGGAGGGGGAGTGGGAGAGGGAGAAGCAGGCTTCTTGCCAAGCAGGGAGCCCGATGCAGGCCTCGATTCCAGGACCCTGGGATCATGACCTCAGCTGAAGGCAGACACTTGACTGAGCCACCCAGGTGCCCCGAGCATGTGACTTTTGATCTCAGGGTCATGAGTTCAAGTCCCAAGTTGGGTATAGAGATTACTTAAAAAAAAAATAATAATAATAATCAATCACCTCAATGTAAAACCAAAACTATAAAAGTTTAAAATGAAACATAGGGTAAATCATCATGACCTTGCATTTGGCAATTGATTCTTAGGTATGACACCAAAACCGTCAGTGTATGGGAGCAAAATTTGCCACCCCAAATGTGTCTCTTTGGCATATGGGTTATTCTAGGCTGATTATTATTTTTTTAAGTTTTATTTATTTATTTAGTAAGAGAGAGAGATAGGATGCTTGGGCAGCTCAGTCAGTTAAGAGTCTGCCGTGGGCTCAGGTCATGATCCCAGGGTCCTGAGATAGAGTCCCACATTGGGTTCCTTGCTCAGTGGGGAACCTGCTTCTCCCTCTGCCTGCCACTCCCCCTGCTTGTGCTCTTTCTCTCTGACAAATAAATAAAAAATTTTTTTAAAAATCTTAAAAAAATAATAATATATATAGAGAGAGACTCTCAATCTGACTCTCCACTGAGCAAGAGCCAGACAGAGGGCTTCATCCTATGACCCTGAGATCACAACCTGAGCTGAAACCGAGAGCTGGACACTTACTGACCACACCATCAAGGTGCCCCTAGGCTGATTATTTTTAAGAAACATAAGACTCAAGGAGTTTTTCTTTTTTTGCCTCCCTTCAACTGCCTAAAAGAATTTAGATAGAGGACCTGTTCCAGGAAGGGAGGTATCACCATAGATAGCGACATTATTATTTTTTTTAAAGATTTTATTTATTTTTTGACAGAAAGAGAGACAGTGAGAGAGGCAACACAAGCAGGGGGAGTGGGAAAGGGAGAAGCAGGCTTCCTGTGGAGCAGGGAGCCCGATACTGGGCTTGATCCCAGGACCCTGGGATTATGACCTGAGCCGAAGGCAGACACTTAACGACTGGGCTACCCAGGCACCCCACATTATTATTATTTTTTAAAGAATTTATTTTAACTAATCTCTATACCTCATGTGGGGCTACAACCTTGAGATCAAGGGTCTCATGATCTACCAACTCAGCCAACCAGGTGTCCCTTTTACTATTATTATTAATTTACTTTTTTTTTTAAGATTATATTTGAGAGAGTGTGTGAGCACCAGCAGAGGATGTGCAGAGGGAGAAGCAGAGTCCCCTCTGAAGCAAGGAGCCCGATGTGGGGCTCAATCCCAGGACCCTGGGATCATGACCTGAGCAGAAGACAGATGCAACTGACTGAGCCACCCAGGCTCCCCTATTATTTTCTTTAGTTATCTCTATGCCAAATGTGGGGCTTGAATTCATGACCCCAAGATCAAGTGGTGCATGCTCCACCGATTAAGCCAGCCAGGCACCCCCATAGATAACTATAGTTTAATATGAACTAGGTACGTTGGACAGGGAGGAACCTAAAAAGTCCTTTTTGATCTCTATGTCCCATTGTTTCTGCATGGCCCAGCAAACATTTATTTACCAAATATTTACTCTTTCTATTCTTCCTATGAATTACCTTCCTTCCCTTTCAAGCCCTTGACCCTTACCTCCTTCTGCGTAGTCCAGAATGACATATATACCTCATTTTGGTTGATATTTTAGGAATCTCTCATGTTTATGTGGATGTCCCACATGTATGTAATTAAATTAAATTTGACTCTTCTTCCGTTAATCTGTCTGATTTTATTTTTTTTAAAGATTTTATTTATTTGATAGAGAGGGACAGAGCGAGAGAGGGAACACAAGCAGGGGGAGTGGGAGAGGGAAAAGCAGGCTTCCCGCCTAGCAGGGAGCCCGACATGGGGCTCAATCCCAGGACCTCGAGATCATGACATGAGCCGAAGGCAGATGCTTAACGACTGAGCCACCCACACACCCCTGTCTCATCTTAGGTTAATTCTTAGATCAGCAAGAATAATCTTTTTTTTTAAGATTTATTTATGTATTTGAGAGAGCGAGAATGAGAGAGAGAGAGAAAGAGAGAGTACATGAGACGGGGGAGGGTTAGAGGGAGAAGCAGGCTCCCCGCTAAGCAGGGAGCCCGATGTAGGACTCGATCCTGGGACTCCAGGATCATGACCTGAGCCAAAGGCAGTCGCCTAACCAACTGAGCCACCCAGGCACCCCGGCAAGAATAATCTTAAAGCATAGCAGAAAAGTTTTCGTCCCAAACAAAAATAACAAAAGAAAAAAATAGGTAAGTTCAACTTCAAAAAACAGCAGTGTTTTGCACATGAAATGACAATACTAATAAAGTGGAAAGATCATCCACAGAATGGGAGAAAATATCTGCAAATAATATCTCTGATAAAGATTTAGTATGTAGTTGGGATGCCTGGGTGGCTCAGTTGGTTCAGCATCTGCCTTTGGCTTAGGTTTTGATCCCAGGATCCTGGGATCAAGTCCTGCATCGGGCTCCTTGCTCAACGGGGAACCTGCTTCTCCCTCTCCCTCTGCCTGCCACTGCCCCTGCTTGTGTGCATGTGCTCACTCTCTCAATTTCTCTGACAAATAAATGAAATCTTAAAAAAAAAGATTTAGTATCTAGATCTAGAGCTCTTTAGACTCAGTCAAAAAGACAACCAAATTTAAAATTTGGCAAAGGTAGGGGCACCTGGGTGGTTCAGTCGGTTAAGCATGTGCCTTTGGGTCAGGTCATGATCCAGGGGTCCTGGGATTTAGCCCAGAGTTGAGCTCCCTGCTCAGCGGGGGAGTCTGCTCCTCCCTCTGTCTCCCTCCTTGTGCTGGTTTACTCTCTCTCTCAAATAAACACTTAAAAAAATAAAATTGGGCAAAGGTAATGGCTGCACAACACTGTACATGTACTTAATGCTGCTGTATTTTACACTTCTACAAATGGTTACGATGATAAATTTTATGTTACATATTTTTTATTGCACACAGGAAAAAATCACTAAGGTCGGGGAGGTGGAACCAAAGGACGTGAATAGACATTTCTGCTCGGAAGATATACAAATGGTCAGAAAAGGAAACTTTGTTAGTCATTAGGGATACTAATCAAATCCAGTTCACTAACAGGGATAGGTATAACAACAACTTTTTTTATTTTAAAAGATTTATTTATTTTAGAGAGAGGGAGAGAGAGCACATGTGCATGTGCAAGAGAGGGGAGAAGGCAGAGGGAGAGAATTTCAAGCAGACTCCGGGCTGAGCAGGAAGCCTTTTGGGGCCTGATCTCTCCACCTATGAGACTGTGATCTAACGCAAAACCAAGAGTTGGACACTTAATGGACTGAGCCACCCAGGGGCTCCTATAACAACTTTTTATTTTTTTTAAGATTTTATTTATTTGTCGGGCGCCTGGGTGGCTCAGATGGTTAAGCGTCTGCCTTCAGCTCAGGTCATGATCCCAGGGTCCTGGGATCGAGTCCCACATCGGGCTCCCTGCTCCTTGGGAGCCTGCTTCTCCCTCTGCTTCTCTCTCTCTCTCTCTGTCTCTCATGAATAAATAAATAAAATTAAAAAAAAAGATTTTATTTATTTGTCGGAGAGAGACAACGAGGGAGAAGCTGGCTCCCTGCTGAGCAAGAATCCAATGCGGGACTTGATCCCGGGACCCCAGGATTATGACCGGAGCCATCCAGGCGTCCAACTGTTTGTAAAAAGAAAGTTAGAGTTGAGGAGGATGTGGTTTAATTGCGTGTGGTAATTAAATTAGTGTAGCCACTGTGAAAAAAGGTTGGCAATTTTTCAAAATTTAAGTAGGGAACTGTCATGTGACCCAGAATTCCACTCCTGTGCATATACCTAAGAGAACTGAAAACAAAAGTTCAAAAAAAAAACCCGTATGTGAATATTCACAGCAGCATTCATAACATCCCTATGTGAAGACAACCTAAGTGATCAACTTAGGAAAAATGGATAAATAAATTGGTTTTCTCCATTTAAAGGATTAGTTTTAGCCATAAAATGGAATGAAGTTCTGATACTTGCTTCATGAACCTTGGAAACAATAGTTAAGTTAAAGAAGTTGTACAGGACACTTTCAGGCAAACAGGCTTGAGCAATGGAATATAAAGGCCCACATGACCTCCTGACTGAATACAGAGGGGCCCATCCCCGGACCCACCTCAAAATAGCCATAGGTCCTAAATGGCCAACGGGCTACTTAACAACTAGTCACCGTGACCAAAAAAGGGAGAATTCCGCAGGTGGCCATATTCCTCTTCACCCTTTAAAAACAGCCTCCACCCACTGCCTCCTTGCAGATACCCTCTCCACTGTCCTGCCGGCGGCTCCCTTGCGGTGTATTCAGTCAACTTTTATCTCCTTTGTTCTGCCTCAGGTTGATTCTTTCACCACCTGAGCCACTGGCTTCCACCCAAAGGGGTCGCTCCAAAAATTTGGGGGCTGATCAGATCCAGACACCTCATTTAGACACCACAGAAGCCAGACACAAAAGACCATATATTATATAATTCTATTACTATGAAGTATCTAGGACATTCAAATCCATAGAGACAAAGCCGATTAGTGGCTGTAAAGGGATGGCGGGAGCAGGGATTAAGGAGTGACTGCTTAATGGGTAGGGGTTTCTTCTAAGGGTTGAGGTGGTGATGGTTGCCTAACCTTATGACTGAAGGCCATTGGAAAAAAAAAATAAAGGTCACTGAATTGTACAAAATACTTAAAACAGTGAATTATGTGGTAAGTGAATTTTATCTCAATTAAAAAAAAAAACTTAGGATGATGGTACAGGACCAAGAATGGTACATTCTTCCAAGTACTTGAACTAGAAAAAACAGAAAAGGCTTGAAAAAGCACAAAATGGCGGCGGGCTGATCGGATCACGTGACCGCCAATTCTTCCCTGCCCACCCTTAGAAAAGTCTTTTTTTCAGAGCTGGCGCAGAGACACAGGCGGCTCATTGTTATAGGAAGCCCAGGTAACTCTTCTCAGGCGCGCTCTAGCTCTAGCTGCTTAGTGAGAGCGGCGAGCGTATTGAAGGCGAGCTGCGGAGCGCGCACGTAGAACGTAAACCCGTAAGCGCCGTTCCTCGCAGAGATGCGGAGGAGGGGAGAGGCGTGGAGGAAGAGGGGGAAGTTGGCGCATGCGCGTAACGCTGACGGGTTTTGAAATGGCCTCGGTGTTAGCCGGGACCCGATTCAGGTGAAGGTCTGGTTCTCGCGGTTGGAGCAGCGGGCGGCGGAGCCGGGGTCCTAACGTCCTGTCGAATCCGCGGAAGGGCCGGGGGCGACCGTTTTGGTAGCACGGCGTCCGTAGGCCGGCGACGGTGGGGCTCTCGTGGGACTGGGGCGGGAGGGACATGGTCCCTTTTGTGCGGGTCGGAGCAGGCCCCGCGCGGCAGCCCCTCCCCCACCGCCTCGTTTTTTCGACCCTCCTCCCCCCGCCTCGATTCTTCTGGTACCCCCAGCGCCCCTCAGCCTCGGCTTGGCGGGTCTGGAGGGACTCCCGAGCGCCATCCGTCACTCTGGAGCCCCTGAGCTTTAGCTTCCCGGCCTCCGGCCCAGGGCGTCGGGGGTGGCTGGTGGCGGCGCGGGTTTTGGGGGATGGAGGCTCTCTGCCCGGCCTAGGGGATAAGGGGACCAGGGCTTTCAATAGTCCTCTCTTGGCACTTCGCCCAGTCTCGTGAGACGGAGGATTCTGCCTTCTCTGGTCTGCGCCCCGCGAGGAGCTGGGGCTGGAGGAAGATGGATGGCAGAGCTCTGGCCGCTCCGAGTCGCGCGGAGAAGGAGGGGGTGCGCGGGCTGCGATCTTCGCCTTTTCTGGCTTGATTTTGGGGGGAGGGGTCTTAGCGATGGTTCTTTAGGGGGCATCCGTTATTTCAACCGTCTCTCCCCTCGAGGGAGGGGGGGACAGAGAAAAGGAGCCCGTTGGCCCTTCCCAACCCGAAAAAGTAAGGAGATGTTCGTTATTTAAATGATAGTCTTAAATACCTTTATTCAGTGTCTCGTCCCAGTTTCCGTTATTGGTTCCACCACTTTCAGTCCCCAACTGATTGCCGAAAGAAACACGCAGGCTCTATATTTTCTTTGAACCTGAAGCTGTGTACTTACTGTTAAGACTTGGGTAGATAACAGCACATGGTTTTCTGTTTAAATGTGACAGTTTGTAGTCACGGAAAGAAGTGCCTTTCTTGTGAGTCTGCCCCTAATGTCATATGTCGAAATTGGGTGCTTTTGGTGAGCTACTTGATGTAGAATGTTTTGCTGCATATCGGACGTTCATATATACCTTGTTATTTATACTAGGATCTACGAAGATGTCCTTGACAAACATTTCTGTAATACTTTTATGACATTTATAGTTTGAACTTTAAAATGTGGATTCTTTTTCTTAATAGATCGCTGCTGTAGAAGACAAACAAGTGAAGGTTTTTTCCCTCTTTCATCATGGCTCAGTTTGGAGGACAGAAGAATCCGCCATGGGCTACTCAGTTTACAGCCACTGCGGTATCTCAGCCAGGTCAGGCCACTGAACACATGTACTGTAAACTTGGGGGTTGGGGGGAGGACATGTTATAACTACGTGAATTAGGCTGTCTGTGATATTGTAAACTGTTTCTAAATGACGTATCTTTTATTTGTGAAGCTTTTAAAAATTCATGGATCAACTAGCAAAAAATCTGTTTTACACAGCAGTTTGGATAATTACGTATAGATTTTCGAACATTAAATTGATTAACTTTTGATTTAATTAGGTTAGCAGCCACTCATTGATTAGAGGTTATCTCATTTGGCATGTTAAGGTGAAGTATGCACATGCTATATTTAAGAATAAATATATTAAAATTTTATATATTATGAAAAATTATATATGACTGGTCTTCAGTTGTTGGAGTTTAAAGTGGAAAACCCAATTCTAAAGAATTTATCAAGCAAAGGAAAAAGATATAAAAGAGCAAAAGGATATTTACATTTGCAAAATAAGGTCAACAGATAATGTCATTGAAAATCAGTAAGCTTCTTCCCTTTGCTTCTTAGGAGGAATTTTTTTTTAAAAGATTTTATTTATTTGAGAGAGAGAGAGAGAGAGAACACGAGAGGGGGGAGTGTCAGAGGGAGAAGCAGACTCCCCGCTGAGCAGGGGAGCCCTATGCGGGACTCGATCCTGGGACTCCAGGATCATGCCCCGGGCCGAAGGCAGTCGCTTAACCAACTGAGCCGCCCAGGCGCCCCCAATTTTTTTTTTCATTTGACTTAAGGTTTGAATCTCAAATGAGTTTCCCAAGGATCCTACGGAATGAATTTCACTTTCTTTGGGTACCCAGAAAAATTGCAGCTTTTTCTGTTAATTTGAGTATACTTTTTATTTATGACATCTCTAATACTGGTTCTGTACTGCCTTTTACCTAAAATATCTACTTTAGTAATTCAAGGTCAGTTACAGAGATCTGTTACTACGATCTGACTTGGGTCTTCTACAATTTGATGGATGTGATTATTTTGTTATGTTGGGGACCTTTCTCTTTAAAGAAATGGATACTTTGGAGTTTTTATTTTAGTTACTCTTCATTTGGGGGAGTTAAATGATCAGTTCTGCAGGCAACTGAAGAGATTATGAAATAATAGTTATAGATGTATTTAATTCAGATCCAGGTACTTTTTTTTCTTTAAGATTTTATTTATTAGAGAGAGAGAGCTAACGAGCATGATGGGGGGTGGGGCAGAGGGAGAGGGCGAAGCAGACTCCCCTGAGCAGGGAGCCCAATGTGGGACTTGATCCCAGGGTCTGGGGATCATGACCTGAGCCGAAGGCAGATGCTCAACCAGCTGAGCCACCCAGGTGCCCAGATCCAGGTACTTCTTTATGTTAAATAATGGGGACTCTGGTGTTGAGTTAGTTTTGATGAAATGGGAATTATCAGCAATTACCGTGTGTCCAGAAGCAAGTGCTATGGACTTGTATTTTGGTAAACTAAACATGTTTTACCTTGCTTTTTCTACTTATAATTTGTTTTATTTATTTATAAACAAGGTCAGGAACATAATATGAATGATGTTTTATTTTTATAAGGATTTTATTTATTTGATAGAGCAGGAGCAAGGAGGAAAGGGAGAAGCAGGCTCCCCACTGAGCAGGGAGCCTGATGTGGGGCTTGATCCCAGGACCGTGGGATCATGACTTGAGCCGAAGGCAAATGCTTAACCGACTGAGCCACCCAGGTGCCCCTATAATTTGTTTTAAATTGATATCTGTATTGTTCCCAGTTAAGTAGCTCTTCAGGTGGAAGTCTATTTTCTGTAGCTCTTAACGTTTGTATTGTGGGGCACCTGGGTAGGTCAGTTGCTTGGGCGACTGTCTTCTGTCTTTGGCTCAGTGGTCCTGGAATCAAGGCCCGTGTAGGGCGCTCTGCTTAGCAGGGAGCCTGCTTCTCCCTCTCCTCCCCACTCATGCTCTCTCTCACTATCTCTGTCTTTCTCTCAGATAAATAGATAACATCTTTTTTAAAAAATTTATATTGTAATTACTTAAATTCATGTTATACTTTTTTGTTTTTATTTTAAGACTGAGCAAAGAAGACGTTCATATAAATTCTCAAACAAAATCAGTAGTAAATATAGCCCTCCCTTTCCATATTTTGCAGTAGAGTCCAAATATAAATAATGGGATTTGTGTAAACAGCTTTTATTTTTGCTGTAGGAAATTATTTATGGGTCTTAGGACTTGTTGTTAATCAGAGTTTTTCAAAATCAAACTATTGATGCATCATGACTTCAGTAAGTAGGCCTAGTGTTTTGATAGCATCTCTCTACTCTTAGCTTTCCTGTAAAAATCCTGGAGTAGGTTCTAAATGGAACTCTCTAGTGATACTGTTTTTATTAAAATGTTTATTTTCCAGGTGATACATTTCAGGCTGCTTCCTGAAAGCTTGCTCTTTTCTTGCCTTCATCTTAAAGCCTTACTTGTGATTAATCATCTCATCTTAGTATAAGTGATTTTCAGAGCCACACAAATTTTTGTAAAAGTTAAATTTTCAATCCTGAGGCAATTAAAATACGTTTTATTTACATCTCATCTAAATGGAGAACTGTTTTATTTATTTTTTTTAACTTTTAAGTAATCTCCACACCCAACATGGGACTTGAACTCACAACCCGGAGATCAGGAGTCACATGCTCCACTGGTTGAGCCAGCTAGGCGCGCCTAAATGGAGAACATTCTAGTAAATTATAGTGCCTCAAGTGTTCTGGCAGCTTCAAATATAATTTGAGAAAAAATTTCAGCAAAGGACGTATAAGGACTTAATCGGCAATAGGGAAGGTGCCAGTTTTTTACTCTATTAAAAAAAAAAATGTACCCTTTGAAATAGTCCAGACATAACAGGTGCCTGGGTGGCTCAGTTGGTTGAGCGACTGCCTTCGGCTCAGGTCATGATCCTGGAGTCCCGGGATCGAGTCCCACATCGGGCTCCCTGCTCAGCGGGGAGTCTGCTTCTCCCTCTGACCCTCCCCCCTCTCATGTGCTCTCTCTCTCTCTCTCTCAAATAAATAAAATCTTTAAAAAAAAAAAAATAGTCCAGACATATTAGTATCAGAAGCCACTGTCATAAGTCAAATGATCATGGAACAGAAAAAGGTTAACTTAGTAATTCAACTTGAATTAAATATTTTGATCTCTGTTCCTATATTTCAGACTCATTTTCTCTTGAGAGCAGTATGAAAATTACTACTCTCTTTGTATATAACATAACATTTTTTTTTTTAGTTTTTGCTATTCCGTTTTCTTTTTTTTTTTTTTAAAGATTTTATTTATTTGACAGAACGAGAGCAGGAACACAAGCAGGGGCAGTGGGAGAGGGAGAAGCAGGCTTCCTGCGAGCAGGGAGCCTGATGCGGGGCTCGATCCCAGGACACTGGGATCATGACCTGATCCGAAGGCAGACACTTAACAACTGAGCCACCCAGGCGCCCCGTTATTCCATTTTCTAGCAAGGATATTTTGCATTTGTACTAACCTTGAAAGTTCTCAGCTAACAGTGATAGAAAATTTCACTGCATTCACACCGATGACTGATTTAGAATAATATAAAGCGGCACCTGGCTGGCTCAGTTAGAAGAGCATGGGACTCTGGATCTCAGAGTCATGAGTTTGAGCCCCATGTTAGGTGTAGAGAGTACTTAAATAAGTAAACTTAAAAAAATAGGTAATATTAAAAACTTCAGTAAAAGCAAGCATGCTAGCAGTATATTGCTGAAATCTGATGTAAAATTGAAGATCAGTATTTGGATTGTTTCTGATTAATTTTGAATTCCTGAGTGTCATCTATCATCTTTAGTTTTCTTTTCCTTTAACCCCCAAATTCAATCATATATCAAATCTTGACTTTTTTCTCCTTTGAAAATGCCTCAGGTATACTCTCTTTTACATTTAGGTCCTAGGCACTTCACATTTGAATAACTGTCATAGCTGCTTTCTCTTGCTTACAGCTCATATGCCAAAGTCTCTCACCAACTTTCAGGTCCTTCCTTGTCTTTCCCAAACTTAATCCATAGTGCTTATCGTAGATCCTTAAGTCAGGAAGCTCTTTTTCCCACCTCTCACGTGGTAGTGTTACTCTTTATTATCCTTTATTTAGTTCTTTTTTTTTTTTTTTTTTTTTAAGATTAACGAGCAAGCGAGCACGTAGGAGCTGAGGGAACGGGAGAAGCAGACTCCCCGCTGAGCAGGGAGCCCATTGAGGGGCTCAATTCCAGGATCCCAGGATCATGACCTGAGCCGAAGGCAGATGCTTAACTGACTGAGCCAAACAGGCGCCCTTCTGTTATTTAGTTCTAATTGCTTTTATTTGCTTTCTTCTCATACATACTGGATATGCTACATCTTTTTTCTCTCTCAGCTCCAGTATGTCTGTCAGATGTGATACTACTAAAGCATAATTTCTTTTTTTTTTCCTCCAAGTAGGCTCCTCCCTACAAGGGACTCAAACTCATAACCCTGAGATCAAGAGTCACATGCTCTTCCGACTAAGCCAGCCAGGCGCCCCTCCTAATTTCTATCTAAATCTGACCTAGATTCTGTCTCAACAACTTTCTCTATCAGATAAGGAATTTGAGGCCCAGAACAGTGATGAAATTTGTTTAGGTTTTACAGATGGTCACAGGAGAGTTAATGTTAGAACATCAGAATTGTGGTTCAGTGTATCTTCCATTATTTTTACTTGTCTACAAAAAATATCTTCAAGGATTTTAGAATTCATTTCAAACTCCTTGGGATGGTATTCATGATGTTCTGTCATTCCAGCCTTACATACCATTTCTCCTATACTGAAATAATTGTTCTTAAAATTTCTCCTTTTTTCCCATCTTCTAGCTGAAGTGCTGTGATGTATATTCAGTGACAGTCATATTTGTTTCTAGAACTTTTAGATTTTATATATATATTTATGGGGTTCTTGGAGGGTTAAGTCAGTTAGTCATATGCCTTTGACTCAGGTCATGGTTCCTGGTCCTGGAATTGGGCCCCATGTTGGGCTCCCTTTCGGGAAGTCTGCTCCTCCCTTTTCCTTTGCTCCTCCCCCTGCTTATGTGTGCAAGCATGTGCTCTCCACGCCCCCCCCCCCCCCGCCCTCTGGCTCACTTTCTCAGATAAAATCTTTTAAAAAATAAATAAAAGTTTTTTTTTTAATATTGGATATTTTATTTCTTCCTTTTAAGTCTTACTTATTTGAGAGAGCAAGAATGAGAGAGAGAGCGAGCGAGCACATGACATGATGGGGGAAGGGTCAGAGGGAGAAGCAGACTCCCTGCTGAGCAGGGAGCCCGGATGTGGGACTCGATCCCGGGACTCCAGGATCATGACCTGAGCCGAAGGCAGTTGCTTAACCGACTGAGCTACCCAGGCGCCCCTAAATAAAAGTTTTTATTTATTTGAGAGAGTGCACATGTGAGCAGATGGAGAGAGACAAGCAGAGTCCTTGCTGTGCATTGAGCCCAACCTGGGGCTCGATCCCATGACCCTGAGATCATGATCTGAGCCGAAATCAAGAGTTGGACACTTAACTGACAGGCACTGAGGCACCCCATGAGCTATTTTTTAAAATTTATTTTTATTTTTGGGACGCCTGGGTCGCTCCGTTGATTAAGCGACTGCCTTTGGCTCAGGTCATGATCCCGTGGTCCTGTGATCGAGTCCTACATCGGGCTTCCCCTGCTCTGTTGGGAGCCTGCTTCATCCTCTCCCTCTGCCTGCCACTCCCCCTGCTTGTCCTCTCTGTCAAATGAATAAATAAGGGCGCCTCGGTGGCTCATTTGGTTAAGCGACTGCCTTCGGCTCGGGTCATGATCCCGGAGTCCCGGGATCGAGTCCCGCATCGGGCTCCCTGCTCGGCGGGGAGTCTGCTTCTCCCTCTGACCCTCTTCCCTCTCGTGCTCTCTATCTCTCATTCTCTCTCTCTCAAATGAATAAGATCTTTAAAAAAAATGAATAAATAAAATCTTTTTTTTATTTTAATTTTTTTTTAAGATTTTATTTATTTGAGAGAGAGAGAATGAGAGAGAGAGCACATGAAGAGGGGGTAGGGTCAGAGAGAGATGCAGACTCCCCGCCGAGCAGGGAGCCCGATGCGGGACTCCATCCCGGGACTCCGGGATCATGACCCGAGCCGAAGGCAGTCGCTTAACCAAATGAGCCACCCAGGCGCCCAAATCTTTTTTAAAAATAAAAAATAAATAAAATTTATTATTATTTTATGTACTCAAACTCACGAACCCAAGATGAAGAGTTGCATGCTCCACTCCTGAGCCAGCCAGGTGCCCCACTGATTGAAACATTAACTCTTAGATTAATTATAATAGTTTGTAGATTAGACTCAAATATTTGCATTTGTCTCTGTATGTAACCATAGTAATATTGAAATGTGGGGAATGATTTAGCATATTTTCACCTATTTTCTCATCTATTTCTTTTGACTATTTGTAAAATGACTGCATTCTGGCCATAGAGAAACATGAACTACTTTAGGAGTTAAAACTGTAGTTACAATGTGCTTTCCAACAGGTGACTGAAGCTAATACCAATATAGTTGTTTTAAATATGACTCCCATTTTTCCTACCTCTTCATTCTGGCCAAGTTAATCATCTTCTAAAACCATAATCTCTTGAACTTGAAAACAAGCTCAGACTGCTAAATTCCAAAATTCATGGTCTTTTTCAAACAAATAATAGCTGATACACTATGTATCCTTCACTTTATTAGTTATCCTTTAATGGACTTGAATGTTTACAACTCATTTGGTAGGAAAGGATTGCTACTGGTATTGGTTTAACCCTGTTTAAACACTGCGTGTGCTAGGTAATAGCAAATAGTCTCTAAAACAAACTATCTTTTCTTTTTTTTTCTCTCTATCCTAACTTGAGCATGCAACTTTGAGGTTCTGAGCTTTATTATTTCAGGGTGACTCATCTTAGTAAAGGTAGAGCACCATGGTTTAAAGGTATAGGATTTTTAAATTTAACAGTAAGTTTGGTAAAATTAAGGGACAACAGAAAAGGGACAGGCTTCTCTATTCTGTTTTAATGGTGTGTTCACTGGTATTCAGTAGAAACTACTAGTGTGTCATAACACAAGTGTACATTTTAAAAAATGATAAAATTTACATTTGTTTTTAAAGGTTTAAGAAAACTTAATCCTTAAGTTTACTTGTTTACCTGGTAGCCTGTGGTCATCTAGGGCTCATTTCGTAGGTTGGTCTGTGGAAGTTTTTTTTTTTAAGATTTTATTTATTTGAGAGAGAGACAGAGAATGAGAGAGAGCACGAGAGGGGGGAGGGTCAGAGGGAGAAGCAGACTCCCTGCCGAGCAGGGAGCCCGATGTGGGACTTGATCCCGGGACTCCAGGATCATGACCTGAGCCGAAGGCAGTCGCTTAACCAACTGAGCCACCCAGACACCCGGTCTGTGGAAGTATTGATACACAGTGATAAGCGTATCTTTTTCCAAAGGGTCACAAGACCTTCAGCAATCAAATTGAATTAGGTATAGATAAATGGACGGACTGTTCTATTGTGGATAATTGGAAAGGATCTCCAGCTGACAAGTATTTGGCCACTTAGGTGGAGAGAAAGATTAAATCAGGGATTGATACCTCTGTAATATGCAGGTTATAGAATTGTCTTTCAGAATATTGATTATAATTCACAAGAGTGGAGATGCTACTTACAAATACTCAAGAGTAGTTTCTCAGATAACCACAAAAAAGGAGTATTAGTGAAGTATACTTTATGGAGAGTAAAGTCTAAAATATGAGTGATTTTAAAAAGAGCTATATTGCAGATATATAAAACATCCACAGTGATTTCACAAAATTTGAATTAACTAGCTAGTGGTGTGACACAACTAGTAGAATATAAATTTCCTTCCCATAAATTTCTAGCATTTGAACCCTTGAAGAACATGGGCTTGAATCGTGTGAGTCCATTTTGATGCAGATTTTTTCCGGGGGGGATAAGTACTGTCCTGTAAATGTATTTTCCTTATGATTTTCTTTTCTCTAGCTTATTTATTTATTTTTAAAGATTTTACTTATTTATTTGACAGAGACACAGCAAGAGAGGGAACACAAGCAGGGGGAGTGGGAGAGGGAGAAGCAGGCTTCCCGTGGAGCAGGGAGCCCGATGCGGGGCTCGATCCCAGGACCCTGGGATCATGACCTGAGCTGAAGGCAGACGCTTAACGACTGAGCCACCCAGGCGCCCGTCTAGCTTATTTTATTGAAAGAGTACAGTATATAGGAACTCCTAGGTGGCTCAGTTGGTTAAGTGTCGCCTCTTGATCTCAGGGTCGTGATTTCAAGCACTTTGTTGGGCCCCATGCTGGGCATGGAGTCTACTTAAAAAATATGTTATGTAATACATATAACATACAAAATATGTTAACCGTTCGTGTTGCTGGTAAGGCTTCCACTCAACAGTTGGCTGTTAGTAGTATTTTGTTTATAGTTTGTGTTTAAAGATTATATTTATTGGAGGGGTGCAAGCTCATGTGTAGGGGCGGGGAGGGAGAGGGACAAGCAGACTCCGTGCTGAGGGCAGAGCCTTAAGTGGGGCTCTATCTTAAAACCCTGAGATCATGACCTGAGCCGAAACCAAGAGTCAGACGCTTAACTGACTGAGCCACCCAGAGGTGCCTAGAGAAACTTTATTTTCCCTTCTAAATCCAAAGGCTAGTTTTAAAAATTGAATACCACTTAGTCTGATTCACATAATACATTAATATTTAATTTCATTTTCAAAGTCCAAGAATGAAAACTTACAGTTCAACACTGAGTAAGCCACGTGTTTAGGTAATATTTCTTAAAAATCAGTTTTTTGTTTTTTTGTTTTGTTTTTTTTCTTAAAGAGTCTTAAAATATGGTATAGCACCTAAATTTTCAGTTGCATATATATAGGCTATTAACACATGTTCTGAAATCTGGTAGTTTACATCAGTTCTGAGGTCTTTTATTTCTGTCTTTTTTTTTTTTTTAAGATTTTATTTGTTTGACAGAGACAGCGAGAGAGGGAACACAAACAGGGGGAGTGGGAGAGGGAGAAGCAGGCTCCCCGCTGAGCAGGAAGCCCGATGTGGGGCTCAATCCCAGGACGTTGGGATCATGACCTGAGCCGAAGGCAGACGTTTAACCGACTGAGCCACCCAGGCACCCGTTTTTGTTTTTTTTTTTAATTTTATTTATTTAAGTAACCTCGGCACACCCAATGTGGGGCTCGAACTCAGGATGCCAAGATCAAGAGTCACATGCTCCTTCAACAGAGCCAGTCAGGCACCCCCTGAATTAACTTTTAATAAAAAAAGAACACTGAGGGGGCACCTGGGTGGCTCAGTTGGTTAAGCATCTGCCTTCGGCTCAGGTCGAGATCCCAGGGTCCTGGGATCGAGCCCCACATTGGTCTCCGTGCTCAGCGGGGAGCCTGCTTCTCCCTCTCCCTCTGCCAGTTGCTTGTGTTCCCTCTCTCGCTGTGTCTCTGTCAAATAAATAAAATCTTTAAAAAAACAAAACAAAACACTGGGCTTTATACTTTTTCTATGCTACTGTAGTTTTCTTTCTACTCATTTTAGTGTTTCACTTTATACTGTTTTCAGTTTTCTTCCAAAATCTTTGAATGGCAATCCTACAATGCAAAATTTGGGAAGAAATGATAATTAGAAAACATAAATGACAAACTTTTATGACTAAGTGTTGATCCAGTCACTAACTGCTAATACATGTGAATGGAATGGCTTTGTTTTGTTTTGTTTTGTTTTGGAAGCTCTACACTCAACGTGGGGCTTGAACTCATGTCCCTGAGGTCAGGAGTTGCATGCTCTACTGACTAAGCCAACCAGGCACCCTGTATTCTTTTTTTTTTTTTTTTTTTTTTTAAGATTTTATTTCAGAGAGAGCAGCAAAGGGAGGGCCAAGAGAAGGGAGAGGGAGAGAAAATCTTGAGCAGATTCTGCGCTGAGCAGTGGGGCTCAATCCCACAACCTGAGCCGAAGTCAAGAGGCGGACGCTCTACTGATTGAGCCACCTAGACATCCCTGGCCCTGTATTTTTAATCATCAAGACGTCAGTATGGTCTTAAAGCCTTGTGTCTGTGTATGCTTCCCTGTGTGTGAATGGCTTACATAGGTGTAACATCGTATGGTGGTCCTAGAAAAAGAATGCCGTCAACAAATCAGCTCATTGGTACTTCCTTTCATTAGGAATATTTTATTCCAAGGCAGGAGGCTATTGGTAGTTAATTTTGGTGGATTCAAAAGTTATATATGGATTTTCACATGTGCGTGGAGGTCAAGCACCTTTGAGTCCCACATTGTTAGGGGTAACCTTAATTGTTTTGTAGTTTCTTTCTTTTTTTTTTTTTAAAGATTTTATTTATTTATTTGAGAGAGAGAGAGAATGAGAGATAGAAAGCATGGGAGGGAAGAGGGTCAGAGGGAGAAGCAGACTTCCTGCTGAGCAGGAAGCCCGATGTGGGACTCGATCCCGGGATTCCAGGATCATGACCTGAGCTGAAGGCAGTTGTTTAACCAACTGAGCCACCCAGGCGCCCATGTTTTGTAGTTTCTAATTCATCACACTGTTAACAGAAGAGAGATGTGTCTGTCATCCTACCTACTTAATGCTAGGCTGCTGTATGATGCCAGGATTCAAAACACCTAAAAAAGTAATAGGAAAAAATAGACTTTTTGGGATATTGGCTCTGAGCTCTTCTGCTGTGGCAACTTCCAGCGTTCTGAAATTGGTACCAACAGAATGAAACAGCAGATCTGAGGTCAGAGCCCCGGCTTGGTGAAGGAGCTGCGTATGATACTTGAATCACGGATGCTACTTTGTCAAATGTGTATAACATGCCAATCTTAGAATTTAAAGCACTAATTTTTCCTATGGTCTTTATCTTGTGTTCAGTGAGTATTTTGCTTCTGTTGTCCTAGAACAGTGGTTCTTAACCTTTTTTGGGTCTGTAATTCTCTTGAAAACTGATGAAAGCTTTGGACTTTCTCCGTCTGCAATTTTGCATACAATAAGGTTAACAGGATCCACTGATTAGAACCTGTGTCCTAGATTTCGGTACCTTTTCCTTTATTCTCATTGTAGTTAACCTCATTTTGAACTTATGCTGGTATTGAGGTATTCTCACTTCTATTTAAATTTATTTTTAAATTCATTTAGTTAGTCCTGGTTTCTTCTTTCTTCCCATCTGTGATATCTGACTTTCCTTAAAAACAAGAAAAGATTAATGTGGTAAGGACTTAGGCCATTTAGAATTTTTTTTTTAATGAAATTTTTTTTTTTAAAGATTTTATTTATTTAAGTGACAGAGAGAGAGAGAGGGAACACAAACAGGGGGAGTGGGGGAGGGAGAAGCAGGCTTCCCGCTGAGCAGGGAGCCCGATGCGGGGCTCAATCCCAGGATCCTGGGATCATGACCTGAGCCGAAGGCAGTTGCTTAACCAACTGAGCCACCCAGGCGCCCCCATTTAGAAATTTTTTGCCCACCTTAGACTCTTCCTTTTCTCCCTCCTCCTTTTTTTTTTTTTTTTAAAGATTTTGCTTATTTATTTATTTGAGAGGGAGAGAGGGAGAGAGTGAGAGAGAGCATGAGAGGGGAGGGGGTCAGAGGGAGAAGCAGACTCCCCACTGAGTGGGGAGCCCGATGCAGGACTAGATCCCGAGACTCTAGGATCATGACCTGAGCTGAAGGCAGTCGCTTAACCAACTGAGCCCCCCAGGTGCCCCCATTTAGAAATTTTTTGCCCACCTTAGGCTCTTCCTCTTCTCCCTCCTCCTTTTTTAATTTTTAAAAATCAATATTTTTTGCAGGGAGTAATTTGTAATATATAAGAACTACAAACGTACTTTCTGGGATTTGTGTTTGTTTTTGCTTTACTTTGTTGTTGGTTTGTTTTATTTTTAAGTAAAATTAGTCTGAGCTTTTAAACAACTGATTGAACCTCACACTTCTGAAGATTTTCTGGGATAGTCTAGACTAGGTGCTTTGGTTAGTTCATTAATGTTCTCTGTTCTTTTCCTGTAAAGCAAAATACTGTTCTTTCTATAAGGTTGTTAACTAATAATTAAAGAGCAGCATTTTTTTCAGGTTATTTTCAGATACAAGCAAGATGCTTTGGAAAAGGGAGTATTCCATGTGTAAATACTGCTTTTATGGCAGTCTTTTGAGATTCAGAATGCTGAGTTGGCATATTAAAAGTTCTGAGAAATCCTGCAGTAAAAATATATGCATAATTCACTGTTTCCACTTTTTTTTTAAAGTAAGCTCTGTGCCCATTGTAGGTCTTAAACTCATGACCCTGAGATCAAGAGTTGCATGCTCTACCAGCTGAGCCAGCCAGGGTCCCCTGTTTCCTTAGCTTTTTAAACCTTGGGCCGTTTTTTTTTTTGTTTTCTGACTTTAATGTCCTGGGGAGGTAGTCATTGTTCCAGGAGATAGAATTTTGGGAATGGTAGTGCTGCATTGCAGTTTTTATTTTTATTTTTTAATTTTACTTATTTGTTTTTTAAAGATTTTATTCATTTGCAAGAGAGAGGGGCAGAGAAAACATAAGTAGGGGGAGGGGCAGGGGGAGAGGGAGAAGCAGGTTCCTGCTGAGCTGGGAGCCTGACATGGGGCTCCATCCCAGGACCTGGAGATGTGACCTGAGCTGAAGGCAGACACTTAACCAACTGAGCCACCCAGGTGCCCCATACACTGCAGTTGTTAGTTGATTGCTTTTTTGCATTCATTGGAATTGCATGAAAACATCAAGTAAAATCTTTCTCATGTTCTCTTGAGCTCTTAGCCTTGTTTAAGCATACATTCAACATTACCTAATCTATCATATTTTGAGTCTTCTCCCAATTTGGTTTAATCAAATTATAATTTTAAGTCACTATGGCTAATTTTCTGTCATTGTGCCACATAGTAGTGCATTAAAATTAAAAACTTTTTGTGCTTTTAAACACAAAAGTTGGGGTGCCTGGGTTTGGTTAAGCGTCTGCCTTTGGCTTAGGTCATGATCTCCAGGTCCTGGGATCCAGCCCTGCATTAGGCTTCCTGTTCAGCGGGGAGCCTGTTTCTCCCTTTCCTTCTACCCATCTCCCTCCACTTGCTCGTGCTCTGTCTCTCACTTTCTCTCTCACAGAAGTAAATAAAATCTTAAAAAATAAACACAAAAGTTGCTTTGGTCTGTTTCCTAGTTTTTATTTTTATTTATTTAAGATTTTATTTATTTATTTGACAGAGAGACAGCCAGAGAGGGAACACAAGCAGGGGGAGTGGGAGAGGGAGAAGCAGGCTTCCCGCTGAGCAGGCAGCCCGATGTGGGGCTCCATCCCAAGACCCTGTGATTATGACCTGAGCCGAAGGCAGACACTTAATGACTGAGCCACCCAGACGCTCCTGTTTCCTAGTTTTTAAATTAATGCAAAGTAGGTATATGAAAAGTTTGTCCAATGGAAAGTTTTAGGGTGGATCACTTCCAGCAGCACTGTCTTCAGTATATGATTCTCATCTACTTGGAGATAAAACAGTAAATTCTAGATAAATAAAGTAAGACAATTTATTTTCTGCTCTTTTTCCTAAAAATACTTCTTGAGAGTACTTTAGCCTCTTGGTCTAGGTAAGGTAGTTTAATTTTATAGAATAATGTTTTCTTATATCTATTACAACGAAGATTTAGTATAAAGCCACTGGGATCTGGGGAGGCACTTGAATTAATTAAATTTAACAAGCATTACTGAAATTTTGCTTTAGGTTTTTACTAAACAATGGCAGAACATAATTCATTAAGCACTTATGGAAAATTCCTAGAAAGGATCCAAATAATGCTTTTTTTTTTTCTTTTCCTTTTTAATCTCATTTTAGCTGCATTGGGTGTTCAACAGCCATCACTCCTTGGAGCATCTCCTACCATTTATACACAGCAAACTGCATTAGCAGCAGCAGGCCTTACCACACAAACCCCAGCCAACTATCAGTTAACTCAGACTGCAGCCTTGCAGCAACAAGCTGCAGCTGCAGCAGCTGCATTGCAACAGGTGAGTCTTTATTGGGTTTCAGTATGTGACATATTAAACTGTCATATCTGAGTAGCCAGATAATTCTTAAAGAATTAATAATTGTGGGTTTTGTTTGTTTGTTTGTTTGTTTTTTTGAGATTTATTTATTTGAGAGAGAGAGCCCATGTGTGTGCATGCACACACATGCACAGGGTGGAGGGGCAGAGAGAGAGGGCGAATCCCAAGCAGACCTCGTGCTGAGCATGGAGCCTGAGATGGGGCTGGATCCCAGGACCCCGAGATCATGACCTGAGCTGAAACCAAGAGTCAGACACTTAACTGACTGTGCCCCCCAGGCACCCCAGTGATTGTGTATTTTTATTATGCTTATTGTTTTTTGATGTAATAAAAATTATATATGCCTAAGACATACAGAACAGTACAGTTGCATGGTCAAAATTCTTAAAATGGGCAGTTCTTATACCTTAATTATTTGGATAAAATTCAGTTCTTAATGAATCCCAGAGTATAAAGAATCACCAGTTTGCTTATTTTTGGTGAAGTTCAGTTGTTCCATAAAATTTCTTTGTAGTGTGATTTTGTTTATGTATTTGTATGTATGTATATCGCATCTTGAGAATGAATAAAACTGACTTTATATTTTTTTTTCAAAAATCTTTTTTTTCCCAGCAATATTCACAACCTCAGCAGGCCTTGTATAGTGTGCAACAACAGGTTAGTTTATATTTTACATGTTAAAAACTGATAGGAAAAAAAAATAATTTGTCCCAGATTCAGTTTATATAGATTTTATTTCCTGTCAGCTACATTAATATGTGATTTGAATTATTTGGTGGTGGGCTAAATGAGGTAGGCAAAAAAGGAATGTCTCCAAGGGAGAGGAAGATAGAGGTCCTGAAAATCCAAATCCTCAATTAGCAGCCAGTCTTTGTCACATGTTTTTTTTTTTTTTTAAAGATTTATTCATTTATTTATTTGAGAGAGAGCATGGGGGGAGGACAGAGTTGGAGGGAGAAGCAGACTCCCCAGTGAGCAGGGAGCCCAACTCTAGGCCGGATCTCAGGACCCCAGGATCAGGACCAGAGCCAAAGGCAGATGTTTAACTAACTGAGCCACCCAGGCACCCCTGTCACATTTCTAGGGAAGCATGCAGAGGATAATTTGGAAAGAATCACTGTACTCCTGAATCTTTGACCCATTTCTTCTGTGTGGAACATCTAGCCCTACTGTGCTGTACTAGACCACATGTGAAAATGAAAAGATCCTTTTTCCCATTTGAAGCCTTAACCCTAGATAGACCATTGGCTTTGAGCTTTTATTTTTTATTTTAATTTTTTTCTTTTCAGAGAGCGAGAGCATGCATGGGGGTGGGAGAAGCAGAGGGAGAGTGAGAAAGAATCTTAAGCAGGCTCCATGTCCAGCATGGAACCCGATGTGGGACTCAGTCTCACAACCTTGAGATCATGACCTGAGCCAAAATCAAGAGTTAGATGCTTAACTGACCGAGCCACCCAGGCAGCCGCTACTTGAATTTTTTTAATCTTTTAAGTTTTTTTTAAATGTAAGCTCTATGCCCAGCATGGGGCGTGAACTCTTGACTATTGACATCAAAAGTCGCATGCTCTACCAAATGACCCAGCCAGGCACCCCATGAGCCTTTATTTTTTATCTTTATTTTTTTAAGATTTTATTTATTAGAGTGGTGGGAGGGGCAGAGGGAGAAGGAGAAACAGACTCCCCGCTGAGCAGGGAGCCCAACATGGGGCTCCATCCCAGGACCCCGAGATCATGACCTGAGCCAAAGACATGCTCAACCGACTGAGCCACCCAGGTGCCCATTGTTTTATTTCTCTTAAGATTCTACTTATGAGTGGAATTACACAGTATTTGTCTTTCTCAGTCTGACATATTTCTCTTAGCATAATACCCTCTAGGTCCATCTGTGTTGTCTCAAATGGCACAAGCTCATCCTTTTTATGGTTGTGTAATACTCCGTTGCAGGTGTGTGCGTGTGTATACCCACCAGGTTTTCTTTATCCATTTATCTATTGATGGACAGTTATGTTGCTTCCGTATCTTGGCTGTTGTAAATAATGCTACGGTAAACATAGGGATACATACATCGTTTCAAATTAGCATTTTTTCTTTTTGGGTAAATATCTGATAGTAAAATTATTAGGTTATATGGTATTTCTATTTTTTATTTTATGAGGAACCTCCATAATTTTTCCACAGTGGCTGTACCAGTTTATATTCCACCAAAAGTACATGAAGATTTTTTTTCTCCACATCCTCATCAACACTTGTTTCTTGTGTTTTTGATTTAGCTATTTTGACAGGTGTGAGATGATACCTCATTGTGGTTTTGATTTGCATTTCCCTGATGATGACTGATGTTTATAGCATCTTTTCATGTTTCTCTTAATATGTTTTATATTGAACAGTGTTCATTTCCTCTACCCATTCTTTAATTGGATTGTTTGATTTTTGGTGTAAGATTTTGTGTGTTCTTTATATATTTTGTGTATTAAACCCTTATCGAATATATCATTTAGAGTGCCAGTGATTTTTTTCTTTGCAATGATGTTTCTGTAGCATGGTGACCAACATATCAATACTAGAAATTTTCCCATCTAAGGACTTAAAGGTTTTTGTGTGTGTGTGTGGTTTTTTTTGTTTTGTTTTATTTGGGTGTTATTCCTATGAAATAAGAAAAAAGACAATATCTTTATTGGATGAGTTAGTTTTTTTTGTTTTGTTTTGTTTTTAAAGATTTTATGTTTAGGGGCACCTGAGTGGCTCAGTCGGTTAAGCGTCTGCCTTCGGCTCAGGTCATGATCCCAGGGTCCTGGGATCGAGTCCCGCATCGGGCTCCCTGCAGCGGGGAGCCTGCTTCTCCCTCTCCCTCTCCCTCTGCCTGCGCTCTCCCTACTTGTGGGCTTTCTCTCTCTCTTGCTCTCTCTCTCTCTGTCTCTCAAATGAATAAATAAAATCTTAAAAAAAAAAAAGATACTATGTTTAGTAATCTCTATACCCAATGTGGGGCTCAGACTTAGAACACTGAGATCAGTAGTCGCATGCTCTACTGACTGAGCCAGCCAGGTGCCCCATTGAATAATTTAGTTATACATCAGGTCTGCAATTAGCAATAGTTGCAGGAAATCTTATACCTATTGACTTGTTATTTTTCACCATATTTCTTAATTAGAGATGAAGTACCCATTTAATAGAAATTTTTCTTTATAAGAGCATCTGTGAAAGAATTTTGATTGATCCTTTTCCTTTTTCTTCCCTGTTTTTTTTTTTTTTTTTCTATTTTCAGTTACAGCAACCTCAGCAGACCCTTTTAACACAGGTTAGTTTGCCATTAATTTATTTCTTTTGGATATCTGAATGAAGAATAGACCAAAATTTTATTCCTATTCTAGTATTTCTTTCAGGGTTTGAAGATGAATATTGGTTGGATTTATATATTATTTTAAGAATATATGAAATAAAGATGGAATGCATGTTGTTTTGTCTTTTACGGTTTTTTGATTGCAGATCCAGCTGTGATCTAGGATGGATAAATATGAGGTCTTACTTTAAACTTAATTTTTTTTTTAAGATTTTATTCATTTATTTATTTGACAGAGGGAGAGAGAGGGAGGAAAAGGGGCAGAGGGAGAGAGAGAGAAGCAGGCTGTCTACAGAGGAGGGAGCCGGATGCAAGGCTCGATCCCAGGACCCTGGGATCATGACCTGAGCTGAAGGCAGACGCTTAACGACTGAGCCACCCATGCGCCCCTAAACTTAATTCGTAATGCATTTTCATTGTAGCTAATATTTTCAGGAATTTTTTTTTACGTATTATATCATTTTTTGTGTGTTGCATCTTTTTTTTTTTTTTTTTTACCTGTTACATCATTTTAAGCTTGACCTTAGTAGGTAAGGGTATTGTATTACATTATCAGTTTAAGTTTTCAGCAGCATTTTTTTTTAAAGATTTTATTTATTTGAGAGAGAGAGAGAAAGAGATAGAAAGCACGAGAGGGAAGAAGGTCAGAGGGAGAAGCAAGACTCCCTGCCGAGCAGGGAGCCCGATGCGGGACTCGATCCCGGGACTCCAGGATCATGACCTGAGCCGAAGGCAGTCGCTTAACCAACTGAGCCACCCAGGCGCCCAGTTTTCAGCAGCATTAAAATATTTTGGAACTTCAAGAAATACATATTTTATTTATTTGAGAGAGCGTGCATGGTAAAGAATAGAGGGAGAGGGACAGACTCTGTACTTAGTGCAGAGCCTGATGTGGGGCTTGAACTGAGACCATGACATGAGCCAAAATCAAGTCGAAGGCTTAACCAGCCAGCCACCCAGGCTCCCCCGTTTTTAAACTTACAATACGTAGTGCTCCTTTAGGTTTGTGGACCACCTACAATCTTTGTTGCATTTTTTTTTTCTTTTTAAAAATTGTTTTAAAGTGTTAGAAACCAAGGTACATGGGTGACTCAGTCAAGGTTAACCATCTGACTTCGCTCAGGTCATGATCTCTGGGTCCTGAGATCGAGATAAGGCTCCCTGCTGAGCTGGGAGTCTGTCCCTCTCCCCCTCCCGACCCCCATTCATGCTCTGTCTCAAATAAATTAATAAAATCGTTAAAAATTAATAAAGTGTAAGAAACCATCACAGGTTTTCGAGCTATACAAAAATCACAAAATCATAAACTGTGGGCTGGTTTTAGACCAAGGGCCATGGTTCACTGACTTAAAGTGAAATATTATGAAACTGATAAAAAGGAGGCAGAACCTGTAATAATAACTGGTGACTGATTATCCATGGATAGGGAATTGAGTACCTGACGAACAGGAGTAGGGGAGAAGCTTTGTACTCTATAACCTTTCATACCAATTTAGTTTTGAATCTGTTATATTTGTAAAAAAAAAAAACAAAATGCACTTAAGAAGTCAGCCTCACTTTGTTTCATTAAGAAATCAAAATCGGGCGCCTGGGTGGCTCAGTCGGTTGAGTGACTGCCTTCGGCTCAGGTCATGATCCTGGAGTCCCCGGATTGAGTCCCGCATCAGGCTCCCTGCTCAGCAGGGAGTCTGCTTCTCCCTCTGACCCTCCCCTCTCCCATGTGCTCTCTCTCTCTCTCCTTCTTTCTCTCAAATAAATAAATAAAATCTTTAAAAAAAAAAAATCAAAATCAACTGACACTGGTCCTGAATTTTCAATCTTTAATAGTAGAATTTCCATACTAAGTAGAAAAGCTATAAACAGTCTTTTCTTGGAATAGCACCCATAAATCATTATTGTTTTAGAATATTAAAGAAATTTCATGAGAAATAATTTTGTGGTCGTAGTCTGAGAAACGTAGCCTGAGAAATAGTCATACTATATATATGACTTGGCCTTTTTTGTTTAAATTATAGGAATTAAGAGACTTGCTTTATTGGGCAAGTATAAAACAAATAGTATTTTTTGCCTTGAAGAGTCAGATAATTTTTTATTTCTAATGATTTTATTTCTATTTATATATAGAAGTCTTAATCAGTAATATGCTATTCATGTTTGTGCCAGCAAAGATGAATGAAAGTGTTAACATTTTTCTTGTTCAGTGTTATGGAAAGATAATTGATCTGTAATATTGTATTAATAGAAGGTATACAGCATAGTTTGATTTATCTTTGTATTGTGAAACGACCATAAGTTTTTATTTTTTATTTAAAATTTTTTAAAGATTTTATTTATTTATTTGACAGAGACACAGCGGGAGAGGGAACACAAGCAGGGGGAGTGGGAGAGGGAGAAGCAGGCTTCCCACTGAGCAGGGAACCCAGTGTGGGGCTCCATCCCAGGACCCTGCGATCATGACCTGAGCCAAAGGCAGACATTTAACAACTGAACCACCCAGGCGCCCCATCATAATAAGTTGTTTTTAACATGAATCACCTCACATAGTTAAAAATTTTTTTCTGTTGAGAACTTTTAAGAGCTGCTGTCACATATACAATACTGTATTATAGTTATCATTCTGTACATTACATCCATGGAACTTATTTGTCTTATAACTAGAAGTTTGTGCTTTTTGACCAACTTCACCTGTTTCTTCCTCCCTCCATACCCTTGGCAGTCACCAAGGTTCTGTTCTGTTTCTATAAATTTTTTGGTTTTTTTAGATTTCACATGTGAGATCATACATATTTGTCTTTTGCTGAATTATTTCACTTACATAGGACTTTCCTGAGTATTATGCCACTTTTGTTTTGAATTTCTAAGAGGGGACTGAAATTTGCAGGTTTTTGTTTTTTTTTTAAAGTAATCTCTACTCCCAGTGTGGGGCTTGAACCCAGAATCCCAAGATCAAGAGTCGCACACTCCACCAACTGAGCCATCCAGACACCCCCTAATATATGCAGTATTTTTTTTAAGGGGGGGTTGCACAGGAAGAGGGAGAGAGAGAATGAGAATCTTAAGCAGGCTGCATGCCCAGCACATGAGTCTGACGTGGGGCTCGATCTGAACCCTGAGAAATCATGAGTCTGATGCTTAACTCACTGAGCTACCTAGGCACCCCAATGTGCATTATTTATTTTAGAGTGTGTGTGTGTGTGTGTGTGTGTGTGTGTGTGTGTGTGTGTGTGTGTGTGAGGAGGAGCAGAGGGAGAGGGAGTAAGAAAATCCCAAATGGACTCCTGCTGAGTGCAGAGCCCAACGCGGGGCTCGATCTCATGACCGTAGATCATGACCTGAGCCGAAATCAAGAGTTCGGACGCTCAACCTGAGCCACCCAGGCGCACCTGCAGTATTCTTAAAACTCATTTCACTATGGTGAACTTAATGTTGAGGTAGATTAAAAAAAAAAAAAGTTTTTTTCAGACTTGATTTTCTTCTTCAAGGTGTGCATGTGTATTTCCTAACTTTAAATAAGTTGATTTTACATTTTGAGTTAGTTTTGAGTGGTCATTTTTAATTTCTAGAGTATTTCAAAGCATTAGCTTGATTTGATCTTGATTTTGTTTTATAGCCAGCTGTTGCACTGCCTACAAGCCTTAGCCTGTCTACTCCTCAGCCTGCAGCACAGATAACTGTATCGTATCCAACACCAAGGTCCAGTCAGCAACAAACCCAGCCTCAGAAACAGCGTGTTTTTACAGGAGTGGTTACAAAACTACATGATACATTTGGATTTGTGGATGAAGATGTATTCTTTCAGCTTAGGTAACTTAATTAGGTGTTGGCAAATGCCTTCATGTATTTAGCATGAAATATATTGGTAAGACCTAATTGTGGCATAGGATTGTGGTTTAGTTATAATTTTTTGTTTTAGTCACCTGCCTTGTATTATATTTGTATCTAGCCTTTTTTTCTGGAGAATATGAGTGAAGATATCTCTGATTACTTAATAAAATAGTTACGGTGAATTCTTTGTACATGTTTTATAGGAGTGAGTTAATTTTTCCAACTCTTCATGGGCAGACTTACAATGAGAATAGAGATTGAAATAGTCATATGCCTTTTAAAATTTAATCTTCTGTTTGACATATCTAATGATGCTATGTACTAAAAAAGCATTTTTTAATTGAGAAATTAATGAGTAGGATTGAATGATTAATGACTGACATATTCAGAATAGTATTTTGTTAGTGTGATGGTGGTTGCATGAAAGATTTTCCTTGGATATTTCAACTGTATTCCTAGTGAACTGCCTTAGAAAGTATTTGGGAAATTAAATTTAACTATCATATGAGAGTTTTCTAAAAATGGGTCTCCTATGTTCCATCTGCATTTCTCTTCTCCGCAGCTCAAAGGAAATCTTACTCTTGGGTTATAGAAGTTAGTACTGTGGAAGGAGGGACACAATATTGGGAGAATATGAGGTGCAAAGTTATTCCTTTCACTTCAAACCCTGTGTTTTTTAGGGAGGGTGAAACATGATCAGTTCTAAAATAAAATAAGTCTAGGAGGTATATTTACTTTTTAAAAGGGCTTTTTTTAGACTTCCATTTCACATAGTTTATGTTAGGTAAAATACTACAAGTATAAATTTTTTTGGAGGCATCTCTTAATTGAATGTATATTTAACTTATTTTCCAGTGCTGTCAAAGGGAAGAGCCCCCAAGTGGGTGACAGAGTATTGGTTGAAGCTACATATAATCCCAATATGCCTTTTAAATGGAATGCTCAAAGAATTCAGACACTACCAAATCAGGTATATAAAATACGGAGTTAGGTGTTCTGGAAACCTGGTGATTCAGTCTACTAACTTTCAGAGTTTTTTCTTCCTCTTTAAAATTTTTATTTTATTTCTTTATTTTTATTAAGAATCAGTCCCAAACTCAACCTTTACTGAAGACTCCTCCTGCTGTACTTCAGCCAATTGCACCACAGACTACATTTGGTGTTCAGGCTCAGCCCCAACCCCAGTCCCTGCTGCAGGCCCAGATCTCAGCAGCTTCTATTACACCATTATTGCAGACTCAGCCACAGCCTTTATTACAGCAGCCACAGCAGAAAGGTATTACTTGCAATGTGTCTTTTCTGTTTCAGACTAACGCATAACTTTTACAACTGTGTGGTTGTTAAAACGAGAATATGCTTTTTAATTATAAAAAAGGCAGGGATTTCCAAAATACTTGAAAGGAGGTTTAAGTATCTTGTGTAGACCACTTCTACTTCTGTAGCTGTTTTGGAAGTATTTTTATTTTATTGCTCTTATAGAAAGACATGCTCTTTGTGAACTTAAATATCAATATTAATCCCCAGTCCCTTTGTTGGTATCTTTCCTGTAATGGAAGGAAATGTCATATAATCAGCATTTTATTTATTATTTTTCTTTAATATTTACTTATTTAGGGGGGAGGGGAGGACAGGGAGAGAGAGAATCTACAAGCAGACTCCCCACTGAGCAGGGAGCCCAACATGGGGCTCCGTCCCAGGGCCCTGAGATAATGACCTGAGCTAAAATCTAGAGTTGCCCACTTAACCGACTGGGCCAACCAGGTGCCCCTACACATAATATTTTATATATGTGTTGTCTGGTAATAGTACTTTAAATTATCCATTGAATTACAGTGCATGAAATAAATGAGCTGTATTTTACATTTTCCTTTGCAAATTAATTACTTGATATTCTGGACACTTTTTTTATTGAAGTGTTAACAAGATAGCCTTGGCTTAACAGAAGCCTACTTTTTAAATATTATTTATTTTGAGAGAGAGAGAGAGAGCATGAGGGGAGTAGGGAGAGGGAGAAGCAGACTCCCCGCCGAGCAGGGAGCCAGGTGCAGGGCTCGAACCCAGGACCCTGGGATCACAACCTGAGCCGAAGGCAGACGCTCAGCGAACTGACCCACCAGGTGCCCCAACAAAAGCCTAATTAATTGGCTTGTTTTGGTAGGGTGTTTTTTTTTTTTTATATATATATATTTTAGAGAGCGCACAGGAGGAGGGGGAAGAGCAGAGGGGGAGGGAGAGGAGAGAAAGAAACTCAAGCAGATTCCTCCAAGCGTGTAGCCTTGTGTGAGGTTCCATCCCATGACCATGAGGTCATGATGTGAGCCAAAATCAAGAGTCACATGCTTAGCTGAGCCATGCAGGCACCCCTAATTAGTATTTTTTTTTTAAAGATATTATTTATTTGACAGAGACACAGCAAGAGAGGGTGCACAAGCGGTGGGGGGGGGAGAGGGAGAAGCAGGCTTCCCGCTGAGCAGGGAGCCCGATGTGGGGCTTGATCCCAGGACCCTGGGATCATGACCTGAGCTGAAGGCAGATGCTTAACTGACTGAGCCACCCAGGCGCCCAGCCTAATTGGTATTTTTTAAAAGTATAATTTGTGGCATTTTATCTTTTATTATAACACACTTAAAACAAAATGATTAAAGAGATTACAGTGTAATGAGTTATTAAATGAACACCCATGTAATCATTACTTGGGTAAAAAATTAGAATTTTGCTAGTTTACAGGGTTTTGCTCTCTAAATATGCATCCTTATAAAACACTTTAAATTTGTCTGTCTTTGAATGTTACATAGTATTTGATTCCATTTATATAATCTGTTCTGTATGACTTAGTTTTTTTTTTTTAATTTAAATTTTTATTTATTTATCGGAGAGAAAGAGCACACAAGCAGGGGTGAGGGGCAGAAGGAGAAGTAGATTCCCTGCTGAGCAGGGAGCCCAGTGTGGGCTCGATCCCAGGACTCTGGGATCATGACCTGAGCTGAAGGCAGATGCTTAACTAACTGAGCCACCCAGGCACCTGACTTATTTATTTTCAACATTATGTTCTAAAAGTTTCTCATACTATTTTTTTCTTTTAAAGATTTTATTTATTTGACAGAGACAAGGAGAGAGGGAACACAAGCAGGGGGAATGGGAGAGGGAGAAGCAGGCTTCCCATGGAGTAGGGAGCCCAACATGGGGCTTGATTCCAGTACCCTGGGATCGTGACCCGAGCTGAAGGCAGATGCTTAATGTCTGAGCCACCCAGGCACCCCTCTCATACTGGTTTTTCCATCTGGCTCATTCTTCATTTTCATTGTTAGATAATATTACACATATGAATGTTGTGCAGTTTATCTGTTCTCTGGTAAACGTTAGGATTTTTCTAGTTTTTGGTTTCAGAGAATGCTGTTCTAAATGTCCTCTCATATGTGTCCAGGAGCATGTGCCCAGGTTTCTCTAGGACTTACATACACCTTCAGGTGGAACTGCAAGGTCTGAGGGTTTGTGTAACTTAAACTTACTAGGTAATGCCAGGGTGTTTTCAGTCTACTTGGTTCTTCCAAATATCTGACTGGTAGTCCTGTGATTTCTTTTCTGTTTGTTTTTATTTTTATTTTTTCTAAAGATTTTAATTATTCGTTTGTTAGAGCACAGGCAGGGGAAGCAGCAGGCAGAGGGAGAAGTAGGCTCCCGCTGAGCAAGGAGCCCTACATGGGGCTCGATTCCAGGACCCTGGGATCATGACCTGAGCTGAAGGCAGACCCTTAACTGACTGAGCCACCCAGGCATCCCTCTGTTTGTTTTTAAAGATTTTATTTAGGGGTGCCTGGGTGGCTCAGTTGATTAAGCAATCTGCCTTTGGCTTAGGTCATGATCCCAGAGTCCTGGGATCAAGCCCCACATCGGGCTTTCTGCTTAGCTTCTCCCTCTCTCTCTGCCTGCTACTCCCCCTGCTCGTGCACTATCTCTCTGTGAAATAAATAAATAAAAACTTAAAAAAAAAAAAAAAACTTAAAAATTTCCATTGGCAACTATGGATTCGTTTTCATAAGAGTTAGCTGTTTCTTTCCTCCCCACAATTTTTATCATGAAAATTTTCAAGCATACAAAAATGTTGAAAGAACAGTAAAGTGATCAGTTATATACTTACAACCTTCTAAAATTGTTAACATTTTACTATGTGTTTTGTCTGCTTACTTGTGTACAAATATATACAGTTTTTGCTTATTCCTTTGAAGTAGTTAGCAGACACTAGGACGTTTCACCCCTATATACTGAAGCATGTCCTTTCTAAAAGAGACCACTTTTCTTTCTTTCTTTTTTTTTTTTAATTTTATTTAGGGTGCCTGGGTGGCTCAGATGGTTGAGCGTCTGCCTTTGGCTCAGGTCATGATCCCAGCGTCCTGGGATCGAGTCCCGCATTGGGTCCCTGCTGAGCAGGGAGCCTGCTTCTCCCTCTGCCTCTCTCTCTCTGTCTCTTTTGAATAAATAAATAAAATCTTAAAAAAAAAAATTTGACAGAGAGGGACAGTGAGAGAGGGGGACACAAGCAAGGGGAGTGGGAGAGGGAGAAGCAGGCTTCCCGCGGAGCAGGGAGCCCAATGGAGGGCTCGATCCCAGGACCCTGGTATCATGACCTGAGCCAAAGGCAGACGCTCAGTGACTGAGCCACTTAGGTGCCCCGAGACCATTTTTCTATATAACTACAATATATTATCACATCTAAGAAAAAGCATTTAAATATTCTCAGTATATTCAAATCTCCCCATTTGTCTCCCAGAGGTCTTTGAAGGTTGTGTTTTGTTTCCTAAACAAAAAGTAAGCTTTTACCCGTTGTGTTTGGTTATGTTATTTTAGTTTTTTTATTCTACAGTAGTTACCCACATTTTCTTTTCTTCAAATATTTACTTAAGAGAGAGTGCAGGGGTGGAGGGGGAGCCAGAGGGCAGAAGGAGAGGGAGAGAGAATCCCAAGGCAGACTCCCCACTGGTGGAAAGCCCAAGGCAGGGCCCTATCCCTGGACCCCGGGATTATGACTGGAGCTGAAATCAAGAGTTGGATACTCAACTGACTGAGCAACCCAGGTACCCCAGTTTCCTGCTTTTTCTTTCTTCATTTACAGCATTGACTTTTTGACGAAATTGGATTAGTTGTCTTGTAGATTCTTTTGGAATGTTGTATATGGATTTGCCTTTATTCCTTGTGACATTTTTATCTTGTTCCTCTATCTGTCTTAAAAACTATGAACCTAGTAGAGTAAGTGTAAAGGCTTTGGTAAGGGGCGCTTGGGTGGCTCGGTCAGTTAAGCATCAGTCTCCTGATTTAGGTTTCAGTTCATGATCTCAGGGTTGTTAGATTGAGTCCCCACGTCAGGCTCCTCGCTGGGTGTGGAGCTTGCCTAAGATTTTCTTTCTTCCTCTCCTCTGCCCCCCACACTCCACCGCCTGGCTTACTTGTGCTCTCTCTCTTAAAAAAAAAGAAAGGCTTTGGCCAGGACACATTTTAGGTGATGTTTTGTAATTTGTATTGCATTATACTAGGAGGCACATGTCAGATTCTTCCATTATTGATGCTAAATTTCATAACTAGGTCAGAGTGGAGATCTCTCCATAATAAGGAGTTCTTTTTCTCTGTGGAACCTTTGGATGATAGTTTGGCACCCTGTGCATAACTTGTACGGCAGTCTTTGTACTCTCTGTGGATCAGGGATTTCAAACTATAGCCCTTTGATTTGGTCCATGACCTGGTTTATATGGTGACTGAGCTATAAATGGCTTTTGCTTTTTTAAATGATTACAAAAAATATATACAAATATACAAATATAGTGGTGTCTACTATTTGTTGGCCACAAAGCTTAAAACATTAGCCAGCTTTTTCTGGTTGTAAAAGTTAACTGGGTAATGCTTTTATTTAAGTCAAAATATTTTTTGTGTGTGTCTTTTAAAGCTGGTTTATTGCAGCCTCCTGTTCGTATAGTTTCACAGCCACAACCAGCACGAAGATTAGACCCACCGTCCAGATTTTCAGGAAGGAATGACAGAGGGGATCAAGTGCCTAACAGAAAAGATGACCGAAGGTATTTTTTTTTAAGTGTACTTTTGATGGTGGTGAAGGTGCACACTGTGAATGCATGTGATGTCACTAACTGTACATTTAAAAATGGTTAAATGGTGAGTTTGTGTTACACATATACAACAGTTTCTAAGAAGTTGTTAAAATATATTAGAGGATCTTATATTATCTATTTTATTAAAAAACTTCAATAATGCCAGAAATATTAGTAATTTTAGAACATTTTGTTTTAAGTCGTGAAAGGGAGAGAGAACGACGTAGATCCAGAGAAAGATCTCCTCAGAGAAAACGTTCCCGGGAGAGATCTCCTCGAAGAGAGAGAGAACGATCACCTCGGAGAGTTCGACGTGTTGTTCCACGTTACACAGTTCAGTTTTCAAAATTTTCCTTAGATTGGTAAGTTCTTTTCCCCTCATTGTTTTATTGAATTACCAGTTTTATAATTTGTCTAATTTAGTAGAATGTTACAGAGATATTTTTCTTACAACTTTCATTCCTGACATTTACTTTATATAGGGCAGAAGGGTAATTTGAAGTAGGAGTATATTTTCATATATTCATAAAATCATTAAAGATAGTAGTTATTGAAAAAGAGCCTCTTGTGATCAACTTGTGTTTTTTTTTTAATTTGTTTCTTAATCATTTAAAGTCCAGATTTATTGATAACTTTATTAAGTCCATGCATCGTTCCTTGTGTATGATGAAGTAATAACACAGCAGTGGACCAATTATTTCAAGTTAGCTGTGACAGTGTGGCATAATAGCAACATAGACCTTCATATACACTCACATATATGCGTCTGTATATAAATACATTTTTTAGCCTTTGGAGTCAGAGGTAATAGGCAAGTTAACAAGAATTTCTTAGTTTCACCTGCAAAATGGAAATTTTATCAACTAGTAGAATTACTAAGGTTAAATTGAGTTTGTGTATCTAAAGCACTTAATCCAGTCTGTGGCAGTTGTAGATACTCCATAATTAATGGTGGTGGTGGGATGTCATGGCCAGGAAATAACTACAAAGTTGTAATTCATAAAAATGCAAATTGGTAAAATGACTGATTTAGTATAAGGGAAAGGAGGAATTATCTAAAGGCCCTGGGATGGGACTGGCCATTGACTATAAGATAAATTAACAAATGGAGAAAACAAATTGACAATAAAATAAAAATGAATCATTAAAAGCAATGTTTAAAGCTGTTTAGCATAGGAACAAATAACTGTGCGCTTCAGTCTCCTGAGAAAATATTACTGTGTTTCAACAAAGAATAATAATATTGATATACTGACCTGTCAGAAATTTAAATTTCTATATATTCAGTTCTAGGTTGAGTAAAACAGTGTAAACTTAAACTACTCAATGCCAAAAAAAATCTTGCTTAGGGACTTTGCTTAATTGTTAGATAGTTCATGTTCATTTAGTCATGTGGTCAAATGAGCAACTATTCTTAATTTATACTACTTTTTTTGTTACTCCTGTTTACTTTTATCTAGATTGCATATATCAGAGAAACTTATTAGAACCAGAATCACTTCTCCAGTCCCAAATATATTAAATAGAGCAGCTCTGCTCTACTTTTGGGGAGAATTGTGATGAATAGGATATAAATTCAATAGCTGTCTATCTCCTTCCAGGTTAGACCTTCACAATTTCATTTCATCACTTTGAAATAAATTCCCAGAACATCAAATCAACCCATTACAAATAAAAATCGTTTGAAATTACTATACCTTTTCTCATCTATAGTTGTGGAAATCAAGATTGTTTTATAGTAATGTGATTATAAGATATTGTACGCCAAGAAATGACTCATTTGTACATCCTTTGTTCTATTGTAGATTAAAATCCTACAGGGTAAAACACAACTTCAAAAATTCTAGTGATGGAAAACTAAGAAACTATTATACATACTGTCTATTTGAAACACTTCTTAAAAAAATGACTTAAATACGTATTTTTCAAATTTTCCTTATTTTGACAGCAGAATTTTATCCAAATAATGTATACTTATGTTAGCAACCATACCTGATGACAAGTTTGTCACTATATGTTTGTTATTTTTAGGCTTCGAATAAGAAGATACCCCTACAAATATATTAGGTCATAATTTATACCTTGTCTTTAGTTTCAAAAAGACAGTGAAAAGAAAGATAATAAAAAAGACAATGTAGTTATCTTTTCATCTTACAAATTGTTGTTTTCCACTTTTTGTTATGCTTTTAATAGAAATCCTTTGTTCTTTTACCAGATTGATTTACCTTTGAGTTCCTTTCCTTTAAAAGCTCTGCTGCTTAGGAAAAAGGAAAGCATCCTTTAAAACAATCAGTATGTCAGATTTAAAAGGCAAGAAACTTATCCTCTTTACGTAATAATCCATCAGGTATGGATCGTAATCATTAACAGAGAGAGGTATGGAGGTGTTCAAAAAACATTTAGATTTAGCTTTCATGTGGATTTTTGCACTTAATTTTGAATGTAAATATGCTTGTTATAGGATCTTACTATAAAATGAAGATTTATTTTTTTTACATTATATGAACCTAATTGAGGAGTACTCATCATTTGGTATCAGTCTTGTCCCTTCTTTGTATCCATTCTATATGAATTATAATTTTCTAAAAAATTCATAGTTTCAGCTGAGGTAGAACTGCTTTTTGTTCATATCTTCTCTGGAGCTGGCATTGAAGTTATTTCAGAGGGTCTCTAACGTATTTCAAGCTACACAGAAAACGCAGAGAAATGAAGGTAATACTTAGGTACCAGTATTTAAAGCTGTAAGTAGACAAATTTGAAAGTGAGGTTTCATATGGCTCTTTGCAAATCTGTAGCTCATTAATAATTGACTCTGACCATTTTCAGCTGGCTTTTAACCATGTCAGCTTATATATTTAGATGTGGAATGGAGTGAATGTTTATATAATATTTGATAGTGAGGCTATTTATTCACTTACTTATGTCTGTTTTTCAGTCCTAGTTGTGACATGATGGAACTAAGGCGCCGTTATCAGAATTTATATATACCTAGTGACTTTTTTGATGCTCAGTTTACATGGGTGGATGCTTTCCCTTTGTCAAGACCATTTCAGCTGGGAAATTACTGCAATTTCTATGTAATGCACAGAGAAGTAGAGTCCTTAGAAAAAAGTATGGCTATTCTTGATCCACCAGATGCTGACCATTTATACAGTGCAAAGGTTTGTATTCTGTGATATATAGCTAAAATTTCTGAGCAGTTATTCATATTGAGTGTATGTGGAATTAATCTCCTGGAAGTGGTTATGTTTAAGACCTGAATAGCTATTTTTTTTTCCTTGTCTGTCTGATTCTGTTTTGGTTATTTAAGTAATTTAATTTAACCTCTTTGTCTTACCTCTTAAGCTGTAAAATTCATGGTTATTGTTTTAACATTTTGAAACTCATAAACGTGAAGATGAAATTGATTTTATTGAGCTTTTTGGAATGTTCTGTGACTTCTGGTAGCCTCAGATAAAGCATAATGTTGGTGAATTCCCTATATGTTAGTCTTCAGGGTAACATTCAGTATATTGCTTATGGTCGGATAGTTTTTGGCTATTATAGAACATTGATCAAAAAACATTTCTTGACAAGTTAAAACTCTTATTATAAAGTATCTAATACCATTTCTGCTGTAGCATTTTACTTTCCATTTTTATAAAAAAATTTTGGCTATCTAATATGTAAGGATAATTAGTAGTGCTTCTCATTTTTTTACATTACTTTAGACTTTTGACAGGATTGAATTATTTGACTATAATAGGTAATGCTGATGGCTAGTCCTAGTATGGAAGATTTGTATCATAAGTCATGTGCTCTTGCTGAAGATCCACAAGAACTTCGAGATGGATTTCAACATCCTGCTAGACTTGTTAAGGTAAAATGAAACACTTATTTTAACTTCAGGTGTATATTTGCTTTGCTTAGTTCTAACTGTGTGTGTGTGTGTGTGTGTGTGTGTGTGTGTGTACATATATATATATATAAAATACATATATATAATATATAAAATTAAAATACTACATTTTTAATTTATTAACAACTAATTTTTGTATTGTTAAGGCACTCAGAATTTAATGACTTTCTTTCAGTGAAGATTATGGCTATATCTTATTTGTATGTCACTAGTTCAGCTGTCATCTTGGTATTTTATACTTGCAGGATAGTAAAATTTTAGTGGTATTGGATTTAGTATATTTCTGGATTCTTTTAAGTATGAATTATAGCTTGTTTCTTTAAAAAATTCTTTATCTGAAGAAATATTTTAGAAGGATGAGTTATGATGTGTAAATCCTATTCCATTGCTGAAATGCAGTGTGGAACACGATGAACTGAACTCTTCCTTGACTGACAGATACCAGAGGTAGTAAAAATGATATTGGAAAGTTTTGTCCCTTTCCTTTTCAAGTATTTTATTTGTAATTTGACAAGTTGCATAACACATGTAAATGATTCTTTGTTTTGAATTAGTTTTTAGTGGGCATGAAAGGCAAGGATGAAGCCATGGCCATTGGAGGTCACTGGTCTCCTTCGTTGGATGGACCAGACCCAGAAAAAGACCCCTCTGTGTTGATTAAGACTGCTATTCGTTGTTGTAAGGCTCTGACAGGCATTGATCTAAGTGTATGCACACAATGGTAAGTACCAATTCATTTCTTGATTAGAAATGTTTTTTCATAGTTTATATAGATGTTCTTATTTGTCAGCCTCCCCTCCCCCCTTATTTTAGCAACCTTGATCATGCAGGTAATCTCAAAGGAAAATCCCCATTTGTAGCAAAAGTTTATTTGGTGCCAAAAATGTTTGGGGGAAAAAGGATTTAAGAACTAATCAAAATAAACTGAACATTACTTAAATGTTTTGTTATGCTTTACCTCGGAAGTTGGATGTATGTTGAAAATATTTTTCATTTCATGCATAGCTGGAGAAGATCGTCAAGAGAGAACTTCATTTCATTATAATTCTTTTGTTATAAAATGATGTAGGTGCTGATTATTTTTGTTCAGCCATATTTTCTCTTGAGGCTTATTTGTCTTGTGTATTTTAGTGTATTTCTTGTGACTTAATTGAGAATATTCTTTTTTTAGCACATGAAATCTGAACAGCTATCCAGCTTCTTCAGGTATTCTCTAAAATATGGGTAGCTCTATAATCAAACTTGAAAATGCCTTGGGGAACATATTCTTTTAACCATAAAATATTGTACAAATGTACCAAAAGAGGAACTATGGCTTCTATAATTTTTTTTTCTTTAGACCAACCTCAAGTTCTTGCAGCAAAATTTCTTTACTTGATGTGCTACAAGTGAACTAGGGTCTTTAAAATGTATTTTAGAATTTTTTTTCCAACATGCTTCTTCCCTTGCAACAGGTACCGTTTTGCAGAGATTCGCTACCATCGCCCTGAGGAGACCCACAAGGGGCGTACAGTTCCAGCTCATGTGGAGACAGTGGTTTTATTTTTCCCGGATGTTTGGCATTGCCTTCCCACCCGCTCAGAGTGGGAAACCCTCTCCCGAGGATACAAGCAGCAGCTGGTCGAGAAGCTTCAGGGTGAACGCAAGGAGGCTGATGGAGAACAGGCACTGAACGCTAATCCCTTTTTCTATTTCCGCTTCTCACAGGCACAGGAACACAGGCACAAATGCACACCACACACTACATAACAAACACACATGGAGGAACATAACTGGTAACAGCGACTGGTAATCCAGCTTTCAGCAGTATAGTTGTATTTTCTTTTCTTTAAAAAAAAAAAATCTGTCTAGTATGCTAACTTTAAGAGTGCTGAGACCTCAAAGGAAAATAAGTTGTGCTTAAATTGCACAGAATTTTGTTTTTATCATAGGTCTAGTTGCTGGAATCTGGGACCAGTTGTTGAGCAAGGTTCAGTATTAAGCCATTTTAAACATTTTGCCATTTTCTAAAATTTAAAAAATTTTCTCTTTCACGGTCATCAGTTCTAGTCATGGATATTTGAAATTGGACAACCACAAGTCTGAGAGATTTGACATTTCAGGCTATGTGGCATCGTCTTTGGTACATTTGAAAGGTCTGACTAAATCAGTCTTAACTTTGGGTGGCTTGAAAATTGGGGCAAGATCACACACTGTGTGGTTAGTGGAGACCGGCAGTGTTTGTGCATCCCTGATATCCTTTGTGTTGTAATTTATCACCCTTTTGTGTTTCACAGATCTGGCTTTGATTGGCTGATGAGTGTCTTTGTGATCAGTTAAAAGTGGTAGAATGTATGTACGTGGACTTGCCTAAATAATAACTTTAGGAGAAGACAATCTGAAACATTTGTGACCTTGCACAGATCAGCAACAGACTTTTAAAAATAAATTACTTTTATTTTAAGGTTTCAGAATAGTAATTATGTTCTTAACTTTGTATATCAGGATGAAGAAGAGAAAGATGATGGTGAAGCTAAAGAAATTTCTACTCCCACCCATTGGTCTAAACTTGATCCAAAGACAATGAAGGTAACTTTGAAATTTGAAATTTCTAACAAGAATAGAGAATGAGATCCATGTTTTATCATAAAAAAACCACTAAAGTCAACTGAATAAATATTCTGTATTTATATGTGTGTATAATTATTAAATAAAGCTTGACTTCATAAATCAGTGCAGCCTATATCTGTCAAATGTAATACACAAGTGCATGTAGTGTGAGTAGCATCATTCTTTGATTGGGGAACTGACCAAGAAGGCAGAATTTCTGCACTTAAGTAATTTAAATTCAAGGAAAAGGGAAGAAACAGGAAAAAGATTATCAAGATTATTTTAGTTTTTGAAATAATATTTAAAAAGTAGGTTGATACACATCTGAACTGGGAAAGAATAATTTAAAAGCCTCTTTTGAAAATCACTGGTTAAGCTGTACTAGTTTTTCTTTGGTCCCCAATGTCTTTGGACTGATTATCATTCTATACTTTTTCGTTTCTGGGCTTATTTTTTTTTTTTTTTAAGATTTCATTTATTTATTTGACAGATAGCAAGAGAGGGAACACAAGCACGGGGAGTGGGAGAGGGAGAAGCAGGCTCCCCGCTGAGCAGGGAGCCCGATGCGGGGCTCAATCCCAGGACCCTGGGATCATGACCTGAGCCGAAGGCAGATGCTTAACGACTGAGCCACCCAGGCGCCCCTCGTTTCTGGGCTTATAACATGAATGTAGATCCATAGAATTCTACGTGTGTACATTCTACGTGTGATCAGAAGATCACAAGCTTTTGCAGCCTGTTATTTTTAACACATAAAAGCTGACCTTTCGGTTAACTTTTGTTATCAGCAAAAAACCGGTTTTCTTCTTTTTTATGAAACTGTAGTTTTTTAACCCACATTGCTTTTTTTTAGTAAGTAGAGAATGTATATCATAAGATTAAGCCGCTTCCCAGGACTTTTTGTCAAACTGATGGCTTTGCCATTAAGTTTCTTATTTTAAAACTTGTATTTCTTTTGATTATTAATATAATGTGTGCTTATTTTAAAAATTGGTACATACATAGAAAAATAGAAGATAAAAGTTACTCAAGTCTGTAACTCAAACACAACCACTGTTAAAATGTTAGTGTATTTTTTTCCATTATTTTTTCTGTGTACAAGCTTTATGATTGGTTGGTTGGTTCTGATCATGTATAAAACATTGTCAGTCTCATCCTTTTCAATTAATATTGGTGTTTCCCATGTAATTATTTTTAAATGTTCTGTATTCCTCCCATCTAGTTGATGTGGTATTATTATCTTTTGTTGGGTATTTAGATTCTTCACATTTTTGAGTAAGGAACTGTTACAAGAAATATGTAAAGGTTTTGTTTTGTTTTCCACTGTGTTTAGAGTATTTCTTCAGAGTAAATTGCCATAAATTAGAATTTCTGTGTCAAAGAGCACTAACGGTTTTTAAAGCATCTTAAAACGTTAGATTATTTTCCAAAAATATTCTGTCAGTTTGCATTTTCACAAACATGTTCTGAGCTGTACAAGTGTATTTTTCACCAACATTTTAAAAAACCAGATGAAAGATAATTGTATAGTTTGTTCCCTATTTCAATATCCTGTTTTCTTTTTCTGTGTTTATATACTGTGTATATTTAGGTAAATGATCTCCGAAAAGAATTAGAAAGTCGAGCTCTTAGTTCTAAAGGATTAAAATCCCAGTTAATAGCCCGGTTGACAAAACAGCTTAAAGTAGAAGAGCAAAAAGAAGAACAAAAGGAATTAGAGAAATCAGAAAAAGAAGAGGAAGAGGAGGATGATAGGAAATCTGAAGATGATAAAGAGGTATATACTATTAAATATAATATTGGTTTATAGAGAGTTCTTGAAATATGTTTGTGTATACTTTCATTAAGATAAAACTACAGGGGCCCCTTCCCCCTGCTCGCTCACTCTTGCTCTCTAAAATAAATCTTTTTTTTTTTTAAGATATAACTACATAACCCTAAGATTCAACCAGTTTTGCAAGTTTGACACATGCATATAGTTGTGCAACCACCACCACAATTAAGATATGAAACAGGTCTGCCACCCCCTAAAAATCCTCTGTATCCATCTGTAAGCATTTTCCTCTCTCCATGTGTACTTTCTGCCTCCCAGACCAGCCTCTGGGAGCCACTGACCTGTTTCCTGTAGTTTTGCCAATTCCAGTATATCATGTAAATGGAACCATACAACCTGTTGAGTCTGACCTCTTCAACTCAGCATAATGCATTGGAGACTTGCCCATTTTGTTGTATATATCACTAATTTTTCCCTTTTTTTTTTTTTTTTAAGCTTTTAGAGAGGGCGGGGAGGGGCGGTAACGGGCGAGGGGTGAAGGGAGAGAGAGAGAATTCCAATCAGACTCCATGCTGAGCTCAGAGCCTGTCTTAGGGCCCTATCCCATGACCCTGAGACCATGATCTGAGGAGAAATCAAGAGTTGGATGCCCAGTCGACTGAGCCAGCCAGGTGCCCCTAATTTGTTCCTTTTTATTCCTTAATAACATTCCATAGTATCAGTGTATCAGTTTATTAGTTTTCCACTTGAGAGACATTTGAGTTGTTTCCAACTCATGTATTTTTAATCTTCCCCTTTAAAAATGAATAATTATTCATATGTTTGGGTGCCTGGCTGGCTCAGTCATTAGAGCATGCGACTCTTGATCTTGGGGTCATGGGTTCAAGCCCAACATTGGGCATAGAGTTTACTTAAAAAAATTACTCATATCTGGGGCACCTGGGTGGCTCAGTTGTTAGGCGTCTGCCTTCGGCTCAGGTCGTGATCCCAGGGTCCTGGGATCGAGCCCCGCGTCGGGCTCCTTGCTCAGCGGGGAGTCTGCTTCTCCCTCTCCCACTGCCCCTGCTAGTGTTCCCTCTCTCGCTGTGTCTCTCTCTGTCAAATAAATAAATAAAATCTTTTAAAAATTTTTTAAAAAATTACTCATATCTTAGATATAGAAAATGAGATAAAATTTGATTGACCGAGCCATTAAGTTCGGAGACTGAGTTCTAGTGAAGTGCTTATTCCAGAATTTTGCTGCTTCTACAGCTATGTGTTTGATTGCACTTCAGTCCTTAAGACTCTGAGACTGTAGACTTATGCCCTTAAAATAATTCCTGCATGCATAAGCCTGTCATTTGTTTTCTGAATTTGAAGTACAGGAACATAAGCAGCATGTTAGAATACCAGTAATTGGAGAAACCTACATTATGTGTTTCCTAATGTGATGCATTGTGGAGTGTACATCATTATTTAGGAAGTATTCTTGCCAAAAGTGTTTTACCTTAATCTAATTATGAGGGAACAATCAGATAAATTTAGAATGTGAAAACTTCTGCAGAGCAGCTTGTCTGAACTTTTTTAAAAAAGGTCTATATAATGAGAGACTAAAGAAGAAAAATGATATATAGTAAAAGAGTTTAGCGAGGCATGACAACTGAATGCACTGAGTGTGAAACTTGACAGGTCCTGAATGGGGGGTTATGCCATTAAAGAGTAGCTTGGGAATAACTGGAGATATTTGTTTATGGATGTGATATTAGATAATACTGAAGCAGTGCTAAATTTCTTGGATGTGATGTTTTTGTGATCATGTAGAATTGCCTTGTTATTCTGAGGTGCGTTGATTTGTGATTTCTTATTCAGTAGATTATAAATATTTACCTTGATAGTGAAATTGTCTCACTTGGCCAGTGGGAGCCCTATTGAGTTGGCTTCTATGTCCTTTGACACATTCTCATCATATTTTGAGGACTTATTTTGCAGCACAAAACAATGTTGCAGTCTCACTGTGTACTCTCCCTGCCCTGGTTCTGTAATCAGCCATTTTCCCAGGAAGCCCTGATACTTTTTAGTGAAGAATGGTAATGATATTTAGAAGCCAAGGTATACTCATTGGTATCATTGTTGTGCTGCTGTCAGCCCCTGTCAGTGAACAGAATTTTGGTACAGATATATATTCGTTTATACTTATGTTTAGCTATGTATATATGTATTTGCATCTGTATTTGTTAGTATATATTGTGTGTATTGAATGTCGTAAGTTTATGCTAGTATCTCCAATTCTATTCCCAACATCAGAGTTCATTTCAGTTTCTCCCTTTCCATCTGTTTAATTCCTTTGTCCAATAATGAGAAACATAGCTTCCATTGTACTTAATAATTATTTACTTACTTGCTCAGTTGTCTGTCGCATTCCCTTTCCTATCTGGATACCCTCTTTACTTTGGTCTGATTTCCTACCCTGTATTCTGTCTTTATATGGATGCCCTCCTTGCTCTATTTGGGTTTTAATACCTGGTAACTGGGCATCTCATCTGTTCTGGGCATTGTAGCTCTACCTCTCTGTCAGTCTCCATCCCCTGTGTAGACACCTGCTTGGCATGGAGGAGTTGCTTTAGAATTGAATTGTTACGGACAGAAGGAGTAGATAGAGAAGGCAAAGAAGAGCTGGTTTTCACTTTTTTTTTTTTAAAGATTTATTTATTTGAGAGAGAGAATGACAGGCGGGGATACTCACCACTATACTAACGAGGAGGACGAGAGAGAGAATGAGATAGAGAGAGAGCATGAGAGGGGAGAGGGTCCGAGGGAGAAGCAGACTCCCTGCTGAGCAGGGAGCCCAATGAGGGACTCGATCCTGGGACTCCAGGATCATGACCTGAGCCGAAGGCAGTCGCTTAACCAACTGAGCCACCCAGGCGCCCGAGCTCGTTTTCACTTTTTGATGTTAGCAGCCATTGGGGTTGAAAACTGGTGATAATTCTTACCATTTTGTTTTCACATATTTTCCTCTTGTGCTGTTTGATTATGTAGTGGTATAGTTTTACCTATTTGTAAATTTATATAGAAGAAGGCAGGATCAATGCTTGATTTCTTTTTATTTTTTTAAAATACAGAATGCAGGGCATCTGGGTGGCTCAGTCGTTAAGTGTCTGCCTTCAGCTCAGGTCGTGATCTCCAGGGTTCTGGGATCAAGCCCCGCATCAGGCTCCCTGCTCCGTGGGAAGCCTGCTTCTCCCCCTCCTACTCCCCCGGTTGTGTTCCTTCTCTCACTGTGTCTCTTTCAAATAAATAAATAAAATTAAAATAAATAAAATATAGAATGCTTCTTAAATATGAGTCATCCTTGTGCAAGACCCATGCTAATCTCTTCCATATTGGTCTAATTTTACTACATGTACTGCTGAAGCAAGCACTGTTTTCCTTTATTTTATCCAGCTTTCAAGATATTGAATTGGTTCCCTATCATCTTCTGATGGTTACCTGTTTGTGTGTGTGTGTGTGTGTGTGTGTGTGTGTGTGTGTGTGTTTAAAAGATTTTTATTTATTTGACAGAGACAGCGAGAGAGGGAACACAAGCAGGGGGAGTGGGAGAGGGAGAAGCAGGCTTCCCACTGAACAGGGAGCCCGATACAGGGCTCGATCCCAGGACCCTGAGATCATAACCTGAACCGAAGGCAGACGCTTAACGACTGAGCCACCGAGGCGCCCCTACCTGTTTGTTTTTAAACGTTGTTGTTGGTGTGCCTGGGTGGCCCAGTCGGGTGAGCATCTTCCTTTAGCTCAGGTCATAATCCCAAGGTTTTAGGAAACCCTGCCTTGGTTTCCCTGCTCATCGAGGAGCCTGCTTCTCCCTTTCCCTCCGCCCCTCCCCCTGCTTGTGCTTTCTCTCTCTCAAATAAATAAAATCTTTTTAAAAAAATAAACATCATTATGGATTTATAAATTTATTTTTCTAAGATTTTTTTATTAGCACAAACAGGGAGAGTGGCAGAGGGAGAGGGAGAAGCAGACTCCCCACTGAGCAGGGACCCTGATGCAGGTCTTTGATCCCAAGACCCTGGGATCATGAGCTGAGCTAAAGGCAAGATGCTCAACCGACTGAGCCACCCAGACTCCCCAAATTTGTAGATTTAAACACATTTTATGGGTTTTATTCGTTGTAATTCTTATCCTTATTGAAGCTCAAATTGTCTTTTTTTGTCCAGTGAGTAGGAATATCTATATAGATACACAACACTAATGTATAACTAATAGTATACCACTGTTATTGCTGAAATTTGTTTAAAATTATTTTTGCATTCTTTTTTTTTTTAATTTATTTGAGAGAGAGTGAGTACAAGCAGGCAGAGGGTCAGAGGAAGAGGGAGAAACAACTCACTGCTGAGCAGGGCGTGCGGGACTCCATTCCAGGACGCTGGGATCATGACCTGAGCCAAAGGCAGACACAACCGACTGAGCCACCCAGGCGCCCCTGTTTTTGCATTTCCTATTGTCACTTTCTCCCCATTTTTTTTTAAGATTTTTTAAAATTTTTATTTTTATTTATTCATGAGAGACAGAGAAAGAGAGAGGCAGAGGGAGAAGCAGGCTCCCAAAGAGCAGGGAGCCCAATGTGGGGCTCGATCCCAGGACCCTGGGATCATGACCTGAACTGAAGGCAGACGCTTAACCATCTGAGCCACCCAGGCACCCTCTCCCCATTGTTTTTATGTTGTACTATGAGTACATCATCCTAATGTGTAGCATTACACATTGTACTCTTTTAATTCCCATTTAGTCTTGGTCCTACAATTACCGTATCTAATGCTCACCACTAGTCCTTTTGTCATTGTGTCTGAAGCTCATCTCTAGGAGATTCCTCAGAGCTCATGTATGTTCATAACAGTTTGACTATACTATACTTAAAAGTCAGTTTTGCCAGCTTTTGCCTGCCAGTACTTGGTGTAAAAAAGAATCCTTCATCCCCGCTATATACATCTTTGGGTGTTATTACCAAAGGCACTATAATTGAGGTGAACATGAGTGAGTTGGGCCTTGTGACACAAGGAGGCAAAGTTATTTGGGGCAAATATTCCCAGGTTACCAAGAACCCTGAAAATTATGGATGCTTAAATGCAGTCCTGCTGGTTTGACAGCAGTTTCAGAGAAGTAATTCCTTATAAATTCCTGAAGAGTACACACCAATCAGGAAGACCACCATTACTGTGGTGGTTCTGAATACTACCAAACAGCCTTACGTATCTGCAGTCATCAAGAGAAGTATTTATTCTACTGTGAAAAACATTAAAATAGACATTTATTAAAATAAAAAAGTTTTGCTAAATATAAAGTCTTTGATTCACATTTATATTCCTTTAAATATCTTAAATATGTTACTCTTTTTTTAAGATATTTATTTATTTATTTTAGAGAGAGCAAAATGAGCAGTGGGGGAGAGCTGGGGAGGGGGAAAGGGAAGGGACCCTCCAGTACACTCTGTGCTGAGCCTGGAGCATGATGTGGGGCTCAGTCTCACAACCCTGAAGATCATGATCTGAGCCGAAACCAGGAGACAGACCCTTAACTGGGTGAGCCACCCAGGCATCCCTATGTTACTGGTTTTTTGTTTGTTTTAAGACTTTTATTTATTGACAGAGACAGAGAGGGAACTATACTAGATACCTCATGAAGTGGAATCATACAGTATTTGCTCTTTTGTGTCTGGCTTCTCTCACTTAGCATAATGTTTTCAGAGTTCATCCATGTCATAGAATGGATTGGAACTTCATTTCTTTCTTTTTTGTTAAGATTTTATTTATTTGACAGAGACAGCGAGAGAGGGAACACAAACACAAGCAGGGGGAGTGGGAGAGGGAGAAGCAGGCTCCCCGCTGAGCAGGGAGCCCGATGCGGGGCTCGATCCCAGGACCCCGGGATAATGACCTGAGCCGAAGGCAGACACTTAATGACAGCCACCCAGATGCCCCAGAACTTCATTTCTTTATAAGGCTGAATAATACTCCATTGCATGTATATACTGCATTTTGTTTATCCCTTCATCTGTTAATGGACACTTGAGTTGTTTTCACCTTTTGGTATTGTGAATAAAACTATCTACAAGCATGTTTTCAGGGCGCCTGGGTGGCTCTTCTATTCTGTCACCTCATTTTCAGTTTTAAAATTCTTATTTAGGGGTGCCTGGGTGGCTCAGATGGTTAAGCGTCTGCCTTCGGCTCAGGTCGTGATCCCAGGGTCCTGGGATCGAGCCCCACATCGGGCTCCTCGCTCAGCAAGGAGCCTGCTTCTCCCTCTCCCTCTGCCTCTCTCCCTGCTCATGCTTTCTCTCTCTCTCAGTATCTCTGTGTCTCAAATGAATAAATAAAATCTTAAAAAAAGTTTTAAATTCTTATTTATATTGTCCTGGGGCTCCTGGGTGGTTCAGTCAGTTAAGTGTCTGCCTTGAGCTCAGATCACGAACCTAGAGTCCTGGGAATGAGCCCAGCATTGGACTCCCTGCTCAGCGGAGACCCTGCTTCTCCCTTTGCCCCTCACCATGCTCGTGCTCTCTTTCTCGCTCTCTCAAGTAAATAAATAAAATCTTTTTTTAAAAAAATAAAATTTATTTATATTGTCCTTTCATATCTTGTAAGATTTTCTTAATCTCTTAGTACGCTTTAAAATAGTTAAGATTTTTATCTGTCTATGCCTGTTTTTCTGGCCCACTTTCATTGTCTGTAGGGATGTAATTCTCCTTGTTCTCTTTTAAATAGTAACTTTCTATAGGACTTGACCTCAATACTTTCTTTTGCTCATTTTTATGTGAATTTACTTTGCCTAACATTTTATTAGAAGAGGTTGCTTAAGGGGTGCCTCAGTCAGATAAGTGACCGACTCCTGGTTTCGGCTCAGGTCGTGTGATCTTAGGGTCATGAGATTGAGCCCCATGTTGGACTCCGTGCTCAGTGGGGAGCCTGCGCATGCACAGCGCATGCTCGCTCTCTCTCTCTCTCTCTCTCTTTCAAATAAATCTTGAAGAAAAATAAAGAGGTTGCTTAAGATAGCTTTTTCCTAACTTCATAAAGATTTATATTTTAATATTGTTTTCTTACTCTGTTTAAAACTGTGGTGGTTTGTGGGTGCCTGGTAGGCTCAGTCAGTTAAGTGTCAGCCTTCGGCTCAGGTCATGATCCCAGGGTCCGGGGATTGAGTCTCGAATTGGGCTCCCTGCTCAGTCGGGAGTGTGCTTCTCCCTATGTGCCCTCCTCTGTTCGTGCCCTCTCCCTCTCTCTCTCTCTCTCTCTCACAAAAATAAATAAATAAAATCTTAAAAAAAAAAAAAACTATGGTTATTTGCTTTCTAAGATTTCAGTCTCTGTTTCCCTTCCATCACTGTTTATTGGGTTGGGACCTTTTCCTCCCATGTCTATGTTGTTGCTTTCCTGCTCAGTATTGATTCTGCTTTCAGAAATTTCTTCACAGGGTGAGAGACCCTGTGCTGGAAAGATGCCCTGGTAAATCAGCTTTGCAAGTTCGTAGGACTAGAATATTCTAGGCCCTTTTATTTTTTTAAAGATTTTATTTATTTGTTAGAGTGGGCGAGAGAGAGTGAGTGAGAGAGAGCGAGCAAGGGTACAAGCAGGGGGAGCTGCAGGCAGAGGGAGAAGCAGGCTCCCCACCAAGCAAGGAGCCTGATGCGGGACTCAGTCCCAGGGCACTGGGATCATGACCCGAGCCGAAGGTAGACGCTTAACTGCTTAACTGACTGAGCCACCCAGGCGCCCCTAGGCCCCTTTAGATCTTAACACAGGCTCCTTGTACTCACTGTTGTTGGGAGTAAAACATTGCCTAGTTTCAGCTGCTGTTATGAAATTGAACTCACTTTCCAGTGAATGCCTTTTGACTGTTTTGTGGTTTTTCTGTTCTTAGAGCCATCAGACAACCCCGTTGTTTCCTTCTGCTTTCCCTCTGCACAGATGCCAGTAACATATAGGTCTTTTGGCTCTTGTGACTTTTTCCCACTCATTTGTTTATTGGGGTTTGTGGGAACACTGTTTCACCTTGTTTTGTTCTGAATGTACATGAATGTTGGATGTTGGTTTTGGTATCTAGATTATTCCCCCTTTTTTTTTTAATTTTTTATTTATTTGACAGAGAGACAGCCAGAGAGGGAACACAAGCAAGGGGAACAGAGTGGGAGAAGCAGGCTTCCCGCAGAGCGGGGATCCTGATGCAGGGCTCGATCCCAGGACCCTGGGATCATGACCTGAGCCGAAGGCAGATGCTTAACGACTGAGCCACCCAGGCGCCCCTAGATTATTCCCTTTTTATATGGGGATTCCGGAAGATCCAGAAACTATGCTGCTGTCACTATTTTCCAGAATCCCAGGTTTATATAATGTTAACATAGGTATTTTTTTTCTCTTTAGAAGTTAGTTTCTTGTGCTGGGAAACTCAAAAGAGAAAAGTAGGAGCCATAGAAGCTGCTGTCTTCTTTACTAAATTTGAACTTTCTTCCCAGCCCTTATGGTTGGCATAATCACCATAAGGAGTCATGGGAATTTTGCCCTTTTTCTTTACATGGTGTGCATTTGATACATACATACATATTGTACATGGAGGTTTAACCATTACTTAAAATTTCAAATATGTAGGAAGAAGAAAGAAAACGTCAAGAGGAAATGGAACGCCAGCGTCGGGAAAGAAGATATATTTTGCCCGATGAACCAGCCATCATTGTACATCCAAACTGGGCTGCAAAAAGTGGAAAGTTTGATTGTAGCATTATGTCTTTGAGTGTACTTTTAGACTACAGATTAGAGGATAATAAAGAACATTCATTTGAGGTAATATTTTAATTTTGAATTGGGATCTAAATAAGGTATACACATTTTGATTGGTTAATATATTGCTTAAATCTCTTTGATGGCCCTTTTCATGGATTCTGTTTTTTTGTTTTTGTTTTTTTCTTTCAATTTATTTGGGGGGGGTGTTGAACACCAGCTGATTTTTCCTACAAGATTCACTTCTGGTGATTGCATTCCTGTAATATCATTTATATGTTCCTCTGGCCTCTGTATTTCCTGTAAATTGATAGTTGGATCTAAAGTCTTAATCAGGTTCTGATTTAATTACTATTTTTAAAAAAATACTGAAGTAGTGGTATGTTTTTTATCAGAATATCAGGAGACACATAATACATAATGTCTAATTACCCCTTGGGAATGAGGTAATGCTATATTGTTTACTCTAGAATTAAAATAGCATTCAGTGGGATTTAAAATTATACTTGTGATTGACTGAAGTGTAAGATAAAAGATGTTTATTTTTCAACATGAATCTATTTCTTACCATTATTATAGAGCAGATTTACAACATAGTTTATTTTTCAAAATAATTGAAGATTTTTATCCCTAAAGAAGTGATTGCTTCATTCTTACCAACACATTTCACATTTTTGTTTGTATGTTTTGTTTTATAAATTATGTTGGAAAGATCCATCAGACTTACTTGACCCAAAAGGTCATTGTCCACAAGATGAAAATGAAATACTTAGACTAGAGACATTTACAAACAAATATAGAGGCTTACTGAGGCAATTATAATACACGATGTGCATGCTTATTGGTCCTGATAAAAGACAGGTTACAAATATTAAAATATTTACAATGTTTAGTACATTAATAATTCCAGTAAGCCTGTTTTTTTAAATATTATATACTACATGATTTTATTACCAGTTACTTAATATAACTCTTAATAGTGCCTACCATCTCGTAGTAATTTGAATAAAAAATGAAAAAAATTAGTGTTTGGTATTACTGCTTATATAGTATATACCATGCATCTGACTGATGCTGTAGGAGGATCTCAAACTAACACTACTCCAGTGGAAACAAAGCAATTTGTGAAACAGCCATTTGCTAGCAAAATGATCCCTTACCTAAAAAAGAAAAAGAAGAAGATAGCAGGAGAGGAAGAATGAAGGGGAGTAAGTCAGAGGGGGAGACGAACCAGGAGAGATGATGGACTCTGAAAAACAAACTGAGGGTTCTAGAGGGGAGGAGGGTAGGGGGATGGGTTAGCCTGGTGATGGGTATTAAAGAGGGCACATTCTGCATGGAGCACTGGGTGTTATGAACAAACAATGAATCATGGAACACTACACCAAAACAAATGATGTAATATATGGTGATTAACATAACAATAAAAAATTAAAAAAAAATGATCCCTTACCTTTTACCTCCCCACCTAATATATCTCCTGGGTTAATTTCCTTTTAATCTATTTAGAATGCAAATGTCATTTTGGTACATGAATTTTTTTTTTTAAGATTTATTTATTTTAGGGAGAGAGAGAGCATGAGCGGGAGGGGCAGAGAGAGAGAGGGAGAGAAAATCTAAAGCAGACTGTGCTGAGCACAGAGTCCAGCGCAGAGCTTGATCTCATGACCCTGAGATAATGACCTAAGCCAAAATCCAGAGTCGAACGCTTAACTGACTCAGCCACCCAGGCTCCCCTTGGTACATGAATTTTTATTTTATTTTATTTATTTATTTATTTATTTTTTTTTTTTTAAGATTTTATTTATTTGAGAGAGAATGAGAGATAGAGAACACGAGAGGGAAGAGGGTCAGAGGGAGAAGCAGACTCCCCGCCGAGCAGGGAGCCCAATGTGGGACTCGATCCCGGGACTCCAGGATCATGACCTGAGCCGAAGGCAGTCGCTTAACCAACTGAGCCACCCAGGCGCCCATTATTTTATTTATTTGACAGACACAGCGAGAGAGGGAACACAAGCAGGGGGAATGGGAGAGGGAGAAGCAGGCTCCCTGCCAAGTAGGGAGCCCGATGCAGGGCTTGAACCTAGGACCATGACCTGAGCTGAAAGCAGACATTTAACAACTGAGCCACCCAGGCGCCCCGAATTTTTAAAAAATATTCTGTAATTAAGAAAAGCCATTTATCATAAAATTATAAATCTTTGGTTGATTTAATATTAATGCTATATTTGTCTCAGTGCTTTTACATGAAAAGATTTAAAAATTAATTCTGTTCTTCTAGGTGGTGCCTGGCTGCCTCCGTGGAAGAGTATGAAACTCTTGATCTCGGGGTTTTAGGTTCAAGCCCCACATTTGGTGTGGAAATTACTTAATAAGTAAACTTAAAAAAAAAATTCTGGGGACGCCTGGGTCCCTCGGTTAAGCGTCTGCCTTCGGCTCAGGTCATGATCCCAGGGTCCTGGGATCTCCCTGCTCAGTGGGGAGTCTGCTTCTCCCTCTGCCTGCTGCTTCCCCTGCTTGTGCACTCTCTCTCGCAAATAAATAATTCTTTAAAAAAAATTAATTCTGCTCTTCTAGTTACTGTTCTGGGCTTCTTGTAATTTAACCCATTTAACTTACTGCTTTTTATCTCTAGGTAATGAAAAAAAGAAGACTCTTAGGAAAAGATAATGCCTCTTGTATTTATGCAAATGGAAATCTTATTTAGTTTCACTAATGGTTAAGAGGGGAGTTTTCAATATCTCTCTTTTTTTAAGAGAGAGGTTCAGAGAAAATCTTAAGCAGGCTCTCTATGCCTAGTGCAGAGTCCAACTCTTGGGGTTCGATCTCACAACCCTGAGATCATGACCTGAGGCGAAATCAGGAGTCAGATACTTAACTGACTGAGCCACTCAGGCACTGTGAGTTTTCAATATCTGGATGGCCATTTTACTGATAATAAATTTCTGTTTTAAAATGTGTAAAGACTGGGCATGAGTTAAAGAAAAATAGATTATAAATTCAGTTTTAATTTTAATATATTATATTATCCTTTATGATCAGGTAAATAGTCTGATTAAAGTGTTTTATCAAACATACTGAAGTCCTTGCCAGAGTTTATACATTTTAGAGTTGTGTTCAACCATTTCAAGTTCTGGACCCTTTTAATCTGTTGGAAACCGTTAGCCTTAGAATTTTTTTTTTAGAATGTTATTCATTTTTTAAATTTTTTAAATATTTTAATTATTTGAGAGAGAGTGTGAGTGGAAGGAAGGACAGAGGGAGAGGGAAAATCTCAAGCACTGAGTGCAGAGCGCGATACAGGGCTTGAGATCATAACCTGAGCTGAAATTGAGTCAGACACTTAACCAACTTAGCCACCCAGGTGCCCCAAGATTTTATTTTTAAGTAATATCTACACCTGATGTGGGGCTCAAACTCACAACCCTGAGATCAAGAGTCACGTGCTCTAGTGACTGAGCCAGCCAGGCACCCCATACTTAGAAATATTTATGTAGAAAATTTAGTGTATAATTTTAGGTTCAAGAGTATGTCATTATCCATGGATATTTGCATAGTAATAATACTATCCATGGATATTTGCATAGTAATAACGCATGCTCCCTACTCACAATTCTGAGTTGGTATACCCTGCCTGAAATGCTTTTCTAGATACCTATCTGGCCCCATTCACTTGTCACCAGGTCACTTCTGATGTCACCTAATCAGAGAGATCTTCTCTGACTACACTGTACTTTCTTGTTACTTTGTGTGTTTATCCTGCCTTTTTTTTTTTTTTTTTCTTAAAATTTGTTGTTCAAGGGGCGCCTGGGTGGCTCAGTTGGTTAAGCGACTGCCTTCGGCTCAGGTCATGATCCTGGAGTCCCGGGATCAAGTCTCACATCGGGCTCCCTGCTCAGCAGGGAGTCTGCTGCTCCCTCTGACCCTCTTCTCTTCCCTCTCGTGCTCTCTATCTCTCATTCTCTCTCTCTCATATAAATAAATAAAAATCTTAAAAAAAAATTTGTTGTTCTGGTTATCCTTTACTTTTCCCCATTAGATTATTAGCAAATTAGAGTTAGGATTTTTATCTGCTTCCTTCACTTCTGTATCCCTAATGCCTAGAATAGTCCATGGTACATAGTAGGTATTTCAGAAAAACTTGTTGAGTAAATTAAAAAATACATTTATCATGAAGATTAATTGCTGTGTAAAATAGAAATCCTTTTTTCCTACTCATTTTCAAACTCCAAATTTCATTTCAAAATTTGTCAAATTTTGTATTTTTTAAAAATTGGGCCAAAAGTATATTAAACGTAGTGTTTATATCTTCAGGAGAGTTTTTTTTCTTATTATTCATTTGAGACACAGAGATAAAGCATGAGTAGGGGGAGAAGGAGAGGGAGGGGGAGAAGCCGACTCCCTGCTCAGCAGGGAGCCCGATGAGGAGCTCGATCCCAGGACCCTGGGATCATGACCTGAGCCGAAGGCAGATGCTTAACCGACTGAGCCACCCAGGCACCCCCAGGAGAGTTTTTGAGTCTTTTGAAGATCCTCAACATAATTGACATCAATTATTGTAACTCTTTTGTTAGTGCATATTAATTGTTAGATGTGGCAAATCATTATTTGATAAATTATTCTGGATTTATTCAGTATTTCTTTCAAGTTGACTGGGTTACTGTTCGTATCTTTGTTATAGGTTTCACTGTTTGCAGAACTTTTCAATGAAATGCTTCAAAGAGATTTTGGTGTCAGAATATACAAATCATTACTATCTCTTCCTGAGAAAGAGGACAAAAAAGAAAAGGAAAAGAAAAGCAAAAAAGATGAAAGAAAAGATAAAAAAGAAGACAGAGATGAAGAAACTGATGAGCCAAAACCCAAACGGAGAAAATCAGGCGATGATAAGGATAAAAAAGAAGATAGAGATGAAAGGAAGGTCTGTAATTATTTCCATTACCAGCAACCTATTTAGAAATTTTCCTTTCGTTTTCTAGAGTATAACAAATGATGAATTTATCAGAAGAGCAAAATGTAAAGGCTGAACTAAAAGATTAGAAATGTAAGTCTTTGAATTAAGCCTGTATAGACATCTAGAACTAGTGTCTGGTAATTTTTTTTTTTTTTTAAGGTATGCAGCATGACGGTATATTTACATATATTGTGAATGGTAGTTTAATTTTAAAGTGTATTAAGAAAATTTTATAACTTGATTCTGTTACAAGTAAATAATGAATTTAATGTTTCTTTGTTTTAGTCATTTAACATTTGGTCAGAAATCTTGCTTAATTTAAGGCATTTTAAATTATAGAAAGAAGATAAAAGAAAAGAGGATTCTAAAGATGATGATGAAACTGAAGAAGATAATAATCAGGATGAATATGATCCAATGGAAGCAGAAGAAGCTGAGGATGAAGAAGATGGTATGATTCAAATGTACTTATTTCTCATTAGGATGAAAAATACATTTTTTTTAAAAAGATTTTATTTATTTATTTACTTGACAGACACAGCGAGAGAGGGAATACAAGCAGGGGCAGTGGGAGAGGGAGCAGCCTTCCCGTCAATCAGGGAGCCTGATGTGGGGCTCGATCTCAGGAGCCTGGGATCATGACCTGAGCCAAAGGCAGATGCTTAATAACTGGGCCACCCAGGCGCCCTGAAAAATACATTTTTTGTTTGATGACTTTGTATAATAGCAATCTATAATTTTAAAATTTTTTCTTTTTCAGAATAGAAATGGTTAAAATATTCTTTAGTAAAAATCTATATTGTTTTATTAATAGATGAGAGGATATTTTTTAAGGTAGAACTTAACATTTTATTTAGATCTTCATTAAACTGTTGGAATTGAGAACCAGACATATATAATAAACCTCCAAAAATAGACCCTGAAAGGCACTTTCTGCTTAAGGCAAGTGGTCGTAGGACAAGCATGTAAACAAGCTAGCTTCTCTGTACCACATCCACTACGTCAGGCTTGCTCCATGGCCCCTGCATCACCTCTGCTCTCCCTTCTGTTAACACCAGCCATACCCCCCTATGTCTAACCCAAGGGTTTTTTGTAGGACAACTTGGATTACCTGGGAATGCTGGAAACATGTTGTTAAAGGAATCATGCTATTGAGAGGAAAAAAATTTTTTTAAGCTGCCTTCTGAGGTGATGGATTCTGTGTACTTAACGCCGTACTCCAGAATACAATAAATAAGCAATTAGAAAGTGTTCAAATATGAAGGGATTTTGTCCCCGCCACCCAAAGTCCTGCTCTCTAAAGGAAGCCGGTTTCTCTGTAGCAGCACCAGCTGTTCAGAAAGCTCATTGGACCTGGTTTTGAAAGTAAAACCATTAAAAACCCCTGGGAGGAATTATTTTGCAGTGTGGAGTACTCTTTCTTTTTTCTTTTCTTTCCTTTTCTTTCTTTCTTTCTTTCTTTTCTTTCTTTCTTTCTTTTCTTTTCTTCTTTTCTTTCTTTTCTTTCTTTCTTGTTTTAAGATTTTATTTATTTATTCATGAGAGACAGACAGAGGGAGAAGCAGGCTCCCAAGGAGCAGGGAGCCCGATGCAGGACGCGATCCCGGGACCCTGGGATCATGACCTGAGCCAAAGGCAGACGCTTAACCATCTGAGCCACCCAGGTGCCCTTGGTCTTTCTTATAAAGAAAGAAAGTTAATCTGGTACCAAAGTGTGCAACCTACAGACCGTTAGGTTCTGCCTTCTGACATCTGTGTATGATAGATGAGAGGATTTTTTTTTTTTAAGATTTTATTTATTTATTTGAGAGAGAGAGAAGAGAGATAGAGAACACAAGAGGGAAGAGGGTCAGAGAGAGAGAGAAGCAGACTCCCTGCTGAGCAGGGAGCTCGATGTGGGACTCGATCCGGGGACTCCAGGATCATGACCTGAGCTGAAGGCTGTCGCTTAACCAACTGAGCCACCCAGGTGCCCAGATGAGAGGATTTTTTAAAGACATGCTTTTTTTTTTTAAAGTAACTCCTACTTCCAACATGGGGATCAAACTCATGACCCTGAGATCAATAGCTGCATGCTCTACTAACTGAACCAGCCAGGCACCCCAAGATATGTTTATTTTTGATTATCATACGTTCTGTATGTAATTAATACTTACTCAACTTAAGGAATATATTTCCCTGAACATGTTAATTTAGCTATGTCATAAAGGTATAACAGTCTCTGTTGTTCCATAGTTTTCTAAGGAAGAACATACTGTGTATAGTCTTTTGCATGTTTGACAGTCTCCATAATTTAAAAACAATACTAAAATTAGTTTGCTGAAGAAGAATTTATTTGGAACACTACATCAAAAACTAATGAACATAATTTTAAAAAATATATATTCTAGGGGCGCCTGGCTGGCTCAGTTGGTGGAGTGTGCAACTTTTTTTTTTAAGATTTTATTTATTTATTGGACAGAGAGAGGGAACACAAGCACGGGGAGTGTGAGAGGAAGAAGCAGGCTGCCCCAGAGTGTGCAACTCTTGAACTTGGGTCCTGAATTCGAGCCCCACATGGGGTGTAGAGATTAAATTAAAAAAATAAAAAGACTGGGGCGCCTGCGTGGCTCAGTTAAGTGTCTGCCTTTGGCTCAGGTCATGATCCCAGAGTCCTGGGATCACCCCAGGGTAGGGCTCCCTGCTCGGCGGGGAGTTTGCTTCTCCCTCTTCCACCCCACGCCCCTGGCTCGTGCTTTCTCTCAAATAAATAAAATCTTTACAAAAAAAATTAAAAATAAAGACTAATGATAATAAACACCTGTTTATCACCCAAGTTAATAAAAGACACTTACCAATGGGAATGATATTCAAAATACTTAAGGACACCTGGCTGGCTCAGTTTGTAGAGCATGCAGGTCTTAATTCAGGGTCAGGAGTTCAAACCCCACACTGGGCACAGAGGTTACTTAAAAACAACGACAACAATAAACGTCCTGATGAGTTATAGATGTCAGCTGTAAAGTATCTCTGAAGTACCACTGAGTACTTGTCAATCTCCATATAGATTTGAGACTTTAAAAATCTTTTTTTTTAGGGCGCGTGGGTGGCTTAGTCGGTTAAACATCTGCCTTTGGCTCAGGTCATGATCCCAGGGTCCTGGGACGGAGTCCCACATCGGGCTCCCTGATCAGCCTTTACCCCACTAGTTTGATGGCAGTTTCATCCTTCAGGTTGCTCACGCTAACATCTAGGAATCATCCTAAACTCATTTATTTTTGCCATAGTCCCATTTCCAATCTATCTGGAAGTCTTATTGCCTCTATTTTAAAAACATACTCAGAAACAGACCATATTTCACCAGCTCCACTAATCTAACCTTAATCCAAGCCATGTTGTCTCCTGCCTACTTTATTTTAAAAACCTCTTATCTAGGGGCGGCTCAGTCAGTTGAGCATCTGCCTTCGGCTTGAGTAATGATCCCAGGGTCTTGGGATCAAGCCCCTCATCAGGTTCCCTGCTCATCAGGGAATCTGCTTTTCCCTCTTACTCTGCCCCTGTCTTGTGCTCCATGTCTCTCTCTCTCTCTCTCTCTCTCTCTCTCTCTCTCTCTCTCTCTCTCTCTCTCTCTCTCTCAAATAAATAAAATCTTTTAAAAAAATAAAAGATTAAAAAAAAATAACCTTCTATCTGGTTTCCTTGCTTAACTCCCTTCTCCTCTAAAGTCTCTTCTCAACACAATTGCCAGAACAACCTTTGTAAAATTTAAGTCATTTCATTTATTTGTTTGATTTCTTTCATTTGTTTTCAGATTCCTTCAGTGGCTCACCATTTCACTCTGTAAAAAGCCAGTGTTTACAATGACCTCTAAGACTCTACAAAATCAAGCCTCTAATTTCATTTCTTATCTCTCTTTTCTACTTGCTCTTTGCACCCAAAGCATCCTGACTTTGTTGAACCCATTATGTGTGCCCCTGTATTCGGACCTTTGCTTTGACAGTTCCTTCTGTGTGCAAACTACCAGAGATCCACCTTTCACATTTGCAGTCTTTGTTCAACTGTCACTTTCTCAATGAAGCCTGCTCTGCACCCACCCCTATTTAAAATTGCAGTCTTCCCCACCGGTACACATTCCTGATCCCTCCTTATTTTACTTTACTTAGAGAACTTATAACCTATTCTACTATACTGTTTACTTATTTTACTTATTGTCTGTCTTCCCACTTGAATACATATAAGCTCTTAATAAGGAAAAGAGGGGTTTGGGGGCACCTAGCTGGCTCAGTCAGTAGAGCATGCGACTCTGGATCTTGGGGTAGTAAGTTTGAGCCCCACGTTGGGTGTAGAAATTACTTTAAAATCTTAAAAAAATTTTTTTTAAATAAAATCTTAGAGTTTTTGTCTCCTCTTTGCTGATATATATTCCAAGTTCCTGGAACAGTCTAAATATCCAAGTGTCATAAACTGCAAAACCAAACAGGGTGATAGGAGTATAGGTCTTTTTTGGTTTCCCTGGTATTTTCAGTTGCTGCTTGCTTATGTTATCACAGTTTCTCCCCCTACATACTTTGTAGTTCATAATCCTTTCAAGTTACTTAAAGACCACTCTTTTTCCAGGAGAAAAGTAGAATAGTGATTTTTTTAAAAAATGAAAATACAGTGCCATTTAATGTCTAAAGTAGTGTTGAATTTTCTTAGTAATCGGGAGCATGTAACAATAATAAGTCTATTTTTACCAATCAATTTGATGATTTTTGTTTTTTAAGATTTTATTTATTTGACAGGGACACAGCGAGAGAGGGAACACAAGCAGGGGGAGTGCGAAAGGGAGAAGCAGGCTTCCTGCTCTGTGGGGCTCGATCCCAGGCCCCTCGGATCATGACCTGAGCTGAAGGCAGGCGCTTAACGACTGAACCACCCAGGGCCCCCCCCTTTTTATTTTAAGATTTATGTATTTAAACAAAAAAAAAAATACGTATTTATTTGAGAGAGTGGGGGGAGGGGCAGGGGGAGAGAGAGCCTTAAGCAGGCTCCTGTAAGTGCGGGCACTAAGAACGGAGCTTGATCCCACGACCCTTAGATCACTACCTGAGTGAAACCAAGAGTCAGATGCTCAACTGACTGCAACACCCAGGCCCCCCTTGGTGAAAAGATTTTAATAAAAGGTAACGTCAGTTTAACAAACAAGGGTAAGGAGAAGAGTTCTTTTATCACTTTTGCAGTCAGTTTAAATTGTTGCACTTTTTCTGGACATAAATTTGGCAATGTCAGTCAACTGTGATCCTTTAAAATATCAACACAGGTGTTCATTCCATAATTGTCTATGAAACAAAAAATCAGAATTAGTCTTAATGTTTTGTTTTAAGATTTATTTATTGGGGTGCCTGGGTGGCTCAGTCGTTAAGCGTCTGCCTTCGGCTCAGGTCATGATCCCAGAGTCCTGGGATTGAGCCCCGCATCCATTAGGCTCCCTGCTCGGCGGGAAGCCTTCTTCTCCCTCTCCTACTCCCCCTGCTTGTGTTCCCTCTCTCGCTGTGTCTCTCTCTGTCAAATAAATAAATAAAATCTTAAAAAAAAAAAATCTATTTATTTTAGGGAGAGAGTTGGTGGGGTGGGGGCAAAGAGGGGGAGAGAAGCAGACTCCCCACAGAGCAGGGCGCATGGCTCTGTCCCACAACCCTGAGATCACGACTGAGCCAAAATTAAGAGTTGGATGCTTAACCGACTGAGCCACTCAGGTACCCTTGTATTAATGTTTAATAATAGAGAATTATTTAAATATACTTTCCTATAGATATGCAGTTAAATTCTGTGCAGCCATTGAAGAAACTGTTGGAAGATTAATGACATTGAAAAAGATGATAAAGTTTGTTTTTTTTAAAAGATTTATTTATTTGACAGAGAGAGACACAGCGAGAGAGGGAACACAAGCCAGGGGGAGGGGGAGGAGGAGAGGGAGAAGCAGGCTTCCCGCAGAGCAGGGAGCCTGATGTGGGCCTCGATCCCAGGACCCTGGGATCATGACCTGAGCTGAAGGCAGACGCTTAACGACTGAGCCACCCCGGTGCCCCATAAAGTATTTTATAGATAGCATGTTCCTTTTTTTTAACAGTTTTTTTTAATTTTTATTTTTTTTATTTATTTATTTGAGAAGAGAGAGAGCGAGAGAGCACAAGAGGGGGTAGGGTCAGAGGGAGAAGCAGACTCCCCGCCGAGCAGGGAGCCCGATGCGGGACTCGATCCCGGGACTCCAGGATCATGACCTGAGCCGAAGGCAGTCTCTTAACCAACTGAGCCACCCGGGCGCCCGATAACATGTTCCTTTAAATGTGTTTCATATGGGTAGTAGTATATGTGGGGGGAAATAAAGGGACACGATTGCTGCTACAATCTTAGTATATTTTTGTGTGATGGGATTTATTTATTTGTAAAAAATCTATGTTCCAAGGGAGACAAAGTTTTGAAATTAATAGCTTTCAAGTTAAATACTCAAATAAGGTGGATCATGTCTATAAAATGTTAATAAAGGGAAGAAATTTACCCTCATGTAATATATGGTACACTCGATAAAAATTATTCGTAATTACACTAATACTCAGAGGCTGTTGTTTTCTCTATTTTATAGTTGAGGAAACTGAGGCTCTTAGCAATAAATTAATTTATCCACAATAATAAACCTTTAATGTCCTGTAGCATATATGAGAGAAATCGGTTCCAAGGACACATTTTTTTAATAGTTTATTTACATGCCAATACATACTACAAAACTCACTACTTTTAAATGTACGCTTTAATCATTCTTTTTTTAGTTTTAAGGATTTTATTTTATTTATGTATTTGACAGAGAGAGCGAGAGAGCACAAGCAGAGGGAACAGTAGAGGGAGAGGGAGAGGGAGAAGCAGGCTCCCTGCTTGGCAGGGAGCCCGATGCGGGGCTCGATCCCAGGACCCTGAGACCATGACCCAAGCCGAAGGCAAACTGAACCATCTGAGCCACCCAGGCGTCCTCTCTTTAATCATTCTTAATAACTTTATAGATTTGTTAAACCATCACCACAATCCAGCTTTAGACCATTTGCCTATTTCCCTTTTACAAAAATGGCTTTGTTGAGATATAATTCACATACTGTATATCTCATCCATTTAGAAGTGTACAGTTTGGGGGACCTTGCTGGCTCAGTCAGAAGATCATGCAACTGTTGATCTTTGGGTGTAGTAGGTTTGAGTCCCATGTTGGGTGTAGAGATTACTTAAAATCCAAAATGAATGAATGAAATGAAATCTTAAAAAAAAAGAATGGTGGGCGCCTGGGTGGCTCAGATGGTTGGGTGTCTGCCTTTGGCTCAGGTCATGATCCCAGGGTCCTGGGATCGAGTTCCGCATCGGCCTCCCTGCTCTTTGGGAGCCTGCTTCTCCCTCTGCCTCTCTCTGTCTCTCATGAATAAATAAATGAAGTCTTTAAAAAAAAAAAAAAAAAAGAATGGTTTATCCAAGTTCCTATCTCTAAACATGGAATAGAATGTTAGTGTAAATAAATCTGAATATTAATTAGGTTTTCTTAATTTTATCTTAAGAACATCTCAGTTCCTCACATACTGTTTTATTTTGCAATAATCTATCTGCAGTTAGTTTTACTGCATTGACTAGTTTTCTTTGTAGGTTTTAGAAAATATGCCTTGCTCTGTTTTGTTTAAATTTGTGTTATAATTTCCAATTTTATATATAAAACTTATTTTTTGAACTATGTCCTTCACATTTTATGGAATTAAGTTATTTGATTTAAAGTCACATTTTTTCCTCCTAGTGCCTCTATACATTTCTTCCTTTTCTTATTTTTCATAATTTTTTATTTTCTGGGGCGCCTGAGTGGTTCAGTCAGTTACACAACCAACTCTTGATTTCAGCTCAGGTCATGATCTCAGGGTTGTGAGATGGAACCCCACGTCTGGCTCTGACTTTTGTGGGGAGTCTGCTTGAGATTCTCTCTTTCCCTCTACCTCTGTGCCTCCTCCTACCTTCTCTCTCTCTCTCTCTCTCTCTCTCTTCTCTAAGAAAAAAAATATATATTTTTTTTAAGATTTTATTTTTAAGTAACTATACCCAACGTGGGGCTCAGACCTAAAACCCCAAGATCAGGAGTCACATACTCTACTGACTGAGCCCGCTAGGCACCCCATTAAAGTCCAATCCATTTTTATTCATACAGTATTTTTTTCATTGTGTCTTTTGAAAACTGATCAGTAACAGAAAACTATTTTTGATCTCTACAGTAGTAGTAGAAAATATCTGTATTAATGAGTGTTTTGTTGCTGTTGTATTGATTTTATAGATCGGGATGAGGAAGAAATAAACAAACGAGATGATAAAAGAGATATCAACAGGTACTGCAAGGAGAGGCCCTCTAAAGATAAGGTATTTATTGAATATTCTTTATAACATAATAAGTTCCATTTCTCACATAATCCAGACTTATTAAGCATAACACTGTCATGAAGTTTATTGGTCCTTACATATCTACATATTACCACTCAGAGCAGAATTCAGCCAGTTGTTATATTTGTAGTTATGTCAGATAACCAATATGTCTTATTCCTTTCTCCCGTATACCTAAACAAGATTAGCTCATTTTAACTTGTAGCATGAGGCAAAGATCTTTTCATATTTTTAACTATTATATGGACATAGTCTCAATTTCTCACTTTTCTGGGGTAAAGATTATGTACTATTCTGCATTTTCTTTAGGAAAAAGAAAAGACTCAGATGATCACAATTAACAGGGATCTGTTAATGGCATTTGTTTATTTTGATCAAAGCCATTGTGGTTATCTTCTTGAAAAGGATTTGGAAGAAATACTTTATACTCTTGGACTACATCTTTCTCGGGCTCAGGTAATCTGTCTTATGAATGTTTAAAATGAAAAGCCATTTTAAGTAATTATCTTTTTAATCTCTGGCTTTTTGAAATATAAAAGTAAAAAGGTAATAGAGATAGTCAAGAAATATTGAAATGTGTAAAATAAAAGTTAAATGTCCCTTTAAAAGATTTTATTTATTTATTTGACAGAAAGAGAGCACAAGCGGGGGTGGCAGGGAGAGGGAGAAGCAGAAACAGACTCCCTGCTGAGCAGGGAGCCCAATGCAGGACTGGATCCCAGGATCCTGGGATCATGACCTAAGCTGAAGGCAGATGCTTAACTGACTGAGGCACCCAGGTGCTCCTACACCTTTTTTTTCCTCAATATTATTTATTTGAGAGAGAGAGTGAGCATGCACATGCAGGGGGTGGGGAGGGGCAGAGGGAGAGTGAGTCTTTTAAGCAGACTCTGCACTGAGCATGGAGTCCGACATGGGGCTAGATCTCCGGACCCTGATTTACAATCTGAGCCGAAATCAAAGATTGGACACTTAACCAATTGTGCCATACAGGTGCCCTCCCCCATTTTTAAGTAGGTTCCAAGCCCAGTGTGGGGCTTGAACTCACAACCCTGAGATTTAGTCACATACTGTACCAACTGAGTCAGCCAGTACATATACCTTAGTGTATGCTTTAGTGTTTCTATCAGTGTTACATGTTTTTTATTAACAAAAATCTTTTCAAATGATAATTTGGATTTTAGGTTTATAGAGAAGACAGTTAAAAAATGCACAAGTTGGGGCACCTGGGTGGCTCAGTCGGTTAAGCATCTGCCTTCAGCTCAGGTCATAATCCCAGGGTGCTGGGATTGAGCCCCTCATCGGGCTCCCTGCTCAGCGGGAAGCCTGGTTCTCCTCCCTCCACCCCTTCTCCCTGCTCATACTCTCTCTCTTTCAAAGAAATAAAAAAAAAAAGGTGTTTTTTTTTTAAGATTTTACTTACTTATTTGACAGAGAGAGACATAGCGACAGGCACCCCAATAAATGAAAAATCTTTAAAAAAACAAAACACAGGTGGTGGCTCAATCAGTTAAAGCGTCCAGCTCTTGATTTCGGCTCAGGTCAAAATCTTTTTAAAAACAAAAACAAGGGCACCTAGGTGGCTCAGTTGGTTAAGCGTCTGCCTTCGGCTCAGGTCATGATCCCAGGGTCCTGGGATCAAGTCCTGCATCGGGCTCTTTGCTCTGTGGGGAACCTGCTTCTCCCTCTCCTCCCCACTTGTGCTCTCTCTCTCACTATCTCTGTCTTTCTCAAATAAAATCTAAAAAAAAAAAAAAATTAAAAAAAATACAAGTGTTTGAGTGGAAGAGGATACCTGAGAACACAGATGCCATTGATGTTTATTATATGTGAAAATTAGAACACAGTTAAGGATAATCAAAAATGTATTCTCATCTTTTTGTTTACTTGCTTGTATGACAGGTAAAGAAGCTTCTTAATAAAGTAGTACTCCGTGAGTCTTGCTTTTACCGGAAATTAACAGACACCTCAAAAGATGAAGAAAACCATGAAGAGTCCGAAGCATTGCAGGAAGATATGCTAGGTTTGAATATATTATTTTGAGATTATGTTGTTTTGTAATTATTAAAGAAAAAAGTAAATAAAATATCTTTTATATCATAGGGAACCGGTTGTTACTTCCAACACCAACAGTAAAACAAGAATCAAAGGATGTGGAAGAAAATGTTGGTCTTATTGTGTACAATGGTGCAATGGTAGATGTAGGAAGCCTCTTGCAAAAATTGGAGAAGAGTGAAAAAGTAAGAGCTGAAGTAGAACAGAAGCTTCAGTTGCTAGAAGAAAAAACGGGTAAGGAACAGCATTGGGTATTTCAGTACTTTTAAAACCCTGCTGGAATGGGCGCCTGGGTGGCTCAGTTGGTTAAGCGACTGCCTTCGGCTCAGGTCATGATCCTGGAGTCCCGGGATCGAGTCCCGCATCGGGCTCCCTGCTCGGCAGGGAGTCTGCTTCTCCCTCTGACCCTCCCCCCTCTCATGTGCTCTCTCTCTCTCATTCTCTCTCTCTCAAATAAATAAAATCTTTAAAAAAAAAAACCCTGCTGGAATATGTATGTGTACACACATATATACATAGCTATGTACACATGCATATACATACTTTGTATTTTAGTCTAGGCACATTATGCAACTCCCTTTTGACCATTAAAAGCTATAAAATTGCTTAGCATTATAAGAATTTGTCTTAGATTTTCATATGCATTCATAGATTCCTTTGTTGTTCTTTTGCACTTTTTTAATCCTCCCCTAGTTCTCAGTTTTCCTTAGTTTTCCTCAGTTTTTGCTACTTTCTCTAATCCCATACAATCATCTAAAAGTGGAACCTGGGTTTAGAAGTAATACTTAGGGTAAAACTTAGTTTAAATGAAGTGAGTATATTGCCTCATGCTTTATAACTGACATTTGTGGACATTTTAAGGAATTATAACTGCTTTTTATTTTCCTTAATATTTCCTTAAATTTTTTTAAAAATTTGCTTATTTTTGAGAGAGAGAGAGAGAACATGCAAGTGGGGGAATGGGCAGGGAGAGAGGGAGAGAATCCTCAAGCAGAGTCCTGGTGATCACAGAGCCTGATGCAGGGCTCAATCTCAGGACCCTGAGGTCATGACCTGAGCCAAAATCAAGAGGTGGCCACTTAACCTACCCACTTAACCTACTGACCACCCAGGCACCCTTTCCTTACATATTTTTAACCCCATAATTAAATTGGAGATTTTAAAGGGTAAGATGGTGAATTCTGATTTTTTTTTTAACAGATGAAGATGAAAAAACCATATTAAATTTGGAGAATTCTAACAAAAGCCTCTCAGGTGAACTCAGAGAAGTTAAAAAGGACTTTAATCAGTTACAAGAAAACTTAAAGATTTCAGAAAACATGAATTTGCAGTTTGAAAACCAACTCAACAAGACAATCAGAAACTTATCTACAGTAATGGATGAAATCCACACTGTACTGAAGAAGGTTAGCAGTTTTATACTTTCATATTTTCAGTTTGTTTCAACTTTTAACCCTGGAAATTTTAATGTCATTTATGTCATTGTACAATGGTGTAATGGTAGATGTAGGACAAATTTTAATGTCATAATCTCTTAGTGGGTTTTCTCAGAGCATATAGTGGGTATTCTCTCCTTCATCAGATTAATCAAAAGCAATTTACAAAAGACTGTATTGTAGAACTTAGTTGGAATGTCAACGTGGTTTATGTATGTAGACTTCTTGAAACTTCTTGAAAACTTACAAGTTTTATTTGTATTTCTTTCAGAACTAGAGAGTGAACTGAATTTGAACTTGAGGAAAATAAAACCATTTACTTCTTTTTAAAGCCATTTATTGTTGGGCAGAGTTGAGAAATTCTTTGGCACTATCAAAATCAATTTATTAGTATTTTTTGTCACTAAAAAAATCTGTAATTCAAATCCATTATAAACTAACTAGAATAATTGAGACGTCTTCTGCATCCTCATTGAGGGGTTTTCTTCTGTAAGTTGCCCCCAGTGTCAGTTTTTTATAGATGGCAAAATGGGCCATCTCGAGTGTCTGTTTACTAATGTTTATGATTTTTAAAGTTATATTTAAGAGAATCTAATTAAATACACTTTTTCCTTGTCTGTTATGTTACAGGATAATGTCAAGAATGAAGATAAAGATCAGAAATCCAAGGAGAATGGTGCAGGTGTATGATAAAATACATGTAGTGATGAGGAATGGTGTTAAATAATGTAATATATAAAATCATGATACAAGAATGTTTGAAAGTGATGCATGTTTGATTTTAGTAGTATAAATATATGTTAGTTCAAATGATGTATAAAGTTTTATGAATGTGAAGAGTCTGCTTTTGAAAATTGCTTGTAATTCCTGGCATTCAAATTATTAAACACTCCTTGAGTGAAATAATTTTGCATTGCAAAATGTTTTAGGATGAACTTTGTTATAGTTTTAACCCCAATAAAGTTCATCAGTTTAATTGATAGTAGTATTTAATTACAAAATGTCTTTTATTAAAATACTTAGAGAATTGCAGTTTTATTTATAGAATTACCATTATTAGGTTTTTATAAAAATTTTTTAGTCTTTTAAAATTTCAGTATAAATCATAAAATAGCATGTTGCTTAATTTTTTGCAAGTTTTTTGAATCAGACTTTTTTACTTGTCTTAAAAAAAATCCCCTCTAATTATCAGTCTCTATTCATTAAAAATTCAATTCATCCAAAAGACAGTACATCAAAAACTAAGTAATAGACAATTACCGTTGTTACTATATATGTTAGACTTTACAAAAAACGAATAGTACTGATGTTAATGTTACTGCTTTCAGTTAATTGTTCTACTTTCCCAAAATAGCACCTATATTTTAATTTTGAGGTTTTTTTTTTTAAATGCAGTATATGTCAAATGTACAGTTTAGCACCAAGCCAGTAGATGTCAGTATGATGTCTTAAGTTAAGCCTTCTTTAATTAAACATAATTTTTTTATTAGTCTGTGTACTTCCTTCAGAATTTTAGTGGGTACATAAGAGTTGATTAACTGTTGAGTGAAAAGGGTAGAAAATGTGATATACTCTAAAGCAGTGGTTCTCAACAGGGGGTGAACTTGCCCCAGAGGACATTTAGCAATGTCTGGAGACACTTCTATTTGTCACAGCTGGGTGAGTGAATGCTACTGGCATCTAGTTGTTAGAGGCCAAGGATGTTGCTACCATCCTACGTTGGATAGGACAGCCCCTCAACAAGAAAGAATTACCCGGGGTAGTTGGGTGGCTCAGTCGGATAAGTGTCTGCCTTCAGCTCCAGTCATGATGCCAGGTTCCTGGGATAGAGCCTTGTGTCAGGCTCCCTACTTAGCAGGGAGTCTGCTTCTCCCTCTGCCCCTTCTCCCACTTGTGCTGTCTCTCTCAGTAAATAAATAAAGTCTTAAAAAAGGAAGAATTATCCACCCCAAAATGTCAGTAGTGTTTAGGTTGAAAAACTCTGGTCCAAAGAAATATAGGAGGCACGCAATTAGTTGGTAGGGCATGTGACCCTTGATCTTGAGGTTTTAAGTTTGAGCTCCACATTGGGTGTAGAGATTACTTAAAAATAAAATCTTGGGAGGGGGAAGAAATATACGATTAGGGGCACCTTATTAAATTATTTAAGATTTTATTTGTGAGACAGAGAGAAGCAGATTCCCCACTGAGCAGGGAGCCCAACATGGGGCTCAATCCCAGGACCCATGACTGAGCCGAAGGCAGATGCTTAACCAACTGAGCCACCCAGGCACCCTTAATTTTTTTTTTTTTAAGATTTTATTTATTTGAGAGAGAGAGACAAAGATAGAGCGGGAGCGGGGAAGAGAGAGAGAAGCAGGCTGCTCCCTGAGCAGGGAGCCTGACTTGGGGCTTGATCCCAGGATCCTGGGATCATGACCAGAGCTGAAGGCAGACACTTAACCCACGAGCCACCCAGGTGCCTCATGACACGTCTTTTAAATAACACTAGTAAAAACTGAATCACATCTTTAGCAGATGATTAGGGTTTCTTGTATTTAAATAACCCTTACTGGACTATTTCTCTGTCATAGAAATACATGCCATATTAGGGTTTATTTTATTACTTTTTGCGTTACTTTATTTTGCTAGACTAATGGGTAGGTGTTCCCAAATAGATTAATAGGAGAATATAAGTGCTGTGTTACACATGTCTTAAGCTAAATTGAATCCACATGGCTCTTACTAAGAAACAGATTAAAATACCTGAAGTTCTTTCAAACCAATTTTTGTTTTAAGTTGTTCTTTCTGGTTTATGGTTTGTTGAACTTTCCTGAAGATAGATTGCTGATTGATCCATAATTACAGTTACTGTATAAATGTTTCTCCATCTTTAAGGTAAAGTGAAACATTTCTGGATAGTAGGAAAGTTTTTCTCAAGGGAAAATTGTGGAGATAAACTTTTAACTAAAAGACAGTGAAGAGTATAGTTCTTTAGTAGAGTATGTTTGTAAGTGAGAAAGTAATTGTAACACTTGTCAGACTTAGTTTTCCCAGATTTTTTTTTTTTTAAGATTTTATTTATTTGACAGAGACACAGTGAGAGAGGGAACACAAGCAGGGGGAGTGGGAGAGGGAGATGCAGGCTTCCCGCGGAGCAGGGAGCCCGATGAGGGGCTCGATCCCAGGACCCTGGGATCAGGACCTGAGCTGAAGGCAGATGCTTAATGACTGAGCCACCCAGACACCCCTTTTTCCCAGATACTTGAAGCAGAGTAATACTGGGAGAACGGAGAAAAAGTATAAATCTTTCAATTTTATTATTTAGAGGTAAACTTTATAAAATAATTTCAGTGGAAGTGGAAGGTGAGATTATTAAGGTGGGGGGAAAAAGGGGGCACCAGGAGGCTCAGTCGGTTAAGCATCTGTCTCTTGGTTTCGGCTCAAGTTAGAATCATGAGATTGAGCCTTTCTTCAAGCTCCCTGCTCAGCAGGGAGTCCGCTTGAAGTTCTTTCTCTCCCTTTTCCTCTGCCCCCCCCCCGCCAACAGGTGCACACTCCATCTTTGTCTCCCTCTAAAATAAATAAATCTTTTTTTAAAAAGGAAAAAAAAGCATGATACATATAGAAAAGGTTGGTTTTAGAAAAAAACAGGAAAGATAAGCAACCTATTTTTGCCTTTCTAAATGGCTTTGAATATTCAGAAGTAAACATGTAGTCTGCCATACTGTATTCTGACATTGACCAAGTCAAAAAAATTAATAATAGAAATAATAAAGTAGGACAGTGATAACATTCAGTTTTATTTTCTCATTCTTTTTATGTTCTGGAAGCCTGTTTCTGCATTTTTTTTTAAAGATTTTTTTGATAAAACGAGAGCACAAGCAGTGGGGAGCAACAGAGGGAGAGGGAGAAGCAGGCTCCCCGCTGAGCAGGGAGCCTGTATAGGGCTTATCTTGGGACCCTGGGATCATGACCTGAGCCGAAGGCAGCTACTTAACCAACTGAGCCACCCAAGTACCTCTATTTTCGCATTTCTAATGCTTGATTCATTGTAGAACAATTGAAATTTTAAGAATTTAGTATTTCTTAGTGAATTTTCCTATATCTTAGTAAAACTGTAACAACACAAAAAAATCCTTTAACACTTATTAGACTTCATGTATGTACACATTTCATTCTTCTCAAAATGTTGAGTACTAGGGTGCCTGGATGGCTCAGTCAGTTAAGCATCTTCAGGGATTGAGCCCTGCATCGAACTCCCTGCTCAGTGGGGAGTCTGCTTCTCCCTCTGCCCCTCACCCTGCTCATGTTCTCTCTTACTCTCCCTCAAATAAATACATAAAATCTTCAAAAAAAATGTTGAGTACTATTCAGCCACATATCTTTTTTAATATTTTACATGATCTGATCCCTAATAGAAACCTATTACATAACTACTTAGAATTAGAGATAACTAATACTGGCTTATGAGTCAGTGTTTATTAAGAAACTATATAGAATTTTTCAACTTCTTAGTCATTTGTGTACCACTTTAAAATTTGAAGTGCTCTTGCCTTTTACCCTAACAATTCTAAAACTAATCATAAAGTCTTGTAGCTTGAATACATGGATCATTCTGATGAAGTAAAAAAGAACATTAATCCTATTATAAATGCAAGACATCCTCTAAAGTGGCGAAAGAGGGGGTGCCTGGGATCTCAGGGTCCTGGGATCGAGCCCCACGTTGGGCTCCCTGCTCAGCGGGGAGTCTGCTTCTGCCTCTATCCCCCCCCCCGGCTTGTGCTCACTCGCTCTCTCAAATAAATAAGTAAATCTTTATATAAAGTCAGAATTTACTTACACTTCGAATTCCAAAATCATGGTGGCAGAGTTAAGAAGAACTAATATAGGACTCTTCCACCTCGTATGTTTTAGCAGAGTCAAACCTAAATAATTCAGTCCTCAATAGTAATTCCTTGGAAAACATTGTTTTAGTAAAAGTGGAAAACAAAAGAAGCACGTAAAGACCCTGAACTTGATGGGCTGGACTAAGTGGAACCAATTTAGCTGATGTCCTTTTCATCTGCCCTCTCTGTGCATCCTGAGTGCTCACAGTAGCACTGCATGTCTTGCTGTGTAACTGCACCTCACCCTCTGCACAAGTGCATGACTTGCAGAGAACTTTCTATCAGTTGTGTACCCCTGGGCCTTGCTCTCTCAGCCCAAGAGTGGGGAGGATATGGGGTTGTACCCTTGTTGAGGGGTCAAGCTTTGGAGACTGCCAAAGGAAGACTTAGGAGGAAAGACATTTGGTGGCTTTTACATTTTTGGTAAATCTTAATGTCCACTGTTAGCACTAGTAGAGACATATGATCTTGGACACCGGACCAAAGACCACGGCAGTCCCAAGAGTTTCAACTTTCCCTATTCATTTGTACAAAAATTTCAAGTGCTGGGGGGTGGCTTAGTTGGTTAAGCATCTGCCTTCAGCTCAGGTCATGATCCCGAGATGCTGGGATCAAGTCCTGCATTGGGCTCCTTGCTTGGCAGGGAACCTGCTTCTCCCTCTGCCTCTGTCTGCCGCTCCCCCTGCTTGTGCTCTCTCTCTCCCTGGCAAATAAAATCTTTAAAAAATTCAAGTGCCTTTGTCTCTGGGCCACAGCTCAGTCTTACCTGCGATCTAGAGGATAAAACAGGGACTTCTGCCACAGTGACAGTATAATTGTGTTGAACCGTAATACAGAGGTGGTCACTTCTTTCTGGTAAAAAAAAAAAAAAAAAGCAATATTTATGTAGAAAGCAAAAAAAATTCTCATTTTCTGCTAAAGAAAAATTTGGAATATGTTAAACATGGATGAGTTTGCTTATTAGAATATGGGAGAAATTTATCATAAATGTACTAAGGAATTTACCTATGGATATCCATGCCCACAAGGCATTGAAGAATTTGGTGAAAAGAGGTAATGCCAAATGTGTGTAGCAAACAGTAAAGATACTCTCTTTAGATACCTAGATAGAATTACTGGTTTTCCAGCAGAAAAAGAATCCTATCTTCTGTGGTTGGCTGGATCCAGGCCAATCTTTGTGAGTTCTCTCTGATCCAGGTAATAATTGACCCTTCAGAGCCTGAATTCTCTTGACTACATAGATTTCTTAAATACTGATTAGAATTTATTAAAAATACTGCAGTGGGAACTATACATAAGGGTTTGACAGAATACTAACGAGCTCTCAGAGCACTCTTGACAGTCCTCTACTCCTCCCCTACTTCTTCATGTGGCCTTTCTAGCCCAGCATACTCCTCTCATGAGACCTTTGCAAGTCCACAAGTTAATGCTGAGATGGCACTGAATCTTTTTTTGGGTCTGAGATAACCTGAGGTTTTCATTGTCAGAAGCCATTTAGGTTTGCTCCTAGTGGGTATAAAGTCAAACTAAGTACAAAAAACAGACACACAGGTGTCTGTGTGGCTCAGTCGGTTTAAGCATCGGACACTTGGTTTTGGCTCAGGTCATGGTCCCAGCAGGACCATGAGATCGAGCTCCGCCTTGGGCTACACTTCTGTAGAGCCTGCTTATGATTCTTCCTCTCCCTCTGCCCCTCCACGTGAGTGCACGTACGTGTTCTCTCAGAAAAAAAAAAATGGTTTTAAGCAAAGGATTGAAGTGATCATAGTAATTAGAGGCACAATAAAAGCCGCCTCTATTGGACATGTAGTGTGCAGCACATTTCCTGGTTTAACTGCAAAATAGTTGCTATGTCTGTGGGTTCCAGGAAAGAAATGTTTCCTTTCCCACTATAATTTTGTGTTCAGAATATTTTGAAAATTAAAATTAACATCTAAAATATCTTTACAAATTGTTTTTGTTAGACATAATGGAATGAGAATGTTTCAAGAACCGCTGACACATTTCACTGCCTTATTTTATGACTTATTACTAAGGGGATATTTAGGCCATAATTTATTGTCTGTACTGGGAACTTATTTTGAGAAGAGGGGGCCAAGGATAATTATACCAAGATACTGGGTATAAACCAAGACTAAGTCGAAACATTGCTTACTTATTATTCATCTTGAGGGTAAAATTGACCTGCTCTTGGTGCTCATTAGTTTCAAAACAAGCCTCAGGCTTATACATGAAAGAAGGTTTTGTCCCAAACTACTTTCGACCATAAAGTATTTGTTTTTCTTGTGTATGTAGAGGACATATATCAGATAATTCGATAGGGTACTACTTAAGGAAGTCACTGAGTCAGCTCCTTATTTGAGCCCATTAATGATGGATTATGCCTAAACTAAGGCAGTGGTTCTTCAAACTGGTATGCCGCAGAATCACCTGGCAGGCTTATTAAAAAACACAGATTGCCTGGCCTCATTTCCAGAATTTCTGATTGAGAAGGTCTGGGGTGGGGCCTGAGTTTGCATTTCTAAGTCATCAGGTACTGCTCTGTTGCTGTTCTGGATTAACATGCTTAGGCACCCTCCTCACTAAGGTACACATAGTGGGTTTCCCTACATAATACGTGATTTTTAGAAAAACTCCAGGAGGGGTGCCTGCCTGGCAACTCTTGATCTCCGGATTGTGAGTTTGAGCCCCATGTTGGGGGTAGAGATTACTTAGAAAAATAAATTTTTTTTAAATTTTGTTTTGAGAGAGAGAGAGACACTGTGCGTGTTAGTGGGGTTGGAGTAGTGGGAGAGGGAGAGAGCATCTTAAGCAGGCTCCAGGCCAGTGCAGAGACTGTCCTGGGGCTAGATTTCACGACCCTGAGATAATGACCAGAGCCAAAATCAAAGTCGGATGCTTAACCGACTGAGCCACCCGGGCGCCCCAAAAAGAAATCTTTTAAAAACAAAACAACCCGGGGCGCATGGGTGGCTCAGTTGGTTAAGCGACTGTCTTCAGCTCAGGTCATGATCCCAGGGTCCTGGGATCGAGCCCCGCATCGGCTCCCTGCTCTGCGGGAAGCCTGCTTCTCCGTCTCTCCCCCTGCTTGTGTTCCCTCTCTCGCTGTCTGTCTGTCAAATAAATAAATAAATCTTTAAAAAAAAAACCTTTTTTTTTTAAACAGTACAACCCCAAGAAGAGTAGCAATTGTCTTAGAGATATTATCTGAGCAATTTGGGCTTTTTCTGTAGGGGCAAATATTTCTACATTGGATAAGCAAGCCTAAGAACCTGCAAGGTACTTATTTTGAAAAGCTACTTTTTTTTTTTTTAAGATTTTATTTATTTGACAGGTCACATGTGGGTAGAGGAGCAGGCAGAGGGAGAGGGAGAAGCAGACTCCCTGCTGAGAAGAGCCCAATGTGGGGCTCGATCCAGGACCCTGGGATCATGACCCGAGCCAAAAGCAGATGCTTAACTGACTAAGCCACCCAGGCGCCCCTGAAAAGCTACTTTGACCTAGTTTCTTTAAGAGAAGTGTCACAACTACTTAAGCAACAAATAAGCTGGGGAAAATCCATTTTCTTCATAGTTTTTTTGTGTTACTTCTCTTAAACTGACATGACTCTATAATTCTCTTGTGAGGTATCATATAATGAACATAATCTACTAAGGTGGAGTATCTGTGTGGTTGGTGTGGTCACTACCATCTGCTGGGTGGCTGACAAGCGTAATAGTTTGTGAAGGTGCTTAAGTGCTTGATTGGGAGAACACGTAGGTGGAGAGGGGGCCCATCAGCTGGCTTGGGCAGAAACACTAGGTTGCTGGGCTGAGAGGGAAAAAATTGAAGAACTGAGATGGTTAGCAGAGGGAGGGGTAAACAGTAAGCAACAAAGTATTTTTGACAAAGGAGAGGCCAAGAAAATGGCAAGGCTGTCTACTGAAAATCACTAGTTCCAGGGAATCTTCATTCCAGGGAAACTGGTCAGTTTGAATTAGACCACAGCTGATGGCAGGACCGTGACAAAGTCCGGTCCCTAAAGAAGAGAGGATTTTGCGGACTATCAGGACCCCAACCACAGAGGCAGAATTCAGAGCTGGGGTCCCAGCTTCATTGCAAACAACTTAGGTGGAGGCCAGGAGCCAAGGTAGAGGCTCATCTGTACAGATTTTGATGAGATTGATTGAAGATTTGATTGAAGACAAGAGCTTTATGTGGGTGGTGGCATTTGGGTTCACACCACATTTAAGGCAATGAAAGTTTTAATTCCTGTCCACTGGGGTGGTGAACTCCTCCTAACATGGTATCAGACAGTTTGCATTAGCTCAGAGACCTGGTGATCCTAAATCGACAGTTTAAAAGTATCTGATACTTATAGCTAGGCAGGGCTGAAATGCAGGCATAACCTTGAGTGGTTATACAAATATTTATTAATCAAAAGTAAGCATTTATATATTTAATATGTTTTGTTAGTGTGAGTCAGCCTAATTTCAAATTGGGTGAAATCAAGAGTAAATCTGGATTTAGAATAAAATAAGAACCCTGCCGTTCTAAATGTAAGACTTTAGCTCCAGTTAAATTTTCTGTTTTAGAACTTGACGTAGGGTCAGTTGGGTGGCTCAGTCAGTAGACAAGCTTCTGCCAATGGTTCAGGTCATGATTTCTAGGTCCTGGGATTGAGACCCAAGACAGGCTCCCTGCTCAATGGGGAGTCTGTTTCTCCTCCTCCCTCTGCCCCTCCTTTCCCCCCGACTTGTGCTCGCTCTCTCACTCTCTCAAATTTTTTTTTTAATGTAGACAATTTTTTAAAGGTTTTATTTATTTATTTGACACAGAGACCAAGCAGGGGGAGCGGCAGGCAGAGGGAGAAGCAGGCTTCTTGCTGAGCAAGGAGCCCGATGAAGGGCTTGATCCCAGGACACTGGATCATGACCCGAGCCAAAGGCAGATGCTTAACCAACTGAGCCACCCAGGCACCCCTCAAATAAATTCTTTAAAAAAAAAAAAAGAACCTGGGTGCCTGGGTGGCTCAGTCGTTAAGCGTCTGCCTTTGGCTCAGGTCATGATCCCAGGGTCCTGGGATCGAGTCCCACATTGGGCTCCCTGCTTGGCAGGAAGCCTGCTTCTCCCTCCCCCACTCCCCCTGCTTGTGTTCCCTCTCTCACTTGTCTCTCTGTCAAATAAATAAATAAATAAGAAAAAATAAAAATAAAAAAATAAAAAAAAACCTGCAGTACTCTTGTTCATAAGCAAATTCAAGACCATTGGGCAAAACCTTGTATTTGCTATAGGAAATCCTAAACTCTTGTGAATCTGTGTGTTAAAGAATTTTATTAATGTAAAGTGCATGAATATGTTGGGAGAACTTCCTTCTAATGGTAACAAAAATCTTATTGTGGACATTGCTGGAGTAACTGTAGATTCTGGCTTTACTCTCTTTGGGTAATTTCTCTCCTCATATTTTCTAAGTGGGCATTTTAAAACATCTATTCTTTACTAATGTATTTAAACTTTAAGAACATTTTAAGTCTGTGGGGCACCTGGGTGGCTCAGTTGGTTAAGCATCTGCCTTCGCCTCAGGTCATGATCCCAAGGGTCCTGGGATCGAGCCCCGCATTGGGCTCCCTGCTCAGCGGGGAACCTACTTCTCCCTCTCGCTCTACCTACTTGTGCTCTCTCTGTATCTCTCTGTCAAATAAACAAGTCTTTAAAAAAAAGAATATTTTAAGTCTAGGTTTAGATATCTCAATCACTTTTTAAATATTTGGCTCTTGGCATTGTTTTACAGTGTTTTTTTTTTAAAGATTTTTATTTATTTATATATATATAGAGAGAGAGGGAATGGTAGCATGAGAGAGGAAGGTCAGAGGGAGAAGCAGACTCCCTGCTGAGCAGGGAGCCCAATGCGGGACTCGATCCCAGGACTCCAGGATCATGACCTGAGCCGAAGGCAGTCGCTTAACCAACTGAGCCACCCAGGCGCCCTGTTTTATAGTGCCTTGAGAGCAGACGGCTTTCTAATTCATCAGTTTTAGAACACATGTGCCTTGGACCTAACATCAAAGAATCTCATATCACTTTAATTTCTATCCTTTATTGTACTACTATTTATTATTATTAACATTATTAACATTGGCTAAGCAGATGCTTCTTTTTTTAAATTTTATTTATTTATTTGACAGAGACAGAGAGGGAACACAAGCAGGGGGAGTGGGAGAGGGAGAAGCAGGCTTCCTGCAGAACGGGGAGCCCGATGCGGGGCTTGATCCCAGGACCCTGGGATCATGACCTGAGCGAAGGCAGACGCTTAATGACTGAGCCACCCATGTGCCCCGCAGGTGCCTCTTTGTATGAAGTTTGTTCTAGGTTATCAAATTTGGGGAATTAATTTAACTTAAGAATTGAACTTTTTCCAAACAATTTTTTATAGTTAGTATTTATTTGTATTTTCATGACCTTTGCCCTAAAAACTCTAAGCTACTAAATCAGGTGGATTCACCTTTGGTTACATATGCATGTGATCCAACGAAAATTGATATTGTACCATTATAGTTCAAGGAAATGAAACTTCATAAAGTACAGGGGATAACTTTTTTTAAAGATTTTTTTAAGAATTTTTAAGTAATCTCCACCCAATGCGGGGTTCAAACTCACAACCCCAAGATCAAGAGTCACACACTCCTTGACTGAGCCTGCTGGGTGCTCCAAGTTCTTTTTTTTTTTAAGTAAACTCTACACCCAACATGGGGCTGAAACTCACAACCATGAGATCAAGAGTTGTATGCTCTACTAGCTGAGCCAGCAGGCGCCCCAATAGGCAGAGAATAACTTGAAGTGTAATCTATAGAAAGCCATTAAATAGAGGTTATTGTAATACTTAACTTGGAGTTTAAAACTTTTTCAACGTTCTCACATGTAAGGAGACAATATTCTAAATTTTCTGATTTAAGATAAACCAAAAACATAAATTAGTTTTGAGATTAGTAAGCTAAGACAAATTCTCCCTTGCAACAGTCCTATTAGAGTTTGGATAATTGATATAGCAGTTAGTAGTGTTAAAAAACAAAATTCAGGGGGCCTGCGTGGCTCAGTCGGTTAAGTGTCTGCCTTTGACTCAGGTTATAATATCAAGGTCCTGGGATCGAGCCCTGTGTTGGGCTCCCTGCTCAGTGGGGAATCTGCTTGTCCCTCTCCCTCAGCCCCTCCCCCTACACTTGTGCTCTCTCCCTCTCTCTCTCAAATAAATCTTTTAAAAAAAAACCAAAATTTAACTGAGTAAATTTTAAAGATTTTATTGGCTTTATTCAGTGATTTATGAATTGGCCAGCATTCCATCTAGCAAATAAAAAGGAACTCCCAAAGAGCTGGGAGCAGGACAAGGAAGCTCCTAGCAGAGTGGATTGTTTGTGGCAAGGTCACCTTCCTTTAGGGGATGGCAGGGTTCTATCAAGCACATTACCTCAGTAGAGTTGACCAGGTAATTCCAGCTTGACTAGTTTAAGATTCTACTCCTGGGAGAGGTTAAAACTGATTAAGTTAGGTAGTAAGTCTTGGTTTGATAGTGTGGGCTTAGCACAAATGATTCCACTTTGGGCCTGTTGTCTTCTATTTTAAAAAAAATTTACTTATTTATCAGGCATCAGCCTTTAGCTCAGGTCATGATCCCAGAGTCCTGGGATCAAGCCCTGCATTGGGCTCCCTGCTGAGCAGGGAGTCTGCTGCTTCCTCTGGCCCTCCCCCGCCCCACCCCGCCCACCCCTGCTTGTTCTCTCTCTCCCTCTCTCAAATAAATCTAAAAAAATTTTTTTAAATAAAGATTTATTTATTTGATGGGGAAGGGGCAGAGGGAGAATCTTTAAGCAGACCTCCTGCTGAGTGTGGAGCCCTAGATGGGGCTCGAGGTGGGGCTCATGTGGGGCTCCACACGGGGCTTGAGATCAAGCCCCTGAATCATCACCTGAGTCGAAACCTAGACTTAGACACTCAACCAACTGAGCCACCCAGGCACTCCCTGTTGTCTCTTTTTTAAACAATTGTTTATGCTGAAGGAAAAAGAAAAAAATCATGTGATTTTCCCCATTCTAAAGGTGAGAAAATGCAACCAAAAAAATCCAAAGTTATTTCTTTATGTTCCTCAGGTAAATGATAAAGGGCTTAACATTTCACATCATCTCACCTTAGTAAAACCTCCCATCTGCTTCCTAGTTGAACCTGGCCTCCGAGTCTTTTTATAAGATTATATTTCCTTTTATTTTTCAAGTAAGATTGTATTTCCAAATGCAACTCACTGGTTATCTCTAGCCTTTTTATCTTCCTTCAGGCAGGGAAAGAGCAGAGTGTACTTTTAACATGTATAGAATAAATATTTAATGTCCATTCATTTCCTTGGGGAGATAGACCTGTCGAAAGCCGGGCGCTGGCCACACAAAGACCGTTTGCTGTTTCTGGCTATAACATAAATATTTAATTAAAACCTACTTTGAGCCATTCTTCTTAAGGTATAAAATATACTAGCCTTGGGGTACACTTAGGCCATTTCCCAAATCCATCTGTTATTTATTCCAGGGTTTTTGTCAGCTTTGCAAACTCAGGAGGCTGTCACTTGGCTGTTGGAAATGCTTCCATGAGGCGAATGTTTAACCTTTGAGCTACTGTTTCCAGAAGAGTATCAGGCAACCAACCCTCACTGTAAGAATTGGAATTAGGAGTAAAATGAGAATTCTACATTTTACCATCCTTTAGCTCCACAGTTAATTTGCTTCTGTTTTAAGGCTTGATCATGGTTCAGTCTTGGTTTCCCGAGACCTCCAGCAGGCTGCACATAAAAATCCCCTGAGGAAGCTGAAGCCTAGAGGTACAAGCTGTGATCCACAAATTTCTGACTTTCAGTGCATTCAGCTTTGCACCAGCAGTGCTTTTGTGTTAAATTATTAAGGATTTGTTATAAGTGAAGATTCTATCTTTAATAAATACCAGATCAGGGGCACGTGGCCCAGTGGTTAAGCGTCTGCCTTTGGCTCGGGTCATGATCCCAGGCGCCTTCCTGGGATCGAGCCCCACGTTGGGCTCCCTGCTCAGTGGGGAGCCTGTTTCTCCCTCTGCCTGCCGCTCCCCCTGCTTGCTCAGTCTCTCTCACTCTCGCTCTGTGCCCTCTTTCAAATAAATAAAATCTTAAAAAAAATAGCAGATCAGTTCCTGTTTCCTCAGAAGCCAGTCTTCATCTGCTTGGATAGGACAAAAGGTTGTGTATTTTTTTTAAAGATTATTTATTTATTTGACAGACACAGCGAGAGCAGGAACACAAGCGGGGGAGTGGGAGAGGGAGAAGCAGACTTCTCGCGGAGCAGGGAGCCCGATGTGGGGCTCGATCCCAGGACCGACCCCGGGATCATGACCTGAGCTGAAGGCAGATGACCAATGACTGAGGCACCCAGGCGCCCCCATCATTACTTCTTTTGACTCCACTGCCCAAGATTATGAAGTCACGCGTACACTCCTGTTATAATTACTGGGATATATAACTGGTAGTTGCTCTGTTAATATACCTGTATCCAAAATGACAGTCAGAAAAAGTAAAAGGCTGAAGTATCACAGTATAAGCCTAAGAAATAGGAACGTAACAATAAAGGTATGGTGTATGGGGTTTAGTCAGTGCAGACATGAAGGATTGATTTGACCTGGCATGGTAAAATGGATTTTTATTATAATAAAAAAAAAATTTAGGAATCTAATCTTCAGCTCAATTCCACACTTAAAAAAAAATGCTGATTCAAGCCAGCTGTGATTTAATGGTACTTACATTGACAGTAAAACTCTATTAAACTTAAAGTAACAGCAGAGTTGAAAGTCTAAGCTGCAGGGTCAGAGCCGCTCCTGTCTTGTACTATTTCTTCCAGTAGCTACTTAAGTGCCACTTTGCCCAGCTTAAAATGCTTCCCATTTTGTAAAGGGACTATTAACTTTTTTTGTTTTGTTTTTTCGTTTTTTAGTATAGTTGACCCACAATGTTACATTAGTTTCAGGCATACAACGTAGTGATTCAACTTTTAACATAAATTACATGGAGCAGGGACACCTGGGTGGCTCAGTCAGTTGGGCGTCTGTCTGCAGCTTGGATCATGATCCTGGAGGCCCAGGATGGATCCCACATCAGGCTTCCTGGTCAGTGGGGAGTCTGCTTCTCCCTCTGACCCTCCCCCATCTCTTGTGCTCTCTCTCTCTCTCAAATAAAATCTTTGAAAAAAAATTACTTTGAGCAAATATATATTATCCCTAAATGATGTAATCCCACAGATAACCACATTCCTCCAGGTTACTGCAAAGATGCTGATACCTTTACTACTTTTTTTAATTTTTATTTTATTTTATTTTATTTAAGATTTTATTTATTTATTTGACAGAGAGCGAGAGATAGCGAAAGCAGGAACACAAGCAGAGGGAGTGGGAGAGGGAGAAGCAGGCTTCCCGCGGAGCAGGGAGCCCGATGCGGGGCTCCATCCCAGGACCCTGGGATCATGACCTGAGCCGAAGGCAGACGCTCAACGACTGAGCCACACAGGCGCCCCATCTTTACTAAATATTTTCAAAACAACACTCTCAAATGAAAATGGTTTTATATTTAAGTTATAATTGAGAGGATGATAGAGGAAATATAAATCATAACAAAAAAGGTTAAGATAAAAAATATGACATTCTGGAATTTTGTGTAAACAAGATATTAACAGTTGCAAGACAGATGTAAGAAATACTTTGTAAAATCTATGTTTCAAAGTATAATGTATAATCTTAGTCTTATTTTAATACTTTTTTATACCTCTTCTGACTAAGTCAATCAGATGCCCCTGGTTTACACTTCTGTCCCGATCCATACCCTAAATCATCCTTCACTCAATCACCTTTTAAGGTTACAAGATAGGGCTTTTCCTCATTCTCCCACTTTGAGGGTGAGAACACCTAGGCAATAAACCAGAACTGTGGGGACTGAGCTCAGATCACACTTAACACCGTGAGGAATGTTTGCCTGCCAAACCCTGTAACACTAGCTGAAGTCTTTCCCCAGCTTCTTAAAGAAGTGAAAATATTTGGATTGCTTTTCTTAGTTCTCATGATAGATACCAAATAAAAACAAGATGTCTTGGATTCTTTTCATTATGAACTGGAATTCAGGGAAATTTACTAAAAATTCTTTGAGAGCCTAGACTATTTTTGGAAAAACACGTTATGATAGATGTAGTTTTTTTTTTTTTTTAAGATTTTATTTAAGAGACAGAGCACAGGAGCAGGGTGGGGGTAAGGAGGAAAGGGGAGGGGAGAAGGGGAGAGTGGGGGTGAAGGGGAGGGGGGAGGGCAGAGGGACAAACAAACTTCCTGTTGAGCAAGGAGCCAGACCTGGGGCTTGATCCCAGGACTCTGAGATCATGACTTGAGTTCAACCGACTGAGCCACCCAGGTGCCCCATGATAGATGTAGTTTAAGAATGATGTAACTATGATGAACTAATCAGAAACTTGATATGTTGCTGCATCAGCAATAGCTTCATAAATCTGTCCTCTCTTTTCCTGCTCAGAGTGTTCCTTGGCACCGTTAACATGGTTCCTATCATAAACTTCTTTTTTTTTTGAAGATTTTATTTTTTGACAGAGAGAGACACATGGAGAGAGGGAACACAAGTAGGGGGAGTGGGAGAGGGAGAAGCAGGCTTCCCTCTGAGCAGGGAGCCCGATGCGGGGCTTTATCTCAGGACCCTGGGATCATGACCTGAGCCGAAGGCAGACGCTTAACGACTGAGCCACCCAGGAGCCTCTTCTTTCTTCTTTCTTCTTTCTCCTTTCTCCTCCTCCTCCTCCTCCTCCTCCTCCTCCTCTCCTCCTCTCCTCCTCTTCTTTTCTTCTTTTCTTCTTCCTTCTTCTTCCTTCTTATTCCTTCTTCTTCCTTTTTCTTCTTCCTTCTTCCTCCTCCTCCTCCTCCTCCTCCTCCTCCTCCTCCTCCTCCTTCTTCCTTCTTCTTCTTCATCGCATGCTTTACCAACCGAGTCAGGCAGGTACCCTCCTATCGTAAACTACTTTGGAGCTTCTATACTGCTGTTTGACAGCCAATGAGTTAGGCACTTTGTTACATAGAAGTCCTTTGTGGTTTCCCCCTTTTCCTTTCCAAATGTTAAGCTTCGGGGTTGAAGAATGGAGATGTTATCAACCATAATGAAAAAGTCAAATGTATATAAAATGTCTGAAGGTGAAAAGTGGTTGAATGAAAGCTAAGAGGGCAGACATCTTCATTCCGAAGCCTGGCAATGGGCTTTCCCAAACATTTGTGTTGGGGAATGGTATATTGAATTTGAAATGGTGAAATAAAGTCCCATTTGCTCATTATTCTGTATTCAAACCCACTAAAAATACAAAATTAATGAAATAGAGGGAAATGTCCCCCTCCAGTGAAAGAACGGCCACAGCTATTGTCAAGTGAATGTCCGCTGAGAGCTGACACCTCACTTCTTTGGCCTTGACTATTTGTATCTTTTCCACAAGCGAAACAGTCTTTAAAGGAATATTCTTGTTTAGAGCAATCAGATAAAATATCAAGGATGGGTCCCTGGAGAAGTGGAGAATATTCCTGTGGAGACCCAGTTTCTGTCCAGGAGGCAGAGCTGGGGATAAGGCAAGCCATCCTTGCCATTTGTATGACCTCTGACCTAGCTTGTTACTTAAGGAGGAGGCCTAGAGGTGAAATGTGTGGAAGAGGTACCGTGGGCACCATAGGCAGAGGGCCTGACACCTAAAGGGTTTATGCCAATCCTCTTGATCTCTGGTAGGCCAAGGGAGATGTATTCCAAGAGCAACCAAATAGCAGATTTGATGAAATGACATTTGAGAAAACAAGGGGAGGCTCCCTAAGGAACATAGCACCTAAAAAACTCCCCTCTTCAAAGAAACATAAGCACGAGGCAGATGGAAAATATGAAATCACAAAACAAATTTCCCCCAATGGGCTCAAATAGTTCTCCATCATTTTTAAGAAATCTTCCTTTTAATTAATTAATTTATTTATTTATTTATTTATTTATTTATTTATTTATTTACTGTAGGTTCGGGGCACCTGGATGCCTCAGTTGGTTGGGCGTCTGCCTTCAGCTTGGGTCATGATCTCGGGGTCCTGGGATCGAGCCACGCATTAGGCTCCCTGCTAAGATGGGAGTCTGCTTCTCCCTCTGCCCCTCCCACTCTCCCTACTCATGCTCGCTCTCTCTCTCAAATAAATAATAAATAAATAAATAAACGAAATCTTTAAAAAATAAAGTAGGCTCCACACTGGGTTTGAACTCACAACCCTGAGATCAAGACCTGAGTGAGATCGAGTTGGACACTTAACTGACTGAGCCACCCAGGCACCCCTGCAATCTTCTTTTTAAAAACAAAGAGGGGCGCCTGGGTGGCTCAGTCGTTAAAGTGTCTGCCTTCTGCTCAGGTCGTGATCCCAGGGTCCCGGGATTGAGTCTCGCATCGGGCTCCCTGCTCGGCGGGGAGCCTGCTTCTCCCTCTGCCTCTGCCCCTCCCCCTGCTTGTGTTCTCTCTCTCTCTGACAAAAGAAAAAAAAAGAAAAAGTCACCTTAAAATCATATTTTTAAAAAATATTTTATTTACCTATTTGACAGAACACAAGCAGGGGGAGTGGAGAGGGAGAAGCAGGCTCCCACCCAATGCAAGGCTCGATCCCAGGACCCTAGGATCATGACCTGAGCCGAAATCAAGAGTTGGATCCTTAACTGACTGAGCCACCCAGGTGCCCCCTTGCCAGATAATTCTAACATCTGGATCATTTCTGTGTTGGTGTCCTCACTTGTTTTGACATCTGCCTGGTTCTTGGTATGACAAGTGGTCTGTGACTGAAACCTGGACATTTTGGTATTGTGAGACTCCGGATCTTATTTAAATTTTGTATTTTAGCAGACAACACTCAAACCTCTGATACCACTCCAGTGGGTGAAGAGGAGTGCCACCTTGTTACTGTCAGATTGGAGGGGGGGGTAAGTCCAGGACTTTTACTCTTGCTCCTTTGATGGTGGGGGGGACAAAAAGGGGGAGCCATTGTTACTTCTAGGCGGGGTGGGCTTTCAGGCCGTCCACTAGGCTTGAAAGTGGTGGAGCGTCTTGTTACTGCTCTCCACATGGCTTCCACTGACACTGAGGAGGGGGTGGCCTTTTTACTGCTGAGCTGTGATGGAAGTCCTCATTCTCCACCTGGCCACCTCTGACACCACCCCAGTGGGGAGGGGTAGAAGTCTGAGCTCCCCATGTGCTCTTCACTGACCCCACAGGAGGTTGGGGTAGGGGGTGAGCTGGGACTCATCATTATAGCCTGGCAAGTGTGGGAGTCTAGGCTTTCTAATTGGCCTTTGCTGATGAGATGGTAGAGCTGAATGGCTACTGTGTTAAAGCTTCTGTCTTGTTTGTTTGTTTAAGATTTTATTTATTTATTTGTCAGAAAGAGAGAGAGAGCAGAAGCAGGGGGAGCAGCAGTCAGAGAGAGAAGCAGGCTCCCCGCTGAGCAGGGAGCCTGATGTGGGACTTGATCCCAGGACTCTAGGATCATGACCTGAGCCAAAGGCAGACGCTTAATGGACTGAGCCACCCAAGCGTCCCAAGTTTCTGTCTTGCTAGGCTGTTCCTCTCCTACTCCTTTAGGAAGGGAAAGCAGTCTTTTCTTGAGGTGTTAGTTTTTTCTGTGCCCATTGGCATTTCCAGTTTGCTGGCTTCTCTGGTATCCAGTTTGGTATATAGAAAGCAAAAAGAAAACCCAGGGAACTAACCAGTGGGATGTTGTTCTTGGGTCCCTAGATCCCTAGCCAGCTGGTCTACCAGTCTTGTCTCTCTCCACCTTTCAGAGATACAGATATATTCCCAAGGTTTTTAGTTACGCTAAATGCGAAGAATAGGGGAAAGTGTGTCTCTTCCATCTTCCTGAAACCAAGTCTAATATTTTTCACTTAAAATATGATACATAATATGATTCTATTTTTCTAAAATTATTTCTTTCTGTCTATATATCTACCTAGAAAAATGCTCACCCTGCCAAAGATGATCATTTCTGGGTGGTAGAATTTCAAGTGAAAAAATTTTTTTGTAGTTTAAATTTTTAATATTGAAATATATTGTTTTTCAAAAAGAATAAAGACATTCTAAAAAGAAGCCAGTGTGTGCCTTGGGGGAAGGTTGGGAGATATTAATATCCCCAATGAAATGTCTACATCCTAGAAAACCCAGCAAATTTCCTTTCTGAGTGATTGTAATCAGTTTAAAAGAATTCTTTTCCTGTTGTCTGCTAGTGTGGTTTACCTCTCATCATCATTTGGCAATTTGAATGTCCAAGAGGGACAATTTATTGGTTTAAAAAACAATTCTTGGCTTCAAAGTCATTTGAGGACTAGGGGTGTGTGTACCCTGTTAATATTCAAAATATAAATGAGGGATGCCTGGGTGGCTCAGTCGTTAAGCATCTGCCTTCGGCTTAGGTCATGATCCCAGGGTCCTGGGATCAAGCCCCGCATCGGGCTCCTTGCTCAGTGCGGAGCCTGATTCTTCCTTTCCCACTCCCCCTGCTCATGTTCCCTCTCTCGCTGTCTCTCTCTCTCTCTCTGTCAAATAAATAAATAAAATCTTTAAAAATATATATAAATGGAATTTTAGGCAAATGAGAAAAGGCTGTATTGGCATAAAAAACAAATCCTTCCATTGTGAATGCCACGGAGCCTTTCACTTTAGAGTGAAAAATTTTGATTCAGGTAGAATAAGCAAGTTATATTACGTGAATGGCATTTCAATTTGAAAAAAATTATGAGATTCTTTTGAATAACAAACTATGAGTTTTCAAAAAGAAAAAGAGATATTCTTTATGAAGCAATCCACCAAAGGGTTTGCTCCGCTCATCTTGTTGAAATGTTCTAACATACACGTACACATTTATTTACAGTAAATTTTTAGACAATCTAGTATAAAACATGTTTGCCTATAAATGCATCTTTCCCCTCATGCAAAGGAATATTTTCACCTGTAAGAAATATTCTTTGAGAACTCACTGCCCTTAGAGATGGGCATCTAATTTCTTAAAAAATTCAGAACTCTAGAGTGGAAGTTGCCAGATACATATGGGCTCTAATATAGTTTTGCCATAAACATCTGTGGGAAATCTGAGGTTAATCTTGTAGAGGGATATTAAATTTGCAGGGTCTGTTGGCTGTTTCCCCCTGAAGTGTCTGGTAAATGAGGTGAATTCTTTGACACTTTTTTCCTAAGGAGTCTGGAGAGCTCTAAGGATTGGTAAGAGGGCTGGCTGCCTTTCACTTTTCAAGCCCTGGTTTGAATCTAACCCGGGTTAACCTTGTGACCCTGAATTGTTTGTGTGAAATGAGGTGGTGATCTCAGTCTTGCCTTAAGGAAACCCCTTTCGCATAGAAATTGGCACTAATTGGTCTCCCTGTTGACAGGCTTAGCTGAGAGGCCATGATTGAGTAGGCAGTGAGAACAGCAACTAAATGAGCCCACCTCAGTTCAGCGTGTTGGCTGGAGAACGAAGAGGGCCGCTACCCGTTCTGCTCCCTTCCAGCAGCATCTGACATGGAAAGCAATGGAGCTGGCCCAAGGAGGCCCAAAGGCCTACCGATTGTGCACTAAGAATAATTTCCATATGTCTGGCCCTGTTCTGCAAAGCAGCCTCGGCACGGATAGGGCTCTAGGCCGGGATTTGGCAAACTTTTTCTGTAAAGGGCCAGAGAGGAAATAGTTTCGGCTTCACAGGACATACAGGACTTTGTGGCAACCAGTCAACTCGCCTGACAAAAGCAGCCACACCTTATTGGTACATGACGGAATGTGCCGATCTTCCGACATAACGACATGGACATGGAAAATTGAGTTTTATGTAATTTTCACATGTCAAGAAATAGTCTTGGGCACCTGGGTGGCTCAGTCATTAAGCGTCTGCCTTCAGCTCAGGTCAGGATCCCAGGGTCCTGGGATCGAGCCCCGCATCGGGCTCCCTGCTCAGCGGGAAGCCTGCTTCTCCCTCTCCCTCTCCCCCTGCTTGTGTTCCCTCTCTCGCTGTGTCTCTCTCTGTCAAATAAATAAATAAAACCTTTAAAAAACAAAAAGAAAAAGGTATGTGTACTCTGGGGGTGCCTGGGTGGCTCAGTCAGTTAAGTGTCTGACTCTTGGTGACTCTCAGTTTCGGCTCAGGTTGTAACCTCAGGGTCCTGGGATGGAGCCCTGTGACGGACTCTGCGTTTGGCAAGGAGTCTGCTGGAGATTCTCTCCCTCTGCCCCTCCCCCCCAAACAAATAAATAAAAATCTATAAAGGGTAACACATACATCTTAATATTCTCAGTGTGATTCTTTGTCCTCGTAAGAGGAACAATGTCACAATCCTGAAAGCGAGACCGAGATGTGTAGCCTCCTATCTCTGTTTGAAGGCTCACTCCCCTTCTTTCTGTTTTTCCAGTGCTATTCTTTTTCTTTCCTGGGTTGTTTTTTGTGTTTTTTTTTTTTCTTCTTTTTTTGGTGAATGGGGAAAATATCCCAGAGTTTGTTGGAAAACGGAATTTTTTTTTCCTTCAAAGATGTTATTTTAAAATATAAATGTTTTGGGGTCTTATTGCCCAGTATACTTTATAAGCACTCTGCTACCCAGATGTACCTTATTGTAGGAGGTGATGATAGAGGGTTAGTAATCATTTTTACTGAATATCAGGAAAGAAAATCACCAAACAACTTAACCCAACACACTAATGTTTCTTTTTAAAAGGTGGAGGTATTTTAAGAGCATATTCATTTCTTCATAAATCACCCTCGTGTATCCCTTTGTTTTTCCTTTTGTTCTTTGTATCAAATACCCAGTCAGTGTTCACATTTCTCATAAACTGTTTCACATTTGGTTTGTTCCAATTAGGATCCAAATAAGGTTCGCACTGACCGTTCCATTAGTTGCTATCTCATTCTTTTTAGTTTATGCTCTTCTCTTCTGCTTTTTCTCATCATAAATGTGTTAGAAGTCTCTGATGTTTTGAAAAACACGAGATGGCACGCTGTCTGAGTGAACGGAAATGTTTCCTCTATCTTCGTGTCCTCCTCATTACCCAAAGCGGCACCTGGAATTTAGCGGGCTCAAGAAGTACTTTTTGTTGTTGTGTTACAGGTCCTTCTACAGAGCCTCCTGTTTTATTTGGATCCTCTGGGGAACGCTGAATGAACTGCATCTGTGCCGTCCTAGACCCGCGTTGGTTGGCACCAACTTGAACGACCAGTTCTCCCTTATCACACTGTGTTCTTTACCATCATGTTGAGAGAACCATTTTCTGGCTTTTGAGCCATGCTGTGGGGGGCACTCTAGAGGGGAGACAGATGAATACCAGGTCATCCTGGATTCCCGTTCAGAGGCTTAAACAAGGTGGGGTGCCTGGGTGGCTCAGTCGGTGAGCGTCTGACTCTTGGTCTTGGCTCAGGTCATGATCTCAGGGTTGCAGGATCAAGCCCCGAGGCGGGCTCTGGAATCTGCTTGAGATTCCCTCTCCCTTTCCCTTTGCCCTTCCCCTCTCTCAAATTAATAAATCTTTTAAAAAAATAGGCTTAAACAACTCATAACAAGTATATTGTGATTAGGGACAAAGCAACAGTTTGTTTCCCAATCCAAGATCATTTCAGCGTGTGAGGGAGGTGCCTGAGCATCTTTATTCCCCTCTGTGCCCAAGAAAGCAGAGAAAACAGACTCCTGGCTACGGGCAGGGGCCTCACTGGAAACAGAGTTCCTTTGAGATCTGGGCATCTGGAGTGGGGCCAACTCATTTTTGGTGGGATTTGCATGTAAATAGTGGGATATGAGGCCCAGCTTTACACCCTGTGCAGTAATCAAACTGAAGAGAAGTGGTTTCTCCTTTAAAATCCTGAAACTGGGTTTGGCATCTTGCCTTAGGCCTGCATACTTTATTCTCCCTTTTTTTAGGTGTAGGAAAGAGTTAATCTGATTTTCCAGGTTTCAAATAAGAATCTTGCTGACTTGCTCTGGTTCCAGGGCACTTCGTTGTACGTCTTTTTGACAGGCTGGTGTTGTGGCTTTCTTTCTGGGAGTAATTTTTTCCAGTTCTGAGACCTGCCCTCTGACCCCAAGTTTAATGGGGAAGTGAAATGATGGAGTCTCTTCATTTTGGTTAGAAAGCTTATTGGGTCCAATGGCCCCAGTGCAGGGGAGCCAGCTGCCTTAACTTCTTTTAAATCAAAAATTATTAGAGCCTTCTTCTTCTTCTTCTTTTTTGTAAATTTTTGGCAAGTATAGAAAAGCTCAAAGAAAGAAATAAAAATTGCTTGTAATTCCACCATCTAGAAATAATTTCTTTTTTTTTTTAAAGATTGTGTTTATTTATTTGACAGAGATAGACACGGTGAGAGAGGGAACACAAGCAGGGGGAGTGAGAGAGAGAGAAGCAGGCTTCCCGCCGAGCAGGGAGCCCGATGCGGGGCTCGATCCCAGAACCCTGGGACCATGATCTGAGCCGAAGGCAGATGCTTAACTACTGAGCCACCCAGGTGCCCCTAGAAATAATTTCTTTTAATGATAATATTCCAATTCCCCCCCTCACCAAACAAAAATAGGATTATGGGGTGTTTTAAATGCTTTACGGGTGTTAGTACCTTTAATCAGTGGGGAGGGGCAGAGTGCAGGAAGTTTGTATTGGTTTCTTTTTTTTTCTTTTTTTTATTTTTTAAAGATTTTATTTATTTATTTATTTGAGAGAGAGAATGAGATAGAGAGAGAGCATGAGAGGGGAGAGGGTCAGAGGGAGAAGCAGACTCCCCGCTGCGCAGGGAGCCCGATGCGGGACTTGATCCCGTGACTCCAGGATAATGACCTGAGCCGAGGGCAGTCGCTTAACCAACTGAGCCACCCAGGCGCCCTTGTATTGGTTTCTGACAGAGACCCTTCTTGACCAAACTTTGGTCAGGCTCCTCTAAGCCCTCTTTCTTTCCTTTCTTTCTTTTCTTTCTTCTTCCTTCCTTCCTTCCTTCCTTCCTTCCTTCCTTCCTTCCTTCCTTCCTTCCTTCCTTTTCTTTCTTTTCTTTCTTTTCTTTTCTTTTCTTTTTCTTTCTTTTCTTTCTCTCTCTCTCTCCCTTCCTTCCTTCCTTCCTTCCTTCCTTCCTTCCTTCCTTCCTTCCTTCCTCCCTCTCTCCCTCCCTCTCTCTTTTTCTTTTCTTTTCTTTTTAGTAGGCTCCATGTCCAGCGTGGAGCCCAGTGTGGGGCTCAAACTCACAACCCTGAGATGAAGACCTGAGCTGAGATCAAGAGTCAGATGCTTGGGTCACTGGGGTGGCTCAGTCGGTTAAGCATCTGCCTTTGGCTCAGGCCATAATCCCAGGGTCCTGGGATGGAGCCCCGCATCGGGCTCCCTGCTCGATGGGGAACCTGCTTCTCCCTCTCCCTCTGCCTCCTTCTTCCCCTGCTTGTACACTCTCTCTCTCTGTCAAAAATAAATAAAATCTTAAAAAAAAATAAAATAAAGAAATGGCATTAAATGCTTTTCTCCTGCCCCCACCTTCTTTTCTCTAGCCTTTGCCTCAACACAGTTGTTTAGCAAAGCCTCACATTTTTCTATGAGAAATACAAACAGAAGTCTCCAGGACTTTTTTTTTTTTCTGGTACAGGGAGAAAAGATGTTGTAGAAGTGGAAATGGTCATAATAAAGAGAAGCCAGATAGAAAACGATTTCTAACTCAGCCTTAAATGTCAAGGCTTGATTTTCTTAGTTAAGGGGGAGGAATTTCAGCCTGATGAATTCTGGTGTGGAAAAGAATTTGAGGCAGTTAAGACAAACATCATCCTCAGTGTAACATGTGTGCTGTAAACAGACTTCAGAGAAATCACTGAACTCCAAATGCCTGGGTGGGTGAGGCCTGGCTGTGCCTGTTGCTTGAGGCTTTGCCCTGGCTTTGACTACTGGATAACTAGGTCTTCCTGTGATTCACCCACAGACCAGAAATGCTTATGTGTGTGGTGACCCCAGACTCAACGAGAAGCAGCAAAAGTGGAGTTATCCTGGATTAAGTACTAGTTAAATTGGACTTGATTCAAGTGGAATGAATCTATGGCCCAGGTACTGGGCCACAGAGACGAGTCAGTCAGGAGCCTGGTCCTCAAGGAATCCCAGGTTGCCTGATGAGACAGATAATTAAGTATTACAGCCCTTGCCACACAAGTGTTATAAAAGGGTTAACAATGTGCTCCAAGAACAGATGATATCTCTCTGGATGTGTCACAGGTTTTATGGGCTGAACTTTGTAAGATAACAGCTGGTCAAGGGGGAAGGCCTTCTAGGCAGATGGAATAATGTGAGCAAAGACGGGGGAAGGTGTGTAATTTTGTGTAGTTGGAGCACAAGATCTGTGGATTGCTGGAGGAGGGCGAGGATAGAAATGGCAATGATATGAGAAAGACTGGGCTGGGGTCAGAGTGTGAAGAGCACTGAATGTTCTACTTCGGATAGACCCCAGACAGATGTGAGCATCAGATGATCCAGTTTATCTTATGTTTCTGTGTCTGGTCTCCAGAGATCACAAAGATGGAAGGCCCTTGAGAAGCTTCTGTTTCTGTTTCTCTAGTTTTGACACGTAATACCGGCCATTCAGGCTGGAGGTCTTCAGTTTTCCATTAACACTTTGCGCGCACACAAGCAGGGAGAGGGGCAGAGGGAGAAGGTGAAGCAGACTCCCCACTGAGCTGGGAGCCTGACGCTGGGCTTGCTCCCAGGATCCTGAGATCCTGACTCAAGCCCAAGGCAGATGCTTAGCCAACTGAGCCACCCAGGTGCCCCTCCATTAACTTTTAAGGCATATTCCATTTGGTAGTTTAGGGATATTTGTGAGGTAGCTGATCCTTTGGGAAAACAAGTAGATACATATTTGGCTGTAGTTTAAAATTTTTCTCTTTACAGTCTTCCCTCTTCTTTTGTTAATTGGACCAGCTGAAGTAAAATGATAATGGAAATGTTGCACATCTGAATGAAAGTTTCCACAATTTAAGACAGTTCTACCTTATCAGTTCAGGCCATGAAATCTCATAGCGTGGTCTACCTGAGAGCATCCCAGCAGCTACAGGCTCTGCTAATAAGGGCCTTATTGTGTATTTCCAGTTCAAAGACTTGGGAGAGAGAATCAAGCTCAGGACAATTTTTCAGACCAGGCAACAGGTCCCGTGAGTCAGGGTGTGGGTCTTCTGGCTTCCCCGTCTAGCCAGGTGTGTGGACAGTGTTGGGATCTCTATTTGACTGTCCATTAGCTTTGTCCTCATAGGCATGTGGCATAAGCTCTTTAAGCGTTTTCTTTTCTTTTCTTTTGGTTTTAAGTAGGCTCTACACCAAGCATGGAGCCCAACACGGATCTTGAATTTACGATCCTGAGATCAAGATCTGAACTGAGATCAAGAGTTGGATGCTTAACTGACTGAGCCACCCAGGCGCTCCCTCCCCTTTTAAGCTTTTGTTTTTCTTGTGGAAGATGGGGCTTACTAATATTACCCCTTTCAGAGGGTTAATTTTGAGGCTAAAATTATATCACACATGTAAAACCCTTAGTACAGTTCTAGGCATAGAGTGGGCTGAGAGTAAATGAGAATTATCATAATCCTTATTATAATGGAAAAGACACTTGTAGATGCTAGTTACAGAGACAAGTCATAGTTCTTTAGGGTGGGAAACACAGCAAAGTTATCCTTGATCCCATAAGGTTAGGGATACGATAGAGACAACTCAGTGGAGGAAATTTTGCCTTCCTCGTGGAGCTTCTACAAACATAGGAGTTTAGTTCATTTAGGCTCTCTGCTGTATTTATCCATCCAACCATCCATCTCCATCAGTGTCAAAATTCAGACCTGAGATGGTTATCTCAGGTTTGTATGCTTATTTGAATTGAAAATGGTGTCAGACTTGTCATAGGGAACCCTGATTGGTAGTTGTCTAACTCTTATCTCTTACTATCTGTGTGATCAGTATGCACTTTTTTTTTAAGGATGTTATTTATTTATTTGAGAGAGAGACAGAGATAGCGAGCTGGGAGGAGAGAGAGAAGCAGGCTCCCCACTCAGGAAGGAGCCCAATGCCCACTCCATCCCAGGACCCTGGGATCATGACCTGAGCTGAAGGCAGAGGCTTAACCGACTGAGCCACCCAGGCGCCCAGGACGCACTTCTTAATCTAACACAGCCTGCAGTTTCCTCATCTCTAAAACTATAGAAATGCTAACAGGAGTTAACACCTAGTTGTGAAATTAACGCCCCCAGCATACAGTGTTCAGTAAATGTTAGCTATCATTATTTAATAGAGTCATCTATCATTTATTGTGAGGATGATTTACAAGGAGGTAGGGTATAGATTATCTCCAATCATCATGGTTGTTGACTGATGAGCTGAGGGAGCGGGAAGTCTGGGATGACACCCAGGTCTTGCCAAACACCTCTGCTCCTTCTTCTAGGGACAGTTTCTAGTAGTAATAACGAACGCCCTACCTCTCATGTCCCCTGTTCTTTCCTCCAGGAGCCCTGTTCCATTGCCCCGGTCAGGGCTCCAGCCTCTGTCCCTCCGCATATGAGCAATACCTCGTTGCTCCGAGGCCCTCGCTACAGTCGGCCCGACAGATCACAAGCCCCTCTCCCTTCAGTCCGGGGAGCTCCCGGGCAAGACGGTTTCTCTTTCTTGCGGGATGTCCAGGTCCAGCCCAAGGCTGAATCCCACGGACTTCAGCACTGCGCCTCGCCAATCGCGGCCGCTCCTCTGGAACACTTCCCTTCCCTTCCCACCGAAGGGTGTAGGAGAGCCCAGGGGCGGGCCCAGAGCCTAGAACCTCAGAAAGTCACGGATGGAAAGGGGCTTAGAATGCAGTTCCAACTCCTCATTTTACAGGACAGTAAACTGAGGCTCAAAGAGAGGGGAAGTGACAAGCAAAACGAGTTAGGAGCGGACCGAGACTCAAACCTGGGTCGACGGACTGACTCCCGGCCCCAAAGAGGTCCCTGACACCCGCAGGCTGTCCCTCGTGGCCTCTCTCACTTAGGAGCGACCCTGAAGCCAGGACGATGGCGGCCACCCTGGTCCTCTCAGTTCTGGGGACTGCCGGCCGTGCCGCTCGCGCCGCGGTTGAAAGAGGCTCCCGAGAGCTGCGGGGCTCCCCGAGGACGTGGAAAGGCTCCAGAGCGTCCCCTTCGGGGTAGGGGAGTTCAGGGCTGCCCCGGAGCCGGGAGGTGAAGGGAGTCCCGGGGAGGCCGCGGGGAGGTGGCGGGGGGGGGGGAGCGGCGGAGTCCGGGCTGGGGAGGAGAACTACTCAGTCCTCGGAAAGCCCCATTGGGCGCCGGGCTGCCGACGGCCGCCGCCACCCTCAGGCCCCGCGTCCCGCCCCACCCCCGAGCCGCAGAGCGCCGCCGGCCCCGCCCCCCGGAGCCCGTTCCCCCGGCAGCCGGCGCCGCGCGCAGTCGGCCGATCCCTCCCGCCGGCCGCCCGGCCGCCAGTGCTGCGGCAGCGCCGCGCCCGAACATGCGCTAGGCTGGGGCCCCGGCCTCCCGCGGCGGCATGGCCCGGCCGGTGCAGCTGGCGCCGGGCTCGCTGGCGCTGGTGCTGTGCAGGCTGGAGGCGCAGGAGGCGGCGGCGGGCGCGGAGGAGCCTGGCGGGCGCGCGGTCTTCCGCGCCTTCCGCCGCGCCAACGCGCGCTGCTTCTGGAACTCGCGGCTGGCGCGCGCCGCCTCGCGGCTGGCTTTCCAGGGCTGGCTGCGGCGCGGGGTGCTGCTGGTGCACGCGCCTCCCGCCAGCCTGCAGGTGCTGCGCGACGCCTGGTGCCGCCGGGCGCTGCGCCCCCCGCGCGGCTTCCGCATCCGGGCGGTGGGTGAGTGCGGGGCCCGGACGGGAGGGGTGATCCGCCCCAGCCGCGGGGACCGAGCCCTGGCCGCTGGGGCGTGTGCGGCCCACGCTCCGCTCTGAGGCCGCGGGAGCCGGGGGTAAGAGGGGATGGGCGGCCACCTGGCTGCTGGAGGAGGGCTGTCCTCCCAGGACGTTGTCTCCTGCCCGGACACTGAAGCTCAGGCCCCCGAGATAGGCGTGGCCGCTGCCTGGGTTCAGCTCCAGGATGCCTCCACTTCTCAACTCTTGAGCCAGGGCAGCCAACAGGTTCCTGGCCGAAGGAAATTTCTACTTAGAAAAGTGATGCTCTGGGGAGTCTGGGGCACCGGGACTGGGGTCAGGAGACAGGGCCTCTGTCCCCGCACCATGGGGGCTCTTAGGAAGGGGACTGCTGAACTGGTTGCTCCTTTTTTTTTTTTTTAAGTTCCAGGCTTGGAGCGGACAAGAGTCCATGGTTTCCATACCCTTCTGCACTGGGTGGTGTGGTGGTCTTGGCTCAGGGCCTAGTGGAACGTTTGGGGTCATTAACAGCTTGGGAAAAAGAAATGACAAATGGTGCTCTGAACACATCCCATCCCATTAGCTAAATAGAGAAGATTCCTCCTTTTCAGTCTTTTCAGAGAGCCCGTTTGTTAGAAGGCAGCAACTTTTTGCTTGTGTAAAATAGCTTCATTCAAAACCACTGCAGCATTAAGTGGTCTTTGACACCCACCGCTAAACGGAGGAGGGCATGGCAGCTCCCTGTACCAGTCTGGTTTGTTTGCATTTATGTGGGGTTGTGACGACCATTTGATGGTGTGCTGTTGACAAGTTACCAGTTGTTCCAGCCCTGAATTTTGACTCCTACTGAGGAACCCCTCTCTCTCTCAGTCCATAAATCCTCCTCCTCCTCAGGTGAAGCAAATAAAACACATTAGTTTTAGTCCCCAGGGAGAAGAGAAGTGGGGTGGGGGTGGGGGGGAGAGTAGCAAGAGACACTTGATGTTGTTGTGTATCATCTGCTTAGAGATGATGTCTCAATATCCCAGGCCAGGGAGGCTAACCGTTGGCTTTTCATCTCCATGCATTCCCGTCCTGTCTGGTACCCCTGCTCCACTTTTTCTAATGTTAAAAGCAAAAGGAGAGCTCATTGGCAAAGCCACATACATACATTTCATCTCCTTTTACTTGCAGGAGTTACTGAAGAAATCGGTTTCTGATCTGAAAGCAGAGAGCCAAGGAGCCAAGCCAAAATTCTCACAGGGAAGGGGGTCTTTCAGACAGGCTGGATGAAAAACTCTTTTCAGTTCTGTGTCCTCTGTTTTTCTGGTTTGAATTAGTGGTTGCATTCTCTGGTTCCCCCACACCCTTTCAAAGGGTGAGCATAGAGTATTGCAGAGAGGGAAGATGGAGTTGGGGGTCTGGACCTGAGGGTGACAGAGAGACTTGTACTAAGCCAGAGGCAGTCACGGTGCCACCACCTGGGTCCCAGCGAGCAGTGGTGAATGGTGGTTCCTGGGTTGGCCCTGTTTGCTGCCCTCTGAACAGTGCGGGGGACAAAGAAAACACGTCACCAGGTGCTCCAGTCCTCCACCCACTAGGTAACTCAGCCTCACTGCACAACTCTGGATGCCATGGGCACTGTATTCTATGGAGTGTGCCGTAATAACAGTGGTCTTTATGCTAGGTCATCACCCCTGACCCGGGTCTCTTAGAAGGAATGATTTTGAAGTTTTTAACAGAGTCCTGATAAGAATTTGGATGTTTCTGGAATTTGTACAAAACCACCTAATAGGACACTTTGAAGAGCAAAATGGAGAAAGATCTTATTTGATGCAGGTCAATGGATGCATATGGACAGGGAGTTCTTTCTTTTTTTTTTTTAAGATTTTATTTATTTATTTGACAGAGAGAGACACAGTGAGAGAGAGAGAACACAAGCAGGGAGAGTGGGAGAGGGAGAAGCAGGCTTCCCGCGGAGCAGGGAGCCCGACGCGGGGCTCGATCCCAGGACCCTGAGATCATGACCTGAGCCGGAGGCAGCCACTTAACAACTGAGCTACCCAGGCGCCCCAGGGAGTTTATTTCGAGTAGAATTGATAATTACTAGTCTAACCTGGGGTCCCTAAGTCAGATCAAAGGAGAAGAGGCATCAAGGCAGCTCTTGGGCTAGGGCCATCTCAGACTCCCAGAATGTGGTAAAGGCAGGGGGAGCTGCCTTCCCTAAAGAGATTGGAAGTTTCAGTTCACTTGCTTTCTTGAATCTAGGAGCTTTGACTTTCAGAAGCTAAAATGGGCTTCCAGAAAGGCAAGGGAAGAGCAACAGTGCACTCTTGCAGGTACTGTTACTTTGTGGCAAAGAGCAAATGCACAAAATGCAAAAAGCAAAAGACACAAAGGACCAATTTGGTCAAATCAATTTAGTCCCTTTGCTGTAGATTTTTTTTTTTTTTAAGGCTCATTTATTCCCATATAAAAGCATTTGGACATAGGGAATGCTGCTGGCCAGCTCAGACAAAATGCACGGTGGGAAGTGGGGGTGGCCACCAGCATTATAAACCCATGGTGCTCCCATGGGTTCTTCTGGGCTTCTGGACCTGGAACTCCTGGGGCCTCATAAGATATGAGGAGGCTGAGCAGGTAAGAGTGACCTGAGTTTCCAGTGCACACCTGAATTTAAGGCCTGCAGGAGTTTTTCTCCACGTTTTGTGCCTTTTCTTTCCCTCTTTAATCTCCACCTCAACTTCCCTCTGGTGAGAAAAATAGTTCCCAGGCTGAGAGCATTTCCTTAAAAAGAAGGACATAGGATCTTTTAGCATGATGACTAAGTCTTCTTTTGTGCTCCAGTACTCATGTCTTTTTTTGTTTTTAATAAGCAAGTGACATTAACAAATGAAAGGGGTGACTCTGGAAGCCGGAGGGAAATATCTGCTCAGCAAGCTGAGCCACTGCAGGTGGTTAGGGGTGGGGGACACCTGTATTTGTTTGGTTGAATCGGTTGTTACTCTGGGACCACACCTCCTGGGGAGGTGAAAGGTTAATGATGGCTTCCCTGGGGTTAGGGAGGGAAGGCCACTTGGCCAAACAGTTTGCTCCTTTCTCCTGAAATTTATAGCCAAGGTGTCCCTGCTCTTTCACCCCTAGCATGGCCTTCCATCTGTTATCACTGAATAAAAATTCCTGTGGCTCTTTCTAAATATTTGCCTCATTAATTCATTCATGTGTCAGGTACTGTTCTAGGTATGTCTGTGTTTTAATGCGTATTTCACTCAGAGCTGCTTGTATTCAAGGAGAATATTATATAATAGAATTAGCCAGTGTCCTCCATATTCAGTTCACTGGGGGATAGCTGAGTGGGAGGCTATGTTCTAGAAGCTGTCTGGTTCACGCAGAGGCTTCTCCATCCCACTGTGACATGTGTGGGCACTGCAGGTTCTGCCTGTGATTTTGGGGGGTGAGAGTTCCCTGGTGTGTGTTTTGGGGGGTACTGAAGATCAGGCAGGTTAGGCTCGTGAAGGGGAGGTGATACAAGGATCTTCCCACCTCTACGTGTCCCTCCTTCCTGCTCACTGAAATATCTCTGAGCACAGAAACTTATCGAGGCAAAATTGAAAGGGCCCCAGAAGAGTAGAGGCCAGTCACTAATTTATGCTAGGCGTAAATGACTGATTTCAGAATCTATTGTGGGATCTGGTTTGAGAGAGGAGGAACGCTCAAGGGTACCAGGTGCCTGATGGTGCAGGAGTTGGATGAATATCTGAAATTTTGTTTTCACTTATCCTGTGATTTAGGGAATGCCTTGGGGGGAGTGCGTAGAGACGGTGAGGAGAGGAAGTGGTCCAGCTCCCATCCTGCCTTGTTTCTAAAGCCCTACCTTGGGGCACCTGGGTGGCTCAGTCATTGGGCATCTGCCTTCGGCTCAGGGCATGATCCCAGGGTCCTGGGATCGAGCCCCACATCAGGCTCCCTGCTCGGCGGGAAGCCTGCTTCTCCCTCTCCCACTCCCCCTGCCTGTGTTCCCTCTCTCACTGTGTCTCTCTCTGTCAAATGAATAAATAAAATCTTAAAAAATAATAATAATAAAGCCCTACCTTGAAAGACAGTAGGGTATCTTGTAGGGTTTAATAGCTAATGGAATATTTGAGGTGAAATTTTCATTTAGTGAAATGCACAAATCGTTTAAGTGTATTCTTTTTAAAAAGATTTTATTTTTAAGTAATCTCTACACCCATCATGGGTCTTCAATCCACAACCCCAATATCAAGAGTCACGCGCTCTACCACCTGAGCCAGCCAGGAGCGCCATAAGTGTAGTATTTAATGGATTTTTCAAATATATTCATGAATGTAACCCAACTTCCTAGCAGGATTTAGAACATTACCATTAGCCCACAAAGTTCCTTCTTGTTCCTTCTCAGTCAGCTCTGCCCCCACCCTGAGAATTAACATGATTTTTTTAAAAGATTTTATTTATTTATTTGACAGAGAGAGACACAGCGAGAGAGGGAACACAAGCAGGGGGAGTGGGTGAGGGAGAAGCAGGCTTCCTGTGGAGCAGGGAGCCCGATGTGGGGCTCGATCCTAGGACCCTGGGATCATGACCTGAGCCGAAGGCATAGATGCTCAACGACTGAGTCACCCAGGTGCCCCTGACCTGATTTTTTTTTTTAACCATAAAATAATTTTGCCTGTTCAAGAACTTCATGTAGGTGGAATCATATAGGAGGTATTCTTGTGTGAGGATTCTTTCACTCAGTTTAATGTTCCTGAGATTCATCTCTGTTGTATTACTAGTTTGTTCCTGTTATTGTGTAGAATTCCATTTTATGAATATACCACAGTTTATCCATTTTCCTGTAAATGGATCCCTGGGATGTTTCCACTTTATGGCTATTAAGAATAAAACTTCTATGAATATTCACGTATAGATTTTTTTTTATGCCGTTATTTCTTTTGGGTCATTACCTAAAAAAGGAATTGCTGACTCACTGAGTAGGTTATGTTTAGTTTTAAGGAACCTTTTTCCAGAGTGATTGTGCATCTTTGCCAACATTTGATGTTGTCAGTCTTTCTAATTTTAGCTATTATGGTGGTATCTTTTTTTTTAATTTGTTTTTGTTTTTTGAAGATTTTATTTACTCATTTGACAGAGAGACACAGCAATAGAGGGAACACAAGCAGGGGGAGTGGGAGAGGCAGAAGCAGACTCCCCGCTGAGCAGGGAGCCCAATGTGGGACTCGATCCCAGGACCCTGGGACCATGACTGGAGCCGAAGGCAGCCGCTTAATGACTGAGCCACCCAGGTGCCCCTGTTCTGGTGGTATCTTATTGCACTCCCTGATGTTATTGAACACTGTTTCATGTGCTTATCAACTTCCTTTGTGAAGTATCTGTACACATCTTTTGCCCTTTAAAAAAAATGGGTAGTATTTTTTCTTTATTATTTTCTTTTTATTTTTTAAAGATTTTATTTATAAATTTGAGAGAGAGAAAGTGTGCGAGCAAGCAGGCAGGGAGTGGGGCAGGAGGGGAGGAAGAGGAAGAGGAAGAGGGAAAGAATCCCAAGCCGACTCCAGACTGAGTGTGGAGCCCCACGTGGGGCTCAACTCCAGGACCCTGAGATTATGACCTGAGCCGAAACCAAGAGCCAGAAGCTTAACTGACTGAGCCATTCAGGTGCCCCATATTTACATAATCTCTACACCCAGTGTGGGGCTTGAACTCATGACCCTAATATCAAGAGTCACATGCTCTTCCAACTGAGCTAGCCAGGCACCCCTGGATAGTATTTTTATTTTATTATTGTGACTTGTTATTGCTCTGTAGTTCTTTATATATCCTGAATATCAGTCCTTTGTTAATTATATGCTTTGTGAGTATGATCTAGCCTGCGGCTCGCCTATTCAGTTTTTCAGTGGTATCTTTTGGAGAGAAGTTTTAAATTTCGATTAAATCTAATTAGTCCATTTTTCTCCTTTATGGAGCATACTTTTTGTATCCTCTATAAAGGAATTTTGCCTAACCCAATGATTTTCTCCTGTGTTATCTTCTAGAAGTTTTATAGATTTGTGGTTTTACATTTAGGTCTGTGATCCATTTTGAGTTAATTTTTATGAATGGTATGGTAGGTGAGGTTCACTTTTCTACATATGGGTGTCTAATTATTCAAGGACAATTTATTGAAGAGATTAGCCTTTCTCATTGAATTGTCTGTTAAAAATCAATTGAGGGGCGCCTGAGTGGCTCAGTTGCTTAAGCGGCTCAGGTCATGATCCCAGGGTTCTGGGATTGAGCCCCATATCAGGCTCCCTGCTCAGTGGGGAGCCTGCTTTTCCCTCTCCAGCTCCTCCATGCTTGTGTTCCCTCTCTGTTCCCTCTTGCTAGCTCTCTCTGTCAAAGAAATAAAAAATAAAATCTTTTTTAAAAAATCAATTGAATGTATATGTATATAGGGGTCTATTTCCATTGATCTTGAGTCTGTCCTTTCATTAAAACATACTGTCTTACTGTACTTTATCGTTAAGACTTGAAATTAGATATTGTGATCCTCCAACTTTGTTCTTCCTCAGAATTGTTTTGGCTACTGTAGATTCTTTGTTTTTCCACATAAATTTTAGAATCAGTTTGTCAATTTCTCAAAAAAAATCTATTATGTTGAAACAATAGATCAGTTTGAAGTTAGATGAGCAATTCATCCTGATTTGCCCAAGACTGCTTTGGCTTTAGAAATGGTAGTCCTGAATCTTTAGAAATTAACTCTTTCAGTCCCAGGCAAACTGGGATGGTTGGTCATCCTAATTTGGGGAGAATTGACATTTTAGCAATCCATGAACATGGTATTGTTTGAGTATTCTTAATTTTTCTTAGCAATGGCCTGTACTTTTTAGGGTACAGGGTCTGAATATCTTTTGTTAAATTTATCTTCCTAAGAACTTAATGTTTTTGGATGCTATTATAAATGGAATTATTTTTTCTATTTTTAAATTTTTTTAAAGATTTTATTTATTTGAGAGAGAGAGAGAGCACAAGCAGTGGGGAGGGGCAGAGGGAGCACAATCCCTCTGAGCAGGGAGCTGGATGCAGGGCTCCATCCCAGGACCCTGGGATCATGACCTGAGCTGAAGACAGACATTTAACCAACTGAGCCACCCAGGCGTCCCTGGAATTATTTTAAAATAAATTTCATTTTGGGGGCACCTGGATGGTTCAGTCGGTTAAGTGTTCAACTCTTGATTTCGGCTCAGGTCATGATCTCGGGGTCATGAGATTGAGCCCTGTGTTGGGCTGTGCTCAGTGTGGAGTCTGCTTGGCCCTCTCCCTTTGTTCCTCCCCCAGCTCGAGTGTGTGTGCGTGCACTCTCTCTCTCAAATAGTTAAATAAATAATCTTTAAAATAAATTTTATTTTAGAGTAATTTTAGATTTACAGAAAAATCACACAGGTAGTACAGAGTTTTGGGGCGCCTGGGTGGCTCAGTCAGTTAAGCATCTGCCTTCGGCTCAGGTCATGGTCCCAGGGTCCTGGGATCGAGCCCCGCATCGGGCTCCCTGCTCAGCGGGGAGCCTGCTTCTTCTCTCTCTACTCTTCCCCCTGCTTGTGTTCCCTCTCTCTCTCTCTGTCAAATAAATAAAATCTTAAAAAAAAAGTATAGAGTTCTGTATTCATCACCCAGTTTCTTATGATGTTTTTTACCTTACCTTTAAAAAAATTGAGATATAATTCACATAACATAAAATTAACCATTTTTAAGTATACAATTGAGAGGTTTTAGTATATTCACATTGTTGTGCAGCCATCACCATTATCTAATTCCAGGATATTTTCTTCACCGCAAAAAGAAACTGTACCCACCAGCAGTCTCTCCTTATCTCCTCTCCTTCTAGCCCCTGCCAATCGCTAGTGTACCTTCCGTCTTTATGAATTTGCCTATTCTACCTGTGCTAGATATTTCTTTTTTTTTTTTTAAGATTTTATTTTTAAGTTGTCTCTACACCCAACCTGGGGCTTAAACTTACAACCCTGAGATCAAGAGTCACACAGTCTACTGACTGAGCTAGCCAGGCACCCATGGATATTTTTTTTTTTAAGAGTTTATTTATTTATTTGACAGAGAGAGACACAGCGAGAGCAGGAACACAAGCAGGGGGAGTGGGAGAGGGAGAAGCGGGCTTCCTGCTGAGCAGGGAGCCCGATGCGGGGCTCGATCCCAGGACCCTGAGATCATGACCTGAGCCGAAGGCAGACGCTTAACGACTGAGCCACCCAGGCGCCCCACCCATGGATATTTCTTAAAAATGGAATCACAGTATATTGTTTATATCTCATATCTTTCACTTAATATGTTTTCAAGGTTTATCCACGTCATATCATGGATTAGCCCTTCATTCATTTTTATGGCTGAATAATATTCCATTGTATGCATATACTACATTTTGCTTATCCATCAGTGGATAGTTACTGGGGTTGTTTTCACTTTTTGGTCACTGTGAATAATGCTGCTGTGAACATTCTTGTGCAGGCTGTGTGTGGATATATATTTTTATTCTTAGGTAGAGTCCATTTGATTATTTTTAAATCTGTTTCTCTGATGAGATTCCCAATTTATTCATTACAAGCATTTTTTTTTATCTTTCAGTATAGCTCTACCAGCTTGTTTAAAATTAAAAAAATTTTTAATTATTTTATTTTATTTTTCTAATTTTATTTATTCATTTCAGTGAAGGAGAGAGTAAGAGTATGAGCAGGGGGGTAGAGTCAGAGGGAGAGGGAGAAGCAGACTCCCCCCTGAGCAGGATGCCGCACACCAGGCTTGGTCCCAGGACCCCAGGATCATGACCTGAGCCGAAGTCAGATGCTTAACTGACTGAGCCTCCCAGGTGCTCCCCCCAAATTTTTATTTTATTTTTTAAGTAACCTCTACACCCAGCATGGGGCTTGAACTCACAACCCCGAGATCAAGAGTCACGGCTCTACCGACTGAGCCAGCCAGGTGCTCCCAAAATTTTTGTAATTCTAACATCTTAGTCATTTCATGGTAAGTCCCATTGCTTGCCTTTTCTTTTGAATGGGTCACATTGTACCGTTTTTATATTGTCTAGACTTGTGGATTATATCTCTGACATGAATGGTATGTTGTAGAGACTCTGGATTGTCATGCTCCTCTGTAGTGTTCGTTTTTTTTGTTGTTTTTGTTTATTTTATCAGGCAATTAATTTGGCTGGACTAAAAACTCTAAATTCTACCTCCCCTGCACTAAATGACAGCTAAAATCTCTTAAGGTAGGCTGCTTGTGCCCTGTGCATGCGTAGCTCATATTTCAGTCATAGAGTCAGGCTGAATTTATGTGCAAAATTTGAGGGTCCACCTCTGTGGCTCAGGCCATTCCAGCATCACTTTTCTGCTGTTGTAGCTGCTCCAGACTGTGTCCCTAGACTCTTTAGGCCAAGAAGACCATAGGTTTCTACCAAAGTTTTAGCCTCCTGGCCTGGCTCCTACTGGGGCCTGCCTGCCCTAAGGCGAAGAGCTGTAGAAACTGGGACACTTAACTAGTGCCATTTCCTTCCAAGAGGACCTCCCCTCTAGGTTCTACTTGGTTTTGGTTGCTTTTAAGTGCCTTCAAGTAAGGGTTTTTATATTTCATCCAAAGTTTATATTTGTTGTTTGCAAGAGGGTTGGTCTAAGGATCTTACCATCATTATTGGAAGCAAAACCCCATTAATGAATTTTTTAATCCCCGTCTTTTCCTCTTTTATGTATGTATCTTTTTTATATCTATTTAAGTTTTTATTTTATTCTATTTTATTTTTAATTAATTAATTATTTTTAAGTAGGCTCCACGTCCAACACGTAGTCCATCGTCGGACTTGAACTCACAACCCTGAGATCAAGACCTGAGCTGAGATCAAGAGTCAGACACTTAACCGACTGAGCCACCCAGGCGCCCCTTAAGTTTTATTTTAATCACCTGGTGCTGATCATGACAAGTGCCCTCCTTAATCCCCATCAGCTATTTCACCCATCCCCCCCACCATCTCCCCTCTGGTAACCATCAGTTTGTTCTCTCTAGTTAAGAATCTGTTTCTTGTTGTTTTTTTTTTTTCCTCTCTCTCTTTCTCTTTTTTTTTAAACTTTGTTCATTTGTTTCTTAAATTCCACATGTGAGTAAAATCATATGGTATTGTCTCTGACTTATTTCTTTTAGCATTATACTCTAGTTCCAACCATGTTGTTGCAAATGGCAAGATTTCATTCTTTTTTTATGGCCGAATAATATTCCATTGTATATGCATACCATATCTCCTTTATCCATTCATCTATTGATGGACACAGGCTGCTTCCATAGTTTGGCTGTTGTAAACAATGCTGCAATAAACATAGGGATGCATGTATTTCCTTGAATTAGTGTTTTTGTATTTTGAGGGTAAATACCCAGCAATGTGATTATTGGATCAGACCGTAGGGTATTTCTTTTTTTTTTTTTAAGATTTTTTTTAAAAATTTTTTTAAAGATTTTATTTATTTATTTGAGAGAGAGAATGAGAGACAGAGAGCATGAGAGGGAAGAGGGTCCGAGGGAGAAGCAGACTCCCTGCCAAGCAGGGAGCCCAATGTGGGACTCGATCCCGGGACTCCAGGATCATGACCTGAGCCGAAGGCAGTCGCTTAACCAACTGAGCCACTCAGGCGCCCTAAGATTTTATTTTTTAAAATAATCTCTTCACCCGATGTGAGGCTCAAATTCACAACCCCACTATCAAGAGTTGCATGCTCTACCAACTGAGCCAGGCAGGCGCCCCATGGGTAGTTCTATTTTTAACTTTTTAAGAAACCTCCACATTGTTTTCCAGAGTGGCTGCACCAGTTTGCATTCTCACTGACAGTGCAAAAGGGTTCCTTTTTCTCCACATTCTCCCCAACACCTATTGGTTCTTATGTTTTTGATTTTACCCATTCTGACAGGTGTGAGGTGATAACCTCATTATAGTTTTGATTTGCATTTTCCTGATGATGAGTGATGTTGAGCCTCTTTTCACATGTCTCTTGGCCATCTGTAAGTCTTCTTTGGAGAAATATCTGTTCATGTTTCCTGCCTTTTTTTTTTTTAAGATTTTATTTATTTGAGAGGAGAAAGAGAGAGTGCACAAGTTGGGGGGGCGCAGAGGGAGAGGGAGAAGCTGACTCCCGCTGAGCAAGGAGCCCATCAGGGAGCTCAGTCCCGGGACCCTGAGATCATGACCTGAGCCAAAGGCAGATGTTTAACCCACTGAGTCACCTATGCACCCCTCCTGCCCATTTTTTGATTGGATTATTTGTTTTTTGAGTGTTGATTTTATTTATTTGTCAGAGAAAGAGAGAGAGCACAAGCAGGGGGAGTGGCAAGCAGGGGCAGAGGGAGAAGCAGGCTCCCCGCTGAGCAGGGAGCCCGATGCAGTGCTCAATCCCAGGACCCTGGGATCATGACCTGAGCTGAAGGCAGATGCTTAACTGACTAAACCACCCAGGCGCCCCTATAAGTTCTTTATATATTTTATATATATATTTATATATATATATATATTTATATATATATTTATATATATATATTCCTTTATAGGAAATGTCATTTGCAGATAGCTTTTCCCGTTCTGTAGGTTGCCTTTTAGTTGTGTTGATTGTTTCCTTTGTTGTGCAGAAGCTTTTTATTTATTAAAAAAATTTTATTTATTTATTTGTTTGTTTGTTTGTTTGACAGAGAAGGCGAGCACAAGCAGTGGCAGGCAGGGGGAAGGGGAGAAGCAGCCTCGCTGCTGAGCAAGGAGCCCGATGGCTCCATCCCAGGACCCCCCGGGATCATGACCCGAGCCAAAGGCAGATGCTTAATCGACTGAGCCACCCAGGCACACCAGAAGCTCTTTATTTTGATGTAGTCCTATTAGTTTATTTTTGCTTTTGTTTCTCTTGCCTCAGGGGACGTATCTAGAAAAAAAGTTGCTACTGCTGACGTCAGAGAAATTACTACTTTTGCTCTCTAGGATTTTTGTGGTTTCAGGTTTCACATTTAGATCTTTAACCCATTTGGAGTTTATTTTTGTGTATGGTGTAAGGTGATTCAGCATTCTTTTGCATGTTGCTGTCCAGTTTCCCCAACACCATTTGTTGAAGAGACTTTTTTCCCATTGGATATTCTTTCCTGCTTTGTCAAAGATTAACTGACTGTACAATTGTGGGTTTATTTCTGGGTTTTCTATTCTATTCTGTTGATCTATGTGTCTATCTTTGTACCACTACTATAATGTCTGGATCACTACAGCTTTGTAATATACCTTTAAGTCCGGAATTTTGATGCCTCCTGTTTTGCTTTTCTTTTTCAAGATTGCTTTGGCTATTCAGTGACTTTTGTGGTTCCATACAAAGTTTAGGATTATTTGTTCTAGTTCTGTGAAAAATGCGATTGGTATTTTGATAGGGATTGCATTAAATGTGTAGATTGCTTTGGGTAGTATGGACAGTTTAATAATATTTGTTCTTCCAATCCATGAGCATGGAATGTCTTTGTTTCTTTATATTGTCTTCAGTTTCTTTCATTTTTTTTTTAAGATTTTATTTACTTACTTGACAGACAGCAAGAGAAGGAACACAAGCAGGGGGAGTGGGAGAGGGAGAAGCAGGCTTCCCGCGGAGCAGGGAGCCCAACGTGGGGCTTGATCCCAGGACCCTGGGATCATGACCTGAGCCGAAGGCAGACGCTTAACGCCTGAGCTGCCCAGGCACCCCTCTTTGGTGTTTTATAGTTCTCAGAGTACAGATCTCTCACCTGTTTATGTTTATGCCCAGGTGTCCTACTATTTTTGGTGCAATTGTAAATGGGATTGTTTTCTTAACTTCTCTGCTGCTTTATTATTGGTGTATAGAAATGCCATAAATTTCTGTAGATTCATTTTGTATCCTGTGACTTTACTGAATTTTTCTATCAGTTCTAGCAGTTTTTGGGTGGAGTCTTGGGTTTTTTATATATAGTATCCTGTCATCTGCAAGTAGTTAAAGTTTTACTTCTTTCTTACCAATTTGGGTGCCTTTTATTTTTTTTGTTTGATTGCCATGGCTAGGACTTACAGTACTATGTTGAATAAAAGTGGTGAGAGTAGGGGCGCCTGGGTGGCTCAGTCGTTAGGCGTCTGCTTTTGGCTCGGGTCATGATCCTAGGGTCCTGGGACGGAGTCCCACATTGGGGTCCCTGCTGAGCTGGGAGTCTGCTTCTCCCTCTGCCCCTTCCCCCACCCCCCTTGTGCTCACGCTCTCTCTCTCAAATAAATGAATAAAATCTTTAAAAAAAATAAAGTCTAGTTTGTCAGAAAAAATATAGTCTAGTTTGTCTTATATAAGTATTGCTACTCTGGTTTTCTTTTTCTTTTTTTTTTTTTAAGATTTTACTTATTTATTTGACAGAGAGAGAAAGAGCACACAAGCAGGGGGAACAGCAGAGGGAGAGGGAGAAGCAGGTTTCCCACTAAGCAGGGAGCCTGATGCGGAGCTCGATTCCGGGACCCTGGGATCATGACCTGAGCCAAAGGCAGATGCTTAACTGACAGCCACCCGGGCGCCTCTCTGGTTTTCTTTTGACATCATTTGCATGATAAATGTTTCTCCATCCCCTCACTTTCAATCTGCAGTTATCTTTGCGTCTGAAGTTAGTCTCCTGTAGGTAGCTTATCGATGGGTCTTGTTTTTTTTTTCATCCATTCTGACACCCTGTGTCTTTTGATTGGAGCATTTAGTCCATTTACATGCAAAGTAATTATTGACAGATATGTATTTATTGCCATTTTATTAGTTGTTTTGTGGTTGTTTCTGAAAATTTTCTCTGATACTTGTCTTTGTCTCACGGTTGGCTGGTTTTCTGTATCGATGTATTTGGATTTCTTTCTCTTTATTCTTTGTATATTGTCTTTTCCTCTTTTAAAATGTCATTCTGGTGATGACAAGGGTCTAGGCTTCAGAGAAACTAATGGCCATGTCGAGATTGTTCAGACAGTCACCACGAACAAATACCTCTGCTCCGTCTCTTTCTCCCAGATAGATATGGACATATCCCCAGTCTTTTCTAGCTTGATTATTCTTTTTCTTCTGTTCGGTGGTCAGATGGGATAATTTTGCCCAGTGTACGGACAGGAAATGAATGTTAGGCTGCGACATGCTGGTGTTTCTGCGGTTCTTGCCTTCCTCTCTATCCACCAGTAGCCTTCCCAGGGTCCTGTGAAGGTTCTGGTATTTCTCCCCAGCCCGTGCCCTGGCCCTCACTCTCCCTGGGAAGCTTTCAGATTCCCGCCGTGCCTTTGGTCCATGCCAGGCCTAGGAAATGGCAGAAACAGCTGCTCGGGCCATGGCCCTGCTCTCACTCCCCTCCTTCCTACCCAGGATCTTCCCAGCCGTGTTTTTCTGGCTTTGTTCTGCCAGATGTTACCTTTTCTCCTTATTCTGTGCAGGGGTCCCATCAGAAAGAGCCAAAGGGCTCCCCACAGGGTGTCTTGTGGGCCTGTTGTTATTACCATACTGGATGATCTGTATGTAGCATCTGGGTAGTTAATGAGTGTTTCTAGCCCCATGTTTTGATTTAGCAACCAGGGGATAAGAGAACACACCTTGAGTTGCTGCCACGTGGCATTGAGGTCCAGTGGGAGAAGAAGACCCACGAACTGGAAATCAGTTTGGATCCCTCCGCCCTCTTCCTCATACCCCAGGCCAGGAGGTCACCAGGTTCCATGAGGCATAACTTCTCTGTCTCTCCAACACATTTCTTTCTCTCTGTTTTCCCTGCCAGGCCTTTGTCCACCCGAGATCTCACCATTTCCTACCTGAGTTATGGCTTCAGCCTCTTCCCTTTTTTGTGGTGCCTCCCCGTGGTGGGCCCTGAACACTCCAGTCCATTCTCCATCCCACAGGTAGACAGACAAATAACATCTGAAATACAGATCTAATTCTGCTCTTCATCTTGCTCAGATCCCTCTGTGGCTCCCCTTGGCTTTTCAGGAAAAGTCCAGAGCCTTTAACATGTATTGCAGTGCTCTCTACTTCAGTTCTAGCCTGAGCCTGCTTTTTCCCCCACCTTCTGCAAGGTGCCTGCCTTCCTGTTACCAGTCAAGGTTCAAGCAGAGATCCAGAACCAGTAGGAGATATATATTCAGGGAGTTATTACAAGGAATTGGCTTTGCATGATTGTGGGGGCCAGGAAGGCAAGTCCAGGGTCTGTATGTCTAGCCATCATGAAGGGTGGGCTGGAACTCTCCCACAGAGCTAAAGCTGCTATGTATAAGTACAGTTTCTTGGGGGCGCCTGGGTGGCTCAGTTGGTTAAGTGACTGCTTTCGGCTCAGGTCATGATCCTGGAGTCCCAGGATTGAATCCCACATCAGGCTCCCTGCTCGGCAGGGAGTCTGCTTCTCCCTCTGACCCTCTTCCCTCTCGTGCTCTCTATCTCTCATTCTCTCTCTCTCAAATAAATAAATAAAATCTTTAAAAAAAACAAGTACAGTTTCTTTTGAGAAGGCTCAGTTCTGGTCTTAAGGCCTTTCACCTGATCGAAATCTAGATTATGCAGGATAATCTCCCTTACCTAAAATCGACTGATCATAAACTTCAATCACATCTATAAAATAGGTTCACAGCAATGCCTGGGTTAGTGTTTGATAGAATAACAGGGCTGTAGCCTCGCCAGACTGATGTATAAGACTGACCGTCACACTTCCCTTGGGCCAGACCTGAGTGCTGTCCCTGTCCTCTGAACAAGCTGGGCCATCACCTAGGCTGTCTTTGCACATTGCACCCTCTGCTGGGTGCCTGAGATGGGTGCTCTTTGGTCTCCCTGATGCCTGCCGTCGATAGGCCTCCCATCACTGGCTGTACTCGAGTTTCAGGCACTTCCGTTCTTCCTGCTGTTGCTGGCTGAGGGGTCAGTGTCCCAGAAAGTCGTTGGTCTGCTCTACACGGTTCGTTTGTAGCGATGGTCATCTTCCTTCTCCATCGTACCATGCATCGAGCCTTTTAAACATCCTTGTGAATCTCATGTGCGTTACTGCGGAAGAACACCAGCACAAAATTATTTTCAATTGCAGACAGCAAAATGGACTTGAAGAATCACTGAAAGTCATAGTTTAAAGTTTCCAGATCACCCAGAACCACTCTGGTTAGCGGAGAAAACCGGGTTGACATTCCTGGCCTGCCACTCTTAGCTAGCTCTGTGGCCTTGAGCTACTTCCCCCTCTCAGCTCCATGGTCTTCCTGGGCACAAACAAGGACATGGTTTGTACTTTGCAGGTTGTTTTGAAGATCAAGTACCTGAGAGCACGCAGTCTGTGCTCCTCCAGGGTTAAAATCAGGAAAACCGACAAACACGCGGCAATCTTCAGTGTGGAGGGAGCAGCAAACGTGTCTCCGGGCTCTCGCTCTCTAGCCAGCCTATCTCCACGGGGCATTTGCTGGTTATTGCTCATCTGGCACGTGTTTATTTTCAAGATCTCTGTCTTTTTTCCTGCCCTTCCTGTTCTATCCCAGACCCCTTGGTGCTGGTCAGGTCCACAGCTCTTGTCCTGGGCCTTTGCTCAGATCCCCAAAGGTGTCTGGGTGCTGTAGAAAGAGCCCCGAGTTTGGAACCAACCCTGCTGCTAAGTTTCTGGGAGCCGTTAGGTTAGTCATCTCACTTCTCTTTACCTCTGTGTCTTCAGCTGAGAGCCTCTTTCTGCTCACTTTGGTTCTGTTGACTGGCTGAGGTTTCTCAACCCCTGGCTGGATCAGCCTCCCAGTCACCTGTGTCAGGAGCCCCGGGGAAGAACAGACGAAGCTCACATTGAAGTTGCTTAAGATATTTTCCACAAACGGGAGTGGCACCTTCCCCGCAGTCTTGCCCAGACAGTCTCCCTTTGTGAAGCATCGGAAGTAATGCACCTGCTAAAGCAGCCACACCATGCCAGGCCTCCCTTGATCCCACAGTCATTTGTTAGGTGTGCATTGATTACACTTACTGTGTGCCTGACCATGCACTGGTCAGTACAAAGGGACAAAGGGCTCATGCCCTGGCCTCAAGGAGCTCGTTGTATAGCGGTCAGATGGACAAGTAAGTGATAGGCATAGGGAGCAATAGAAATACAGTTGACCAACAGTCCTATTTGTGTGCTCATGCGCATGTGCTTTCAGGGAAGACTTCCTGGAGGAAGTGATGCCTAAACTAAGATGGGAATATTAGCTTGATGAGAAGCACATTTTTTTTAAAGATTTGTATTTGTTCATTTGAGACACAGAGATACAGAGAGAGAGAACATGAGCAGGGGGAGAGGCAGAGGGAGAGGGAGAAGCAGGTTCTCTGCTGAGCCAGGAGCCCGATGTGGGGCTTGATCCCAGGACCCTGGGATCATGACCCAAGCTGAAGGCAGACGCTTAACCATCTGAGCCACTCAGGCACCCCGATGAGAAGCACATTTTAATAAAGCAGAAGGGGAGGGCTTGTATCCTAGGGCATGGCCCACATGGGGAACCACAAGCAGCCAAGCACATCCAGAGTGTGGAGTTGGAGGTGGGCAATGGCATGAAGGGCCTGGGGAGGGGCTGACCTGTGAAAGACCTTGACTATCATATGGGGGTTGGAGGGGCGGGGGTGGGGGGGTGGATTTGAGCCTGAGGCCACTGAAGAGTATTAAGCAGTGAAATGAATGTATGTGCATGTCACACATTACATTTATAATCCTGTTTAACATGATATGTCCTAGCCTTATGTGTGCATTACCTTCCATTAAGATTGTCACCTGCAGTGGGGATACCTTGAAAGGTTACCTAACCCGTGGACCTACTGCAGTTTATGCTGTTGGGCTCACGAAGTGGTGGTCCATCATCTGAGTAAGGTCATAGAGGCCGAGGGCCACGTAGGACACCCAGGATTGAAGCCTCTGCAGCTGAGTGACCCATCTTCTGATCCAGTCCTCTTGGGGCCTTGGTTGCCTCCTGTTGGCAAGCATTCTACCTGCCCTTTCTACTTCACACAGTTGGCATCAGGCTCAAATGAGGTACTCTCTGTGAAAACAGTTTGAAAAGTACAGAGTATAAGAACCAAGATGCCTTTCCACCTATTTATGTCTTCCTTATCTTTCATCAGTTTTTATAGCTTTCCGTGTACAAGTCTTTCACTTAGTTGACTTTATTCCTAAGGATTTTATTCTTTTCTTTTTTGAGAGAGGGAGGGGGAGGGGCAGAGGGAGAGGGAGAAGCAGGCTCCCCACTGAACAGGGAGCCTGATGCGCAGCCCTATCCCAGGACCCCAAGATCATGACCTGAGCCTAAGGCCAATGCCCAACTGACTGAGCCACCCAGGCGCCCTTGACCTGATGTTTTTTAAATGTCCATGTGATCTGCAGATTCATTGCAATCCCCGTCAAAATATCAATGACATTTTTTACAGAAACAGAAAAAATTATTCTAAAAATCATATGAGATCACAGAGGACCCTGGATAGCCAAAACAATTTTGAGCAAGAAGAACAAAGCTGGAGGAATCACAATGCCTGATTTTAATATGTTACAAAACTATTGTAATTAAAACACTTATGGTACTGCCATAAAGATAGACATAGACACCAGTGGAACAGAATAGAAAGCCCAGAAACAAACCCACACATATACAGTGAGCTGATCTTTGATAAGGGTGCCAAGAATACACAGTGGGGATGGGATAGTCTCATCAACAAACGGTGCTGGGAGAACTGGACAGCCACATGCAAAACAAAACTGGACTCTTTCCTTACACCATACACAGAAATCAACTCAAAATGGATTAAAGACTTAAATGTAAGACCTGAAACTGTAAAACACCTAAAAAAATATAGAGGAAAAGCTTCACAACAGGGGTATTGACAATGATTTCTTGAATAGGACGCCAAAAGGAGAGGCAACAAAAGCAAAAAAAAGGCAAATGGGACCAAAGTCCCAACACTACGTATTAACAGCGGCTGTCCCTCTCTGGCGTTGATTGTGGTTGGGGTGTTTGTGTGCATGTGTGTGCTCACGTACTCGTGAAAGCTTTTATATTTGTAAGGTATTACTTTTTTGAGTGCCTGTTGTTTTATTTGATTTTAATTTAATGGGTTGCTTAGGTAACACACACACATGGTACAAAAGGCACATAGTAAAAAGTCTCTTCCCTGCCCCCAGCCCCTTATTTCTTTCTCTGGAAACAGCTGCGGTGACCAGTTCCCTAATCCTTCCAGAGATAGTTTATACATCTACAAGCAATAGGTGGGGATATATTCGCCCCCATTTTTACATAAATGTTAGTATATTACATTGATCTTGTTTTCTTGGAAACACAAGGTTTCTAGAAAGGTGATTTTTTAAAAAAAGTGCAAATGCAAGGAAGTTAATGGCATTGATCTCATTCTGTGTGCAAACACTAGGTCTGTGGCATGTAAATGGGTATGACATGCAAGAGGTTTTCCTAGCTGAGTTTGGAAACCGCGTTTAAACAGGTTTCATTACTGCAGAGACTTCTGGGAGACCTTAGTCTGTTGACTGCCTCCATCCAGAAGACAGGAGAAAAATCTAAGTGCTCCGAGCTTATCCTACCAAGGAAACCCTTTTTGCCGAACTCCTTCTGCGGGGAGATGTTTGAGGAATTCTGGGGAAACTCTGGGTTCTTATGGAGCATCTTGCTGTGGAAGGAGTTGATAGGCTCATCAAGTGGGCCCAGAGGCCTGCCCTCCAGAGGGCCACTGTCTCTGAGCAGCTGTGATAGTGGGATGGAGAGAGACAAAATAAAACCAGCCAAGGCTCTCCCCTGGGGAGTCTGAGCTTGGAGGATAGAGTGTGGGGCTGGGCACTGGGGAGCACTGCATAGAATTTGGGCTGTTTGAAGAGTATTAATCACGGGACCTGGGATTGAGTTTTCCCAGCCCTCCCATCCTGCAGTCGTCCCCTTATTAATGACAAGTCACCATGCTCGCCCCGCCCCAGTGTTGTGGCTTTGGATGTGGAAATGCCCTGATCAGATGTTACACACACACACACACACACACACACACACACACACACACACACACACACACACACGAGTCAGGTGCACAGTGGGATTTTCAAGGAGTAGAGTTTCACTTCACAGGTTTCATAGATCAGAGGGCTTTCAAAGGCTACCCTTGGAGGTCCTGCTAAATTGTGCTAGTTAGGGATAGTCAGACTTTTAAGTTTTTAATGTAGGGAACTCTTGAGATCTGCTGACTTTTTACAGATGAGGAAACAACCTGCTTGCCCAAGATTATTTGCAATATTTTTTACATGATAATTTACTTTAAAAAATGTATCTTTGGGGGAGAAAGTGATCTCCTTGTGGATGCATGGCTCCCCTCGGTGGCCCTGCAGCATTTCTTTAGCTGTTGATTAAGGATCAGGAAGTCCCTTGTGAAATTCTCTGTAAATCAAAACAGCTTTTGTCCCCCAAGCCTAAAACCATCAGTTGTTTGATGGAAGGGTCTGGCAACGCAAATTTTTCTACGGCTGATTAGTCTTACATAACTCCCAAGTGCTTATAAATTATACTTTAAAAATGAAATATTTGGCTTCTTTTTGTGGGGTTTAGTGAGGTTTAATTTACATAGAGAAAAATGTATTCATTTTAGGTATACATATTTGAGTTTTGACAAATGTGAACAGTTATGTAACCACCACCGTAATTAGGATGTAGGATATTATCACCCCCACCCCTCAATTCCCTAGTGACCTTTTGTAATCAATCCCATCCTTCCACCCCGATGCCGACAACCACTGGTCTGATTTCTGTCCCTATAGGTTTGCCTTTTCTGGAATGTCATAAATGAAACATATGGCCTTTTGAGTTGGGTTTCTTTCACTCTGGATAATGCTTTTGAAATTCATCAATGTGCATATTAGGAATTCATTCCTTTTGTTTCTGAGTAGTATTCCACCATGTAGGTGTTCATCCTTTCAGCCACTTGATGGACACTTGGGTTGCTTACATATTTAATGATTATGAATAAAACTGCAGTGAACATTCACTAGCAGATCTTGGCTTGGGTTTATGTTTTCATTTCTTTTGGGTAAATCCGTAGTAGGATTAGAAGGCTGTTTTCCAAAGTGACGGTACCATTTCACATTCCCACCAGCAATGTATGAGTATTTCAGTCTAGCATTTGATATTGTCTTTTATTTATTTTGATAATTTTTTACTATTCTAATAGATGGATCGTGGTATTTCATTGTGATTTTAATCTGTATTTCTCTAATGCCTAGTGAGTTGAGTATCTTTTTATGTGCTTATTTGCCATTTGTTTGTTAAAATTTTGGGCCCATTTTAAAAAACTGTTTTTTCCCTTTTCTTGTTGTTCAAGCTCTTCATATATTTTAGATACAAGTTCTTTTTTTTTAAAGAATTATTTATTTGGGCGCCTGGGTGGCTCAGATGGTTAAGCGTCTGCCTTCGGCTCAGGTCATGATCCCAGGGTCCTGGGATCGAGTCCCGCATCGGGCTCCCTGCTCCTTGGGAGCCTGCTTCTCCCTCTGCCTCTCTCTCTCTCTCTGTCTCTCATGAATAAATAAATAAAATCTTTAAAAAAAAAAAGAATTATTTATTCATTCAAGACAGATAGAGAGAGAGAGCAGGAGCAGTGGGCAGAGGCAGAGGCAGAGGGAGAAGCAGACTCCCTGCTGAGCAGGGAGCCCGACATGGGGCTCAATCCTAGGACCTGGAGATCATGATCTGAGCCAAAGGCAGATGCTTAACCAATTGAGCCACCCAGGTGCCCCTAGATACAAGTTCTTTATCAGATATGTGTTTTGCAAATGTTTTCTCCCAGTCTTTGTTTTGTCTTTTTTATTGTTTGTTTTTGCTGTGTCCTGCCTAAGAAATCTTTGCCTTACCAAGATCATAAAGATTTTTATCCTATGTTTTCTTTTAGAAATCTTATACTTTGGGACACCTGGGTGCCTCAGTTTGTTAAGCTTCTGCCTTTGGCTCAGGTCATGATCCCAGGGTCCTGGGATGGAGGTCCTGGGATGGAGCCCCGCACCAGGCTCCTTGCTTAGCAGGGAGCCTGCTTCTCCCTCTGCCTGCAGTTCCCCCTGCTTGTGCTCTCTCCCTCCCTCCCTCTCTTACAAATAAATAAATAAATAAAATCTTAAAAAAAAAAAAGAAATCTTATGCTTCTGGTTTATATTTAGTTCGCTGATGTATTTCACGTATTTGTATATGGTGTGAGTTTTGTATTTGTATATGGTGAGTTATGGGTCAAGGTTCATTTTTTTTGCATATGTATGTCCAGTTTTTCAAGAACTATTTGTTGAAAAGACCGTCCTTTCTCCATTAGTCCTTTGTTGAATAGTAGCTGACCGTGTATTTCTGGACTATGTTCTCTTCCTTGATGGGCAGGTATATACATCACCAATACTACTCTGCCTTGATGACTGCAGCTCTATAGTAAATCTGGAAATCCCACTTTGTTTCTTAGTGTTTTGGCTATTATAGGTCCTTTGCTTTTCATTTCTTCTTTTTTTTAAAGGGTCATATCTCAGTAACTGCATATTAGGACAATGTCTCAATTATATGGGTTGCTTTATTTATTTATTTATTGCTCCCTTCCCACTTTATTTTCTAAGGATTTTTTAAAAGTTTATTTATTTAAGCAATCTCTATACCAACGTGGGGCTCGAACTCACGCCCTGGAGATCAAGAGCCTCACGCTCTACCTACTGAGCCAGCCAGGTGCCCCCTTTGCTTTTCTATAAGACTTTAGACTCAGCTTGTCAATTTCTACAAAAAATAAAATCCTGCTAGAATTATTAGAATTGTGTTAAATCTGTAGATTAATTTGAGGAGAATTAATAACAATACTGAGTCTTCTGATGTGTATCTCTCTCTTAAATCTATCCTTCTGACTGTGTTACAAATGTAAATTTTGACCTTTGACCTCTGGAGTCTGGAAACCTGTGAAACCAAATGCCTTCCAGACACCAAGGAGTAAGCAATGCAGGTGCAGGAGGGAGCAGAGGAAACAGAAATCCTGGAAGACCTAAATTCTCAAGAGGGGCACTGAGTATCAAAAAGGAACAAATCCCTTAGGAAGAATTAGAAAATCCTTATCAACTGAGGGGGAAAAGGATTTTGAAAGGCAACAAAAGATGACACTGGCTTAAGTTGTAAGAGCATCAGCAGATACCTGTTTATTGTGGTCGTTCTGGGGCTATTGGGGAGTTTATTTTGTCACCTTGGGAGTGGGTTTGGGGATTGGAGGGTAGAAGTGTTTTCCAGTCTTCTTTTTTTCCTGTCTGCACCCTGCCTGGAATTGATCAAGGCCTTTCCCTTAGTTGTTGATCAAGAACTGTGCTAGTCCAGCTCTGAGCTGGGTGCCAGGCCCAGTGGGCAAGGCTGGGTCTCCTTGCCCTGTGGGCCTAGGCCAGGTGGCCTTTCCTGCACTGAGAAACGGATCTGTCAGTTTGTTCTCCTGTCTCCCTCGGGGCAGAGGCTAGGAGCCTGCCCCTAGTTCCTGCTAATTGATCCAGACTGGAAGGTACTAATTCTGGCCAGATCTCAGCCATGCCAGGCCCAAGCCAGCTTCACTGCTGCCTTCCACCAAAGCCCAGTGGCCGGGAGGCCACCTTTCTCCCAGCCTTTGCTTGGGCTGTTCAGGGACCTCTGCTGCCACTGTCCTGGAGGCCTCATTCTATCACTGTGGTGTGTGTACTTTGGCCATCTTGGTTCCATGTGCCAAAAGATCACTACTTTGTTAAAATAGACGCAGAAACAACTTTTTTCTTTTTCAGGAGTGCTAGTGTGCCCCCGGCTTTGCTTTTTCAGATTCAACCAGGCAGGGCTGGCCTCTGAGTCCATGAGACCTGGATTCCAGTCCTAACTTGTCCCCTGAGTGGCCAGTCCCTGGTTGTCTCTGGATGTCAGCTTCAGTCTGTGGAGTAGGCATGTTCCATACAGTATTGTGCTGTTCTCATCCCCTGAATCACTGAATGATTTCTCATAGGCCAGTAATTCCTGACCTCCTTTCGTTTAATATATAAATCACTATTTCCTAAAAATTTGGAATAATCCATATTACTTTTAATGTAGAGTGAATAAAAATTGTATTTTGAAAAATTGAAAATTGTGTAGATTTCTCCCCACTTCCCACCTAACAGAGGTACTTGCAGCTTCCAGGCGCTGCAGAAGGAGTCCTAACCAGAGGAAGTTCATCTCTGCATCAGACTGTGGAGAACCCTCCAGGCCTGCCCCTGCCTTGTCTTCTGTGTGGGAGGCCTCTCCTGTCTGATTGGGCCGAGGGCACTATGCACAGAAATGGAAAGCTAGTAAGAGTGGAGCTTTGCAGGACAGAGTATGTGTGTCTGTCCCTCGCTTTCCTTTTGTGATTGCTCTTTCATCCCTGTACCAGATTTTGATTCCTACTGGAATAGAGGTAAAAAAAAAAATTGCCTGCAAGGAGCAATTTTGATATTTCCTTTTGTTTTTATTTGCTTTGTTTTTGACCCAGCCTTTGCCAGAATCCATTTCTTGGGGCGCCTGGGTAGCTCAGATGGTCAACTGTCTGCCTTCGGCTGAGGTCATGATCTCTGGGTCCTGGGATCAAGTGCCACGTCGGGCTCCGTGCTCAGTGGGGAGCCTGCTTCTCCCTCTCCTTCTGCCTCTCCCCCTGCTTGTGCTTTCTCTGTCTCTCTCTCAAATGAATATAAAATCTTTAAAAAATAAAATAAAAATGAGACTTCTTTAAAAAAAAAAAATCCATTTCTTTTAAACTTTTCATAATATCATTCTCCATAACCCTAGAAAGGGAATAAAGGTATGATGTGGTCTTTATATACTTATTTTTATTTTTTTAAGATTTTATTTATTTATTTGACAGAGACACAGTGAGAGAGGGACACAAGCAGGGGGAGTGGGAGAGGGAGAAGCAGGCTCCCTGCCGAGCAGGGTGCCTGATGTGGGGCTCGATCCCAGGACCCTAGGATCATGACCTGAGCCCAAGGCAGATGCTTAACGACTGAGCCACCCAGGCACCCTATATACTTATTTTTAAAGTTTTATTTATTTAAGTCATCTTTACACCCAACGTGGGGCTCAAACTCACGACCCTAAGCTCAAGAGTCACGTGCTCTACTGACTGAGCCACCCAGGCGCCCCTGGTGGGTCTTTATTTTATTTTTATTTTTTAAAGATTTTATTTATTTATTTGTCAGAGAGAGCACAAGCAGGAGGAGTGGCAGGCAGAGAGAGAAGCAGACTCCCCGCCCAGCAGGGCGCCCAATGTGGGGCTCGATCCCATGACCCTGGAACCATGACTTGAGCCACCCAGGCGCCCCCTCTGGTGGGTCTTTAAGTGGTAATCGTGGGTCACATAAACTGGTGGGGCTCTGGAGAACAATAGCATTTGGTGATGGCACTTTTCAGAAAGCCCAGGGCTGTGTTTTTTTAAACTGAGCTTAATAGTCTAGCCCGGCAGTTGCCCATCGTTATCCATTATATTTGCTGGTTGAAAGCCCTGGTAATAAAAACTTTTTTTTTTTAATTTTTTAAATGTTTTTTTTTTTTTTAACTGAATCAAAGCCCTGTAGAGGTTATTGATGTGCCTTTAGAAGAACATTGAAAACAGTCTTCTCAGAAGCAAGGCTGGTTCTCAAACTCAGGGCACTTCACAAAGACAGTGCCTTCTATTTCCATTCTCACCCTTTCATCCCACACAGCAAATTAGGGCACTATGTGGCATGTATAGGATTGGTGGTGGTACACAAGTTCATTTAAAGATTTTTTTTTTTTACTCCAGAGAGAGAGAGAATGAGAGAGCACGAGAGGGAAGAGGGTCAGAGGGAGAAGCAGACTCCCTGCCAAGCAGGGAGCCCGATGCGGGACTTGATCCCGGGACTCCAGGATCATGACCTGAGCCGAAGGCAGTCGCCCAACCAACTGAGCCACCCAGGCGCCCCGGTACACAAGTTCATTTAGATATGCATTTAAACATTAAGCATTTTTTAAAAGATTTATTTATTTGAGAGAGAGCTTGCGCACATGCACGTGAGCTGGGGGGAGGGGCAGAGGGAGAGGAAGGAGACAGCCGACTCCAAGTTCAGCAAGGAGCCTGACATGGGGTGAGATCATGACCTGAGCCAAAATCAAGAGTCGGCTGGACGCTTAACCAACTGAGCCACCCAGGCGCCCCAAGCATTTTTTTAATGATCTAAAGTATACCTTCTGTTGTAGCAAATGGTACTGATTTTCCCCTTACAATAGGGACATAAAGTTTCCTTAGTAATGATTTTAATGCAGTTGATTTTAAGGTAAACGTTATATATGTGGGTAGGTCCCAAAGGTGACCCAAATGATTGATGTTTAGGAAACAATGGCCTAGGTTTTCTGAGACATTAACTTTCCAACTTCCCTAAACCATAAGGAGCCCCCTGCTGGGTTTGGTGTTGCAGAAGCTTCCTTACAGTTGAGTGTTGTGTTACATGCTCATTTTCAAGTTGACACTTCGTCAGTAGCTGAGATTCCGTAACATCTCATTTGTTTATACTTAGAATGTTGTGTAGTTTTGCCAGCCTCTTGGAGTGTGGGGGCTGGGGGAGGGCTGGGGCCATAGGGACTTTCCTGACCAAGGAAGCAGGGTGAGTGAGAGGTGTGGTTACTCTGGACACCAACTCATTCTCTACAGATGCCAACTGGGTGTCCCACAATTTAATTCTGACACTGACTACCTGGAGTTATCATCAGACTCCACACGTTTAAGGTTTCAGTCCCGCAAGACTGGCCCCACTTCAGATGATAGTTGAAAGTATTGGGTCCCCAGGTGACCAACATTTCTAACTTGGTTACAAAATCAGGAGTTCCCACAACCACCTCATTAATTTGTTAGAATAACTCACAGAATTCAGGAAAGTGCTTTACTTATGATTATCAGTTTATTACAGAGGACACAGCACAGGAACAGCCAAATGGAAGGGATGCGTAGGGCAAGGTGTCGGGGAGAGGGGTTCAGAGCCTCTGTGTCCTCTCCAGCACCTTGGTCTATTCACTAACGGGAAAACTCTCCCAGCTTTGTTTTCACGGAGGGTTCATTATATAGACATGATTTATTAAATTATAATTTTTAAAAGACTGTTTTAAGTAATCCCTACACCCAGCATCGAACTTATAACGCGAGATCAAGAGACTCGCTCAACCAACTGAGCCAGCCAGGTGCCCCATGATTTATTAAATTATTTGCCATTGGATGTGGCACCTGGGTGGCTCAGTCAGTTAAGCATCGCTCTTCGGCTCAGGTCGTGATCCAGGGGTCCTGGGATAGAGTCCTGCATCTAGTTTCCTGCTCAGCCGGGAGTCTGCGTCTCCCTCTCCCTCTGCTCCTCCTTCCTGCTCATGCATTGGCATGCTCTCTCTCATAAATAAAATTAAAAAAAAAATAAATTATTTGCCATTGGTAATGAATGGAATCTCCAGTCCCTCACCCATCCCCAGAGATTGGGAGGTGGGGCTGAAAGTTTCAAGTTTCTAATCAAGGCTTGTTCTGGCAACCAGCCCCAATCCTGAGGCTATCTAAAGGGGCCTGGCAGTCACCCTTATCTTTCAGGAAATTCCAAGGGTTTTAGGAACCAGGAACTGTGCCAGGAACTGGGGATAGAGACCAAATATCATTCCATGATAGGATAAGGGGAAATATACACAGTCAAACAACTCCGTCCTTGCAAGAAGAATGGCAGCAAGAGGGAGCCCTGATATTCTAGGGAGTTTGCTCCATGAGCAAAATGAATCATAGATCTTAATTTTTTTTTTTTTTAGATTTTATTTATTTTAGAGAGAGAGAGAGAGCACAAGCACGGGGAGCAACAGAGGGAGAGGGAGAAGCAGTCTCCCTGCTGAGCAGGGAGCCCTATGTGGGGCTTGATCCCAAGACCCTGGGATCATGACCTGAGCCGAAGGCAGATGCTTAACGAACTGAGCCACCTAGGCGCCCCTTACCTCACTTTCTAATACAATTGTCATCCAGTTGTGTCAATAAAAAGTCATTTTTTTTTTTTTAAGATTTGAGAGAGAGAGAGAGTGAGCGGGAGAGAGAGCCCATGAGCAGGGGCAGAGAGGGAGAAACACACTCCCTACAAGCGGGAAGCCCGATGAGGGCCTGGATCCCAGGACCCTGGGATCATGACCTGACCTGAAGGCAGACACTTAACTGAGCCACCCCGGCACCCCAAAAAGTCATTAAATTTTTAAAATCTTTTAAGTAGGGGGCGCCTGGGTGGCTCAGATGGTTAAGCATCTGCCTTCGGCTCAGGTCATGATCCCAGGGTCCTGGGATCGAGCCCCTCATTGGGCTCCTGGCTCAGCAGGGAGCCTGCTTCTCCCTCTCTCTCTGCCTCTCCCCCTGCTCATGCTCTCTCTCTCTCTGTATCTCTGTGTCTCAAATGAATAAAAAAATTTTTTTAAATTAGAGTATTGTTGGGTTTTTAGTATTCATCTTTATTAATTTTATCTGGAATGCACACCTGATTTGTTCTGGATCAGTTTATTGTCTCATCACTTTATTTTTAAAGATTTTGTCAGAGAGGGAGAGAGAGCACAAGCAGGGGGAGTGGCAGAGGGAGAAGCGGACTCCCCGCTGAGCAGGGAGTCTGATGCGGCCCTTGATCCCAGGATGAGCTGAAGGTAGACGCTTAACCGACTGAGCCACCCAGGCACCCCTCATTTAGTTTTTATAGTTTCTCTTCGATATTCTCTCTTTGGTGAGACATTGTCTTCATATGTCACTTCGTGAAGCATGGTTTCCCTTACTTCCTAGGACATATCATGGCTACTTGGAAGTCTGAATTTGCCATGTGGTCTCTTTCATAGGCAGTTTCTGTTGCCTGATTTTCCCCCTGCATGTAGGTCATGGGTTCCTGGTTCTTTGCAGGTCTTAAGTTGAAAATTGGACCTCTCAGGTAATCTATTATAACAACTCTGGGTACAGGTTGCTCTTTCCCCTCTCTGGGACTTGTATTTCATTTTGTGGCTTGACTAGGCTATGTTAGTGACGTCTGTTTGCCCAACAGCAGGAAGGCTCTGGTGTTGCTCCTCGGAGAGCGCAGCCCTGGTCGTACACCCGGTACCTTGGGCTGCCAGTGGCTTTAGCTCTTTAGCGCGCCTTGTCTCTCTCCCCGAGCTCTTGGGTAAGATGTCTGCTTCATTTGGTGTCCCACCACTCTTACTAGGCTCTAATTACGACTGCTCTTTTGTTTTCAACAGTGGCCTGGGGCAAACTTGCTCAGCAGTCTGATCCAGTTAAATTCTGGCTGGGGTGGTTTTTTGAGGTCACTCTTGTTTTTTCCTCACCCCAGGAAAGGTCTTTTTAGATATCTTTTTCTGGTACTCTCTAGTGCACTAGCTGGTCTACAGTTTAGCTCACTGTTCTTAAGCGGAGCTATTGTTAGGAGTGCCCTGAGCCTTGAACTTTCCTACCGACTTCTTCAGATAAAGTCGTTCCGGGAGTTCTTTGGAACTCCCCTGCTTATGGACTGCCTCTGCCCGTGGGCAAACTGAGCCCGTGCTATGGGTACAATGTAGCCTTTGGTCTTCTCCGTTTGCTCTCCCAGGGTAGAACCTATGCCCTGGGAGTGTGTTGGGGTAAAGGTGGTTGGGGTCCCAGTATTCTTGGCTTGCTGCTCCTGGAGTAGAGTTAGGACAAGGTGGGCAGGGACTGGGCAGAGGAAAGGGACCCCTAATCCTTCAGCCATAATCACCAGGGATTTCAGTTTAGCTTCTTCAGCTTGGAATTGGAGGGGATGGAAAATTCAGGCAGGCTGCCCCTCCCAGTGAGATATGGTAAACCTTGATTGGGAGCTGAGTGAGGGGGAGCCCCGACTTCTTGGCCATATTTGCCTGGAGTGGAGCCTTCATCAAACTGAGCTGGAGTTGGGGGGAAGGGTGGGGTAGGGAGAGGGTGGTGGCTTATTGGCCACAGACTCTTTGTTCTTATCAAGTTTAACTAGATTTTCTTTGGTAAATGTTTCTTCATTTGGCATATGCCCTTAGAATTTCCAGGGACTTTGGTATTTTGTTTTATGGTTTCCACCAGCTTTGTTTTGCCAAGAGTGGTCCAAAGACTTTCTCACACTGACATCCTGAAGTGGATTAGTTATTACTTACAAACTACATCAGTCCTGGGGCAACACCATGAGAAGAGGTTGGGAAAACCTCCCACGCAAGTGGCTGGACATGCCATAGAATCAATTTTCTCTCTTTTTCCACAGGAGAAGGGCAGTTGCCTCTCCTTTCCCTCCCAAAAGGAGAAAAACCTTTGCTACTTGGAGTCAGGGTGGAAAGCACTCTGGGTTCTCTAACCTTTTGCAATGTAAACACATTTCTTTGAGGTCAGATAAGCTCCAGCTTTTTGACCTAAAGAGGTCTTCAAGGTTATAGGTCTCATTTCCTTTGAAATATAAACACATATAATATAAACCTCCAGAATTAGGCGAAACTCTCTGGAGTTCTCTACCTCTACAGTTGAAAATTAATTTTCCAAGACTTGGCTCTCAGTCCAGGATCCCAAGTTTTTAGCAAATTTATTCAGAAAACTCCAACTGTGCAGAAACACAAAAACTTTTCTCTCTACCCAGTGATTCCATCTCCTTGTGTTTCTCCATAGTTGGCTACTGGCAAATTTTCCCATAAAATGCTACTACACTGGTCAGTTTATTTTAATTTGACCAGCAGGAGATAGGACCAAATCCACTGGGTTTGTTGTAAATCGCACTTGCCCAGTTCTTGCCCACAGAACTCCAAGGACAGAATGAGGCTGTTCCCACTGCGGTGGTCTTAGCCTCTGCCTTCCAAGCTCCTTCTGGTTTTCATCAATTGAACAAACCTCATTTACCATCAAGGTCTACCTTAGAATGGCTGGTGGCTTCCCCACATTTCTGAATTAACCTTGCCTGCCTGGCCTGAGGCATACTCCCAGTTTCAGCTGGATAGACATACTCTGTGTGGACTTCGCCGTGGCCTGTAAGGAGAAAATCTGGAGCAAATTCAGCCATCCATATAACTGGCCCCAGTGAGTTGAAGCTGACCTAAATGTCTTTGAGGCTGAGGCAGGGCCACGAATCACTTCAACTAAAAAGTGAGGAATGTATTTCATACCCCCTGACTAATGGAATAACATATTGTAGGTAAGCTGCCCCCAAAGTACATGTCTGAGGGGTCCTTGGTCTGCCTGGGCTGTTTCTATAAACACTTGGAATATTTCTGATAAGCCCTTCTAGGTGTAGGTCAGTGTTTTCACCAGAGATAAGTTAATGCCTGCCTTTCATACAGCCCTGGAGGGTACACACGGCATCCCTGGGAACAAAGAGTTTACAGCTGTTAGGGCCCCCAAGTGGGATTATGCATCAGTCAGGCAGCCTAAGTGCACAAGATCCCTAAGGAGGCCTTCCACCAGTTGATAAGTTTTGGGGTTTCCCCACTTCGGCCCAAATCACTCAGTTCAGTTCTTGTTTTCAGAGGGACTAACTTCAGACAGTCAGTTTCAAGCAGTCCGGCCTGCTCGTGCCCCCAGGTTGTCTGTTCCTGAGATGCAGAGGACACCTGGGGTGGTTCTGCGTAGAACATGCAGGAACTGGGCCCATCCCCTGCTGTCTGGGCAGCTGTCAGGCCTCAGGAGCATGTGAAGTGGTCGGTTCGAATTTGGGGTGCTGACAGCAGCAAGGCAGCCAGTTAGGGAGGGGGGCACAGCACTGGGCAGCAGGTCAGGAGAGCAGTGTGGAATGTTCTGGGAGGATGGCTCCAGGAGCGGATTCTGAAAAACAAACATCATGAGTCCCCTTGCCCTTCATCTCCTGGGTCTGAAGTTTTCCCTTCTCTAGGGCCTTGCTTTTGACTTTCCTTTCATTGTTCCTAAATCAGTGTGTCTCACGCCTGGAACTTCACGGGGTTTTTTCCATCATCATCTCCTCTCAGCCAGACATTTCGCCCACAAGGGTTGGGTGCAAGAGAGACAAAAAGCCTTTTCACAGAATATTTTCACACAATTCACACAGACTTAATTATTACATCTGCCTGTCCTAAGACCCTTTTTAGGCAAGCTGATCTGGGATTATTGTTAGGGGAGAGAGAAAGCTACATCATGTCCAGGAGACTGGTCAGGGCAGAATTCTTTTTTTTTTTTTAATGTTTTTTATTTATTTATTCATGAGAGTCAGAGAGAGAGAGAGAGAGAGAGAGGCAGAGGGAGAAGCATGATCCCAGGACCCTGGGATCATGACCTGAGCCGAAGGCAGACGCTTAACCATCTGAGCCACCCAGGTGCCCCAGGGCAAAATTCTGAATTAAAACATTTTTTTGAAATAGATCTAACCTGCCCCCACTCTTACTGTTCTGACCGTGAGCCAGTGAAAAGCCTAGAGAGGATCAGCCCTCCCCGTGAGGGCTGCCCTGAATAATCAGGCTGCCTTCCTGAGGCGCGTGTACTGGGAGGGGGGCAGTTAGACCAGCAGCTGGTTGCTGAGTGACCTCTGCCAGAACCAGCCTTCTCTTTGCAGCCTTCCCTGAGGGAGTGAGGAGGGGAGACGAGCATAGAACATCCAAGTCCATTTCTGCCATATGTTCAGATACCATAGCACAGAAAACCATGCGAAGCTGTTTTTAAACTCCTTTCTCCTCCCTGCAAAGTTTTGCACAAACTCAGCAGTTAAAATTAGTATTTGCCGGGATGAAATCACAGCGGCAGGGAGAAGCTGTTTCCTCCCCGGTGGGGAATGCAGAAGTGGGGCAAAACGCAGGCTGCAGAGTGGGGTTTCATAACCGCCCTCTCCTTTCTCCGCTGGGCGTGTGCGAGAATGCTCCAGGACTCCCTCCGCTCACTCAGCTTATGGAGGCTCCACTCCACATTCCTAAGCGTCTCCATGAATCCCGTGCTCCCTGTCCTCTCCACATGGGTGCTTGGAGCCAGCCTCCCTGTCTCCCCCTGTGGAAAGGGACTAGTGCAGTGCCTTCTGAGATAGGAGAGTCAGCTGGAGGTGCAGGGGAACTAGGGAGCAGAGGGGAGCTGGGAAGGGTCTCCAGAGTGGTGATCCAGACCCTTTCCCCTGCGGTGTTGACTCAACCCCCAGACTTGGGAGCTGATTAAGTCTGCCTCCTCCTCACCTGTAGGAGAGCAACACAGGCTTCTCCTGTCCCACCTGAAGCTCACCTGTAAGGATTTCTGGGTCCACCCAGAGCAGGAAGCAAAATCCTAATCTGGATTTTCCAAGCCTGTCTCCTAATCCCGGACTAATAAATTGCTCAGTCTTTTCAACAGAGCTACTGATTCCTATGGATAGTCTTCAAATCCTGCTAACCAGCCTCAGGGCTCTGTCTCTTCCAGTAAGCCGTGTGACAAATAGGATACCATCATCTTTGCTGCCATAACTGTTGGGCTTTTAATAAGCATCTTTATGAATTTTATTCTGAATGCATATGAGAGATAGATTATTTACACAAAAATAAAAAATATTCTTATGCAAATAATTATAATGGCACCAGCACCCCCCCCATACCCCAGTGCTTACCCCTGGGGCAATGTGATGAAAGCCAGGTGGAAAATCTCTAGCATAAGAGGTTAGACTCTCCATAGGTGAGGGATGGAGAAAAAGGGATTTTCCTTGCTCATATAGAGGACAAAGAACTGCTTCCTTCTCTTCTCCCAAGAGGGAGAAAAACCTTTGTTGCTTGGAGACCAGACAGAAAAGATCCTGGGTTCTCCCTCTGACCTTTTGGGATATAAATACATCTCTTCAGGAGCCAGAACAACCCTGGTGGCTTCAGTTTTTGTGACCTAGAGCTGTTTCCAAGGTCATGGGCCTCATTTGCCCTTGAAATAAAAACACACCTTCAGAGTTAGTTAAATCTCTCTAGAGTTCTCTCACTATGTAGTTGTAAATTAACTTAGCTGAGGATCCCAAGATTCAGCAATGTTTATCTGGAAAGCTCCAACTCTTCAAGATTCTGCTTCTCTTGCTAACAGTTTGCTCCGTTGTGCCGTGTTAGAAGCAGGACAGATGCAGGACTCTCGTGACCCAGAGGTGTGTGCTGCTCCAGGCACTTCCACGAGAATTGTCCTTGCTCTCCTACACCTGGGTTTAGGCACCATGCATTGGGTGAGGTGGCAGTGGAAAGGGGAGGCAGCGGACTGAGAAAGAGGGTTGGTGAAGTGAGCAGGGTGTTGGTAGCAGGAATACTGTCTGTGCATCACTTAGAAGAGGGGATATTTCATAAGCAAAAGGAGAAAGTTTTTTTTAAAAGATTTTTTTTGAGAGCGAGCGAGAGAGCCGGGTGAAGGGCAGAGGGAGAAGCAGGCTCCCCGCTGAGCAGAGAGCCCAACGCAGGACTCATTCCCTGGACCCCGGGATCATGACCTGAGCCGAAGGCAGAGGCTTAACCCACTGAGCCACCCAGGCCGAGAATGTCAGTCTTAAGACTCCTAGAGAGAAAGAAGAGGGGATTAGAGAAGCAATAATCTAGAAAGTAGTATATTTAAAAGATATGTTGGGGGCACCTGGGTGGCTCATTTGGTTAAGGGTCTGACTCTTGATCTCAGCTCAGGTCTTGATCTCAGGATTGTGAGTTCAAGCCCCAT